>NW_005841844.1:2097986-2142008 GCF_000455745.1 Alligator sinensis
CCCGGAGGTGGCCCCCATCCCAAGGGTGCAGCACGTGGGGCCCTCGCCACCCAGCCGGCAGCCTGGGGCAGCCCTGGACATGTCACAGCTCCGCGCCCAGACGTGGAGCCCTGTGGTGTCAGGCCTGGCCTCCCCTGACTTCACCTGGCTGCCGGGAGCTGCTGTTGCCAGCAAAAGTTTGTTCCCCAGTGTTTTCCCACCATGACACCTTCTCCCTGCATGTCGGGGTGCAGAGGTTTCCGAAGGGCAGCTTTGAAGCCCCAGGAGCGCACCAGGTTTAATGTGCAGCGCTTCGCTTATAAAGGCAGAATCACTTAATTATTTGGGAGCGAAGGGAAAGCTGAGTAGAGCCTTGGGATCCTGGATGTCGGCTCAGGCTTACTAGTGTAGTAGACATGCAGCGCCCAGCAAAAGAAGGGTGGGATGAAGAGGATGTGACTGTTTTAAACGTGTGCCTCTCGTCTACAAAGACCTCCCCTGGAAGGCGCCCCTGCACCCGTGCTGAATCCAGCTGGCTTCAGAGAGTCTGTGTGTGGAGATAGGCATCCACTATGGGCATTTCTTTTCAGGACAGTACCTTAGTCATGAAATGAGGGTTATCAGAGGCAAAGTAATGTAGTGCCTTCAGATACTGTCCACACTTTTCTCACAGCCTAGTCAGTGCAGTTGGGTCCTGATATACAACCCTTCCAGCCGTGAACTGCTTCAGTAGGAACCAGCCTACCCCTACCCCTGGTTGCCTACCAGCGAGGTTGAATTGGTGGTTCAAGCACCACCTTGGCCTGTGGGAGACCAGGTTCAAGTTCAGCTCTTCCACAAACATCCTGTATGACCCTGGACACACTGTCTCAGTTGATCATCTGAAAATAAGGCTAATATGTTGCTTCCCTACTTCACAAGGATGTTGTCAAGCTAAATGTTACAGATTATGAGGTGCCCATGTTCTACCCGGGTGAGCCCATGTAAGTACCTAAGGCAATTAAACATTGTGGTGTGAGTAGAGAGATGACATTGGAAGACCAGACCAGCTCCTTTTCACTTTTTTGAGGTCAGACTTTGCCATCTAGTCTTCTCAAGTGAAAGTAATTTAAATAAATGAAGCCTAACTGTTCTATTTTAAGTGGCAGATGCTCTTGTTCACCTGACCTATATGAAACCAACTTCTGGTGTCCAGTTGCTAGGGAATAGATACCTAGGTTATAGATCTGCATGTTGCTGGTTGTTATGACACTGACACCTACAAAAGCCTGTGATACTAAGTGGGTGCCACCACTCTCAATCTGTGGGGGTAGGGCTAGAACATCTGCTGTTTTGGCACATTTTTGCAAGCTTATGTGACGTCCTACTGAGATGCAGTTTAATTTGTGAGGTAAGAAATGAAGTAAAAAGGATAAAAGTTATGCTTTGTTAAAAATGTATATACTTGGTAACTGAAGAGAGGCGATATCATTTCCCAAAAAATGGGCAGGGCTTAGGTGCTGCTAGCCTGTCCTCCCCTCCTTGGTGGCACATTGCCCCTGTTTGTCTCTCTGTAAGGGCATTACAAGCACACCATAAGAGTTACACTACAACAGCGATTCTCAACCAGGGTGCCACAAAATCCTTTCATGGGGGCCCTGAGGTGCCACAGCTCAAGATAAACCCACCAATTTCAAATGGGAATCCATAGTGTTAAAACTATTCTGACCTGTTGTGGTCTCTGAGTTATTTGTAACAGAAAAAAACTGCTCTATTATTTTTCTGTAGTCAAAAAATGAGTGAAAACTAGAGCTAGCATTTTCTGAGCAGTGCCTCAAGTCCAAAAAGGTTGAGAACTGCTGTTGTATATTGTAAGACCTGATGCACCCATACAGCTTAGGCCACCCTCAAGCTCTCATGGTACCCAGCTGTTAAGCAAGGGCCTGACATACTGCTTTTACAATGATAAAGAACCCATAAGTTTTGGTGTGATGTATCTTTACGTCTGTTTATTCAACAAGCCAAATTACTTTCCCAGGAATTGTCTGCTAACCAATTTGATCTTGCAACATCATTCAGTAATTGCCATTAAGCTGTAAATTTACCTAGTGGAAATCACTTAAGTCAGGAGTGTCAATGGTATGCATCAGGGCCAGATCTGACCCGTGGAACCCTATCATCTGGTCCATGGTGCTGTTTGTGAGTCTCAGACCAGCCCCATACACTGCATGCAGTGCATCCCCACCCCAGCTCTGCACACTGTTCATGAAAGGTGGAGCTGGTCTGGCATGCACTTTATGCAGGGCTGGAGTCAGTGGGTATGCTTCACACAGCATGCGGGCCTGGGCCTGGGCAAGGGCACATGCCACACATGGCACCTATACTGGACCGGCCTTGCATGTTGGATATGGGGCTGGTCTGAATTGGGCCCATAGGCTGGTTCTGCAGCTATTGCGGCTGATTTGACATGGGTACAGCCTGCAGTCCACACCCTGAACCAACCTTACACATTTCATGCATTACAGGACTGGGGCCAAGGCATGCAGCATGCAGTACATGGGGCTGGAATTGGTGCGCATGCACTATAGTATATGCGGCATGCAGAGCTGGTTTGTTGCATGTGCTGCATGTGGCACCTGCACCAGACTGGCCCTACTCAGTGGCTCTGGTGTACAGGGCTGGTCTGTGGGCTCAGTCCAACCTGTGAGGCCAAGTGAGTTTGATACCTCTGATCTCTAAGCTGTGTGGCGTGTGCAGCATGAGCGTGCATGTGTGGCCACATACGCCACACAGCTTAGAGGGAACACTGCCTCTGACTTAGGTTGTTGACAGAATCACAAACTGCTGAATGCCCAGTGTGACAGTGATTGGAGCTTTTTTTGCACGATTATGTATGAAAGTCGCCTGTTGATGGTGAAAGTTGTGATACAGGTGGAGTGTGATATAAAGTGGAATGATTTTATCTGATTTTTTGTATTTATGATTTTCTCAGTAGAGCAACAAGTGGTGGGTGATCTTGGAGACTTGTCCTCTAAGTGAGCTCTTCCCAATTGATGGTTGAGTTTCCCTGATGGGAAAGTTTGCATTGTTTCGGCCTCTGTGTCAGCTGCTTTATGGCTGGATAGAGTTAACAGGGATGCCCAGTCTGTCCTGTTCTTTAGCCCTCAGAATTCCTTTATGATCAGTGATAAACGCACCTGCAATTCCTGACATGGTGCTGTACTTCCTTATGTGTCTTAACAATGTACAGTGTGTGTCTACTACTTTTTTTTTTTGCCATATTGAGTGATTTTACTTGGTATCTTGTAAGAAATCTTTTCCAAGTTGGACTTGGAGGAAGGCAGTACGTAAAAAAAAATAATAATTTGTGTACACTTTCAGAATAAAGAAGTGTAGGAATTATTATGAAATTTTGGGAGTTGAGAGGGATGCAAGTGAGGAAGATTTGAAGAAAGCTTACCGAAAACTGGCCCTTAAATTTCACCCTGATAAGAACCGAGCTCCAGGAGCAACTGAAGCTTTTAAAGGTATGTGAGATGACCAGTGTTTTTTCTTTTTTAAATAGAATTTCCCAGCACAACTTGTTTTACATTGTACCATTGTACTTCAGCTGAAGACTTCATACAAACTTCTATATGGTTTTTAATTTACACAGGCAATGATAGGATGCACTCATTTTTTTTAAAGAAAATCCCATAGCTGCCTGACTGGAGACTTTCCCCCATCAAACACACCTCTCAAAGTCCAGAATTCTGTCATAAAGGAAAAGGCACTGAAGTATCTACTTCCAAATTTTCCTGAAGTTTCAGAGATGTTTATGAGCAGCACTGTTGGTACTGAAGGGCAGTTTTACATGTGCTCTGGGTGTGGTGGGGGGAGGCACTTTGATTAGAGCAGCTCTGATTAAAGCACCACAGTGTCTCAAGTATCAGCATCCCCATGCTTCAAAATGGCGGCAGGGGCGCTTGCACTAAATCTTATTGAACGAGCTTTAGCATTTTGAAGCACAGAGATGCTGATACACGAGACGCAGGAGAATGCTGGAGCATGGTAATTACCTTACTCTAGCTGTAATTCCAGCGCATCAGAGCAGACTCCCAGCACGTTTACAGGAACTTGAAGAGCCCTTGGTCTGCTTGATTAGCATCTTACCTGGTTGTCTAGTCAACCATTTTTCAGTATGTTGTTTCACAGATTACAACTTAAAATCATGAAAACAGTGAAAGATTGAGTGCACTATTCTATTGCTATAGATTTTAAAATAAGTTTACAATATATAAGCTGTCCTAACAACACCAGTGTTTAAAGATTTATAACTTTTACCTTCTTACTATCTCACAGCTATGGATAGAACTGTCATTAGGTAGAATTGAGCAAAACAAGTCCTTCATTATCCAGTGTTAAGATATGGAAAGATGTGAAGTTGTGAAGGGTTTTTTTCTGTTTTGGTTAAGAGATTGGACTTCACCACAAGTTTGCTTAAGAATATGACTGTGAAAGATGTATTTCAAATAGTATTGAGATCTTACAAAAACTCTGCTTTTAAACTCAGCTGTTCCTTATATAAAAGTTGTATGTTTGGAAAAGCTATGTGAGCGTAACTTTACCAAGAGACAGGTAGTATGTAGCTGAAGATGGCAGTGTCTTTCTGGAGAGTAGGTCATGGAGTGGATTGGTGGTCGCTTTTGGGTGGTTTCATCCTTTGCACACCATTTGGAAGACGCAGAACCAGTGAGCATTTTGAGATCCTTCTAATTTAATTTCAGATCCTGGTGAATGCCCACATGTATCCAGATTGATTTTTAGTGCCAGTCTCAGATTGGACAGGGCACTAAGTGCCCTCTTGGGCTTCTTGGGCGTTCTTTCAGGTCAAGGTTAAGGCATATAGATAGAGGGGATGAGAGAGCTTGTTTTAAACATTCTGGAGAATGAAAACCACCTACTCCTTTTTATTGGCACTGTACATAATATGGCCAAAAATTGATGACCTTTGGCCTTACCAAGATAATTTTAGGAATTTTTAAATTATTTACTTTTTAACGTGCCAATTATTGAAATTTCCCTCATACTTAAAATTTTGTTCTCCAACGATGGTGTTGCTATAGAGCAGGGGTGGGCAATTATTTTGGCTGGAGGGCCATTTAATGCATTTTGGGGAGCTGTCAAGGGCCACATCCATCTTGCTCTTCTCTTCTGTCTCTCTTACTGTGTCTTTCTCACTCACACATGCTGTGTTGTGCATGCGTGCTGTCTGTTGCGTGTGCGCTGTCTCTTGCTGTCTTCCCCTCCTTCCTGCTCCCTCCAGAACTGGTCCAAAGCTATAGTTCACCAGGAGCCCTAACATTCAGCTGTGGATGAAGGCAGGAGCTTCTGGTGTTCTGGGTGGGTGGTAGTGTCAACTGTGGGTGTAGCCAGCAGGTTCCAGAGCCCAGATACAGAACCTGCCAGCAGTACCCACTGCTGGGGCTGCCATCTGCCCAACATGGCAGAAGCTCCTGCCTGGGTCCATAGCTGAGTATTGGGGGTCCTGGCGAATTACAACTTCGGCTTGGGTTCTGGAGGCAGGAAAGGAGGGGGAGAGAGACAGAGAGAGAGACACTGCTGCCCATCTGGCACAGCAGAAGCTCCTGCCTGGGCCCATGACTGTCGCTGCCAGCAGGTTCTGGGTCAAGGTTCCAGGCAGGAGCTTCCACTGTGCTGGGAGGGTGGGGGCGTCAGCTGTGGACACCACTGGCAAGTTCTGCATCTGGGCTCCTGACTCTGTCCACAGCCAGCCCGCCCACAGCGACAGAAGCCCTGCCTAGGTGTACAGCTGATGCCACCGCATAATGGGCTGATGTTTTTGGGCAGAAGCAGTGCCGCTCACTCAGCACCATGCAGTGGCCAAACCCGCTGGCCACCCACAAGCCAGATCCAACGAATTGGTGAGCCGGATGCGGCCCCCTGCTATAGAGCCTTACTCTTGAAAACAGTCCCCTGATGGCTGGTAGAACTTGCCTAGCTCTGTGCCTTAAAAAGGACTTGCCAGCAGATGGCATATATCAGATGAAGACTATCCATATCATCAGGCCTTGGTTCCTTTCTTTCTGTTTATATATGAGGAGTTCGCTCTGCCCCTGCTGCTGTTAATCTTAGAACCGTGTTGCTTAGACTGAGGTATGCATACCCCTGGGGATATGTGGCAAGCTTCTGGAGGATATGTAAAAGGAAGGAATAGGAAAGAGACAGGAAAGGCTGCTAGCAAGAATAGCATTGAATTATCCCCTAGTTACTAATTTTGAATTGGTATGTAGATACGTACTTTGTCGAGAACCTTCTGTTTGGTTTCAGACTCGGTAAAAAGTTGGATTGTCACAGTCTTCTGGTAGATTTCTACAATGGAGGGCCCCCTAGTTTCATGAGCATTTTAACTCCTTCAGTATGCTGTTGGGTGCCTCACCTTCCTGCTGTTCTCCAGGATAAGTGAGCAGAATTTATAGTGTTACTTACTTTGTTCTTAGCATGGCGCACAAAATGAACAATTAATCTCTCTTGCCAAAAGATCTAGTATTATACTTTGAGAAGCAGAAATTAAGCCTGTGCCTATTTATCGCTACTCTCCTTGTTGACTTGAAAATACTGTGTGATGTTCATGGGTAACACTTTTCATTTATTCTTCAGCAATAGGTAATGCTTTTGCAGTACTGAGCAACCCTGAAAAGCGACTACGGTATGATCAGTTTGGAAATGATGAAGAGACTTTCAGCACTGCCCATGCCAAGCACTATAATTATTACAGGGAATTTGAAGCAGATATCACACCTGAAGAAATATTCAACATGTTTTTTGGTGGGCACTTCCCTACAGGTTAGTGTCAGCTTATAATGTCTTTTGAAGTCTAAAGAATTGATATTAAACAGTGGAGGAAAGTTGTCTTTACTTCCTATTGCTTTAGAGCCTAATGATACTTTACATACCAGTACAACTATCACGAAAGTGCCTGTTGCTTTTACTCTTTTGCCTGATGTGGCTAGCAAGCTCTTGCAGTTCACAATATTAAATTGGGTTTATAATATCTTCAGACTTTCAGAATTCATGAAAACTAGCCTGATCTTACCTCCTTGCTACCACAGGCATTTCTGTTTAGGTCAGCAAGCTATGCAGTGTATTCCAAGGTACCATCTTCAGCTGCTTTCTGCTTTTGAGGATTTCTAACCACCGTTGGGCTGTGGGGGGTAAGAACACTCAATGCAGTAAAAGCTGAGGCAGGTTAAATTCTGGCTTACATAGAGATACTGTTGCTTTTCTTTCACCACTGCTTGAATTCAGGTATAGTTTGGAAGTGCAAGAAGATGTGTTTGGGTATGGAGGGTGACTACATGAAGGTATGCTGTGGCAGCAGTACAAACTCTTTAATAATTAGCGTACTTCTGTGACCATGGATGAAAGAGAGATGGTGCTCATTTGGTGTGCTTTATGTACATTCTCTTTTCTAGAATCATAGAAAATTAGGGTTGGAAGGGACCTCAGGAGGTCATCTAGTCCAACCCCCTGCTTGAGCGAGTGAATAGGGACAGCAGACAGGGCAAGCAATTTGCAGGCAGTTTGCTGGTAGCAAGAGGAGGAAGAGGAACGAGAAGAGAAGCCAGGAACCAGATCCTGCCCAGGAAAGATAAGTGATCCAGAACTGCTTGTGCCTTTGGCTTGCTGAGTGTTTGTTTGGTGGGCCGTGTGAGTTTGGGGCATATGCTCTGAGAAGCTGGGAGTGTTGCTAGTTGAGTGATTGATGATTGCTGAGTGATTGATGCCTGTGCCTGACAGAAGCCCTATGGAGGGGCTGGAGCAGGCCCAGCAGGTATAAAAGGATACTCCCCAAGCAAACAGGGCAAGCAGTTTGCAGACAATTCGCTGGTCAATTTGTCCCCCCACCTTGAGAGGAGAGCCTTTCAGCTTGTTGTGAGGAAGGAGGGAAGAAAGGAACCCTTTGGGGCCAAGGAACAGTAAACAGGCCTGCTTTCAGAAGAGTTTGGTAGGGAAGGTGTGCTTGGAAGAAGGGAAATAAGAGAAAAGAGGCAGATTATGAGACCCAGGGAAATGGCTGGAGGACATCACAATGCCAGAGCCACTGTCACTGCCTTTGTTTGTACTTGTGAGGTTTCTGTCCAGGCAGGACTGCTCACCATGGAGGCTTCCACCCAAGTCCAGATTTGGCACTGTAGGCATTGTGGCTTGCAGGTTCCTTCCGGTGACATCCAGGTGGGAGAGTGCTTGCAATGTGAGCGCTGCGTCCTGGGGGTCTCTCAGGGACCAGGCAAGAAAGCACAGAAGGAGGTGGTAAGGCTCCAAAGCATCCTCCACCATGAGGAGTTCATTGATTTGATGCTGGAGGAGACCTCCAGGATTGTGGAAGAAGAACAGCCAGAGTCAGTGCTAGAGAAGGAGAGAGGACATGGACTTCCAGGAAGGTGGAAGCTTGCGACCTCTGATAGCAAGCAGAAATCTTCATCTCCACCTGCAGCAGTTAGTCTGGAGAACAGATATGCAGTCCTAGCAACAGAGAGGGAGGAGCATGTTCCATTGGTGAAGGAAGACAGGCCAGGCCTCGCCAAGGTGGGAAGGATCAACAAAACCACCACCAAGAAGAAGTAACGAGCAGAGGTGGTTGGAGACTCCCTTCTGTGGGGGACGGGAGGGATCCATCTGTCGACATGACCTGTTGTCTCAGAAAGTCAGCTACTTGCCCAGAGCCTGGATCCAGATGTCATGGAAGATTACTGAGACTCATCCAGCCCTCTGACTACTACCCCATTCTGGGTCCAGGCAGGAACAGGTGCATCCTGCAGATCAAGACCTGGCTGCACAGGTGGTGTTGCCAGCAGGGCTTTGGCTTCTTTGACCATGGGATGATGTTCCAAGAAAACAGATTGCTAGGAAGAGACAGGATCCACCTGACAAAGAGAGGGAAGAGCATCTTCACAGGCAGGTTTGCTAACCTAGTGGGGAGGGCTTTAAACTAGGTTCTCTGGGGGATGGAGACCAAAGCCCTGAGGTAAGCGGGGAAGAGGGGGACCAGGAGGAAGAGCAAACAGGAGGGGGCAAGAAGGGAGGTGTTCTCATTCTTCCTGACAAATCAGGGCAATCAACTACTTACCTCAGGTTCCTGTACATGAATGCAAAGAGCCTGGAAAGCAGTCAGGAAGAATTGGAAGTCTTTGCACAGTCATGGAACTATGACATGATTGGAATAACAGAGACTTGGTGGGAGCTCGCATGACTAGAGCACTGTCATGGATGGGTATAAACTGTTGAGGAAGGACAGGCAGGGGAGAAGGGGAAGAGGAGTTGCATTTTATGTAAAAAAGCCATATGATTGCTCAGAGCTCCAGTATGAAACTGGAGATAGGACTGTCGAAAGCCTCTGGGTTAGGGTCAGAGGAGAGAGCAACCAGGGTGATGTGGTGGTGGGGGTGTGATATTGACCATCAGACCAGGAGGAAGTGATGGATAAGGCTTTCTTCCAGTAGCTAGCTGAAGTTTCCCAGTCACAGGCTCTGGTTCTCGTGAGGGATTTCGGTCACCCTGACATCTTCTGGGAGGGCAATCCACCAGTGTCCGGGCAATCCAGGAAATTTTTGGAGGCTGTTGGGGACAACTTCCTGGTGCAAGTGCTGGAGCAGCCAACTAGGGGCTGTGCTCTTCTTGGCCCACTGCTCACAAATAGGGAAGAATTGGTGGGGAATGTACTAGTAGATGGCAGCACGGGCAGCAGCAACCACGAGATGATTGAGTTCAGGATCCTGAGGAAACAAAGGAGGGAGAGCAGCAGGGTAAGGACCCTGGACTTTAGAAAAGCAGACTTTAACTTGCTCAAGGAACTCATGGGCAGGATCCTCTGAGAAGCCAGTCTTAGGGGGAGAGGAGTCCAGAGAGCTGTCTGTACTTTAAATAAGCCTTACTGAGAATGCAGGAATAAACCATCCTGATGTACAGGAAGACTAGCAAGTATGGCAGAAGAGTAGCTTGGCTTAGCAAGGAACTCTTTAGTAAACTAAATCATAAAATGAAGCTTATTAGAAGTGGAAACTTGGACAAACAACTAAGGAGCAGAATAAGAGTATTGCTTGGGCATGCAGGAAGGAAGTCAGGAAGGCCAAAGTGCAATTGGAGTTGCAGCTAGCAAGGGACGTGAAAGGTAACAAAAAGGGTTTCTACAAATATGTCAGTAACAAGAGGAGGATCAGGAAAAGTGTGGGTCCCTTACTGAATGGGGGAGGCAACCTTGTGACAGGATGCGGAAAAGGCTATTTAGAAAAGCTGGACATATACAAGTCCATGGGGCCAAATGGGATGCACCCAACGGTGCTGAGAGAAGTTGGTTGATGTGATTGCAGAGCTGCTGGCCATCACCTTTGAAAACTCGTGGGAATCAGAAGAGGTCCCAGCTGATTGGAAAAGGGCAAGCACAGTGCCTGTATTTAAGAAAGGGAAAAAGGAGCAGCCAGGGAATTACAGACCAGTTAGCCTCACCATAGTCTCCAGAAAAATCATGGAGCAGATCCTCAAGGAGTCCATTTCTAAGCACTTGGAAGAGAAAAAGATGATTAGGAACAGTCAGCATGGATTCACTACTGGCAAGTCATGCCTGATCAACCTGAGTGCCTTTTATGACAAGGTGACTGACTCTGTGGATGCAGGGAGACCAGTGGATGTGGTTTACCTTGATTTTTAGCAAGGCTTTTGATATGGTCTCCCACAGCATTCTTGCAGACAAACTAAGGAACTATGGGCTGGATGAATGGACTATAGGATGGATAGAAAACTGGCTAATTAAGTTGACTAAGTAAGACCAGTTCTGTCAGCCTCTCCTCATAAGTCATGTGCCCCAGCCCCCTCACCATTTGTATTGCCCTCTGCTGGACTTGCTCCAATTTGTCCACATCCTTTCTGTAGTAGGGGGCCCAAAACTGGACACAGTACTCCAGATGCGGCCTCATCAGTGCTGAATAGAGGGGAATAATCTCTTCCCTTGATCTACTGGCAACACTCCTGACAATGCAGCCCAGGATGCCATTAGCCTTCTTGGCAACAAGGGCACACTGCTGGCTCATATTTAGCTTATTTTCCACTGTTACCCCTAGGTCCTTTTCTGCAGAGCTGCTGCCTAGCCAGTCAGTCCCCAGCCTGTACTGGTACATGGGATTGTTCTGTCTTAAGTGAAGGACCTTGCTCTTATCTTTATTGAGCCTCATGAGATTTCTTTGGTTCAATCCTCCAATTTGTCTCGGTCTCCCTGAATCCTAGCCCTACCCTTGAGCTTATCTACAACTCCCCCCCCCCCCCCCCCCCCCCCCGCTCTGCCCGTACAGGAGATCCCTGAGGCAGGGGTGCTACGTATCACTGGGGAAACCAAGGACAAAGAGAAGCCACAGTCTCATGACAGAGGCTTTCCCCTTGAGAAGTAGTGCCAGGGCTGGCTTCACGGGCAGCTAGACATCAAAACATTGACTACTACCCTCTGAACCCAATGCTCCAGCAAGTTTTCTATCTACTTTATAGTCCATTCATCCAACCCATACCTCCTTAGTTTGCCTGTGAGAATGTTTTGGGAGACCGTATCAAAAGCCTTCCTAAGTTTAAAGTACATCATATCCACTTTGTCCCTCTGCATCCACAGAGCCAGTCATCTCATTATGGAAGGTAATCAGCTTGTTCAGGCATGACTTGCCCCTGGTGAATCCATGCTGACTGTTCCCAATCACCTTCTTCTCTCCCAAGTGCTTAGAAATGGATTCCTTGAGGATCTGCTCCATGATTTTCTGCAGACTACAGTGAGACTGACTGGTCTGTAGTTCCCTGGATCCTCCTTTTTCCCTTTCTTAAAATGGGCACCATGTTTGTCCTTTCCAATCAGCTGGGACCTCTCCCAATCACCATGAGTTTTCAAAGGTGATGGCTAGCTGCTCTGCAATCACATCAGCCAACTCCCTCAACACATTTGGGTGCATCATCTCTGGCCCCATGGACTTCTACATGTCCAGCTTTACTAAATAGTCTCTAACTTGTTCTTTTACTACTGCTGACTGCTCACCTCCTCCCCAAACTGCTGCCAGGTGCAGTAGTCTGGGAGCTGATCTTGCCTGGGAAGACTGAGGTGAAAAAGCCATTGAGCACTTTAGCCTGTTCTGCATCCTCTGTCACTAGGTTGCCACCCCCATTTAGTAAAGGACCCACACTTTCCCTGATCCTCCTCTTGTTGCTGACATTTTGTAGAACCCCTTCTTGTTACCCTTCACATCCCTTGTTAGTTGCAACTCCAACTGTGCTTTGGTCAGTTCTTTGTCCAGGTTTCCATTTCTTATAAGCTTCCTTTTTATGCTTTAGCTTACTGAAGAGTTCCCTGCTAAGCCAAGCTAGTCTGCTATACTTGGTAATCTTCTGAACACTCTCTAAAAACTTCCTGGATTGCCTGCACACTGCTGTATTGCCCTCCCAGAAGATGTTGGGGTGATTGGAGTCCCTCATGAGAACCAGGGCCTGTTATTGGGAAACTTCCGCTAGCTGTTTGAAGAAAGCCTCATCCTCCTGGTCTGGTGGTCTATAGCAGACCCCCACCACGACATCACCCTTGTTGCTCTCTCCTCTGAAAGTCTCTGGGTTAGGGTCAACAGGCCTATCTCCAGTTTCATACTGGAGCTCTGAGCAGTCATACAGCTCCTTTACATAAAGTGCACAACTCCTCCTTCTCCTCCTCTTCCTCCTCCCTTCCTGTCCTTCCTTAACAGTTCATGCCCATCCATGACAGTGCTCTAGTCATGCAAGCTCCCACCAAGTCTCTGTTATTCCAATCACGTCATAGTTCCGTGACTGTGCAAGGTACTATTTAGTGTACTATAGAAAATGAAAACTTTTACCTATACCTTTAGAGTTCCTGCCAAGTGTCACTGTGTATTTCCAATGTTAATGAATATGTACAGGAAAAGATTATACACTTGCAGCAGTGCAGCGTGCATATCTGAATCCATACTTTTTCAGCTTTTGCATTTAAAAATATTGCAAGTTAAGTTGAAAAATGATAGGTGGAACATGCATGCTGGGTTGGATTAAAAACAAATACATTTTTAAACATGCTTTAAGTAAAAGCTGTTTTCCCTTCTAAGAGATCTCTTGACACTGTTTAGTACTTGTGTGGTGCTTCACACCTTTGAAGTGTTAGACAATTGCTAACACCCAAATCCGTAAAACCTAAAGCAGCTTGGGGAGACTCATTACTTATATAGACTTTAATTTCATGATATATTATGGCATCTTTCTGAAAGGATCCTAAAGTGCTTTACAAACATTACCAGCAAATTTATCAGTTTTGGGTCATATTCAGCATGGCATCAACTGGCATAACTCCCATTGACTTTGCTGGAAGTCACACCTGTCTATCCCAATCACTTTACCCACTTTTGGTATGTGGCTGCTTTTCAACAGCATACAGCAACACTTTAACTGTCTAGGACAGGAAACGGTGCAACATTTGAAACTGAAAGAGGAATTTAGGTGTTAGCAATACTAGTGAAACACTCCACTCTACTCTTGGCAGTCAAGTAAATGGGAAAATTAATAGAAATTATAGTTCTGTTTATAGCAATTACAGTTATGCTGTAGAGATTTTTATTGCAGTCTCTTGCTAACAGTAAATCATAACTTCCTGCCAAAAACTACTATTAGCTGAGCTTTTCCAATCTTGTCCTACCCGAAAAGCATTTTTGTTTTTTTTTAATTGAGGAAGATCCATTTATCTGTGTTCTGAGCAAGCAAAGCATACCCAATTTTTGTTTCCCAGAAAAATGTCAAGAAAACAGGGTTAGTTATGTGAATTGGAGTAAAGATACTTAAAAACTGTAGTCAAGATATAGTAAGAAAATAGAATTTGTGCAAGTGCAGCAAGCAACCTTTCTGTTTTAGGCTGCAGCACTGTACTATTGCATGGTGTGTGAGTATATATTCCTGTAGTTCGGGTTTGTTTGTTTTTCTGAGGATCTGAGCTGAAAACCTTCGGTGTTGAGCAAAGCTCATTTACACAGTACCTAAAACCATCTAACTTTCTTAGTTTATTCTAATTTTTAAGATACATTTCCAGTATAAATAAACAAAGGGAATTAAAATGCAAAAATATATGCTGTTGTTGAAGTTAAGAATACAAATGCAAATGTTAAAAAGACTGCCTCTCTCCACATGATATACTGCAACTGTTGTGGACAGTGTCAGCATTCAGGCTGGACTCCTCAGTACAGGAAGGAATGCTGACAGGTGCTCTAGGGGAGGGTCCTGATTTTCTGCAACTTGCTCTGTTCTTATGTCTTGAAATAGCCTGAAGTTACTGAAAAAGTTATGCGTACTGAAAAAGTTTCTTACTCGCTTAGGTTTTGCAAAGATATTAGGTTAGGTTCCCAAAGGTACTAGAGATAGAGAAAAATGTTTCTCCTTTCTTTGGCTGGCTGAATTAATTTTTTTCTTAATGATTAATGCTGCTGGTAGACCGAGTTTGTGCAAATGTATGCATATTTTTTTAATAATGCAAGAGAGTCATTAAGCTGTTAAAACACTAATTGCTAAAGTGTCTTCATCTTCTTGCATGGGCATTTTAAAGGTCACAAAAGGATTTTGCCTTTCCTGTTCCAGTCCTAATTTGTTCATGTTTACAAAGTCATTGAGAACCTTGGATGAAGGATACCATAAAAAGTGTAAAATACTATTTTAATTATGTGTTGATGTAAAGATGAGAATGTATTTCTATGATTGGAGAAATGCTTGGATTTGGCACATGTTTGTGGTAGAGTTCCTTTATTGAAAAAGAAAGGGCATCTATTCAAGTGCTTACGTGATGCTAAATTCATCAGTTTAAAATACTTAATAGTTTTTTTTAATTGTACTTTTTCTCTTCTAACTTAAAAATTTTAGAAATAATTCTGCTATGTACACTGCTGTATCTCTATATCTTGCAAGGAAAGAAAATCCTGAATTGTACTCTTCCTCAAGCAGCTACCTTTCTTTCATCTTTTCCCTCATTATAAAATTCTGAAGTGATACCAGTGATAACTTGAAGAATAAATACAGATTAGCACAGTCAAGTAAATATAGTACTTAAGGGTAGCATAATTTATGGATTGAGAATGATGAAGCATAAAGCCTCAGGTTCCAAAACAAAATACAGTCTCATAAATGAACATGTTAAAACTAGCGTAAAAGCAGAATTTCCGATATAAAAACCCTAACAGGCCTCCCATCTGTTCTTGGTAAATTACATTGTTTTGATATCAGATTTCACACACTTCTCACATCTCACACCAGTGTACCTAGATGCTTCGCTCTCTGGCTAGTTCCCTGTTCAGTGTTAGAATGTAAATCTGACACATATTATTTGAAGTTTATAGTCTGACATCTCAAGAATATCTATTTATCTAAACCATGTTTGAAGGAAAACCAGCATCTCAGATGATTGATTGATGACTGCAGTTGAGTGAAAATGACAAGTTCACCTTTTTTTTTTTTAAATAGGAAATATTCATATGTTTTCAAATGTAACAACAGATGCCCGCTATTATCCACGGCGGCATCGGACTGAGAAGGCATGGACACAGGAGCAAGAGGAGGAAGAAAACAGGCCTCAGGTATCCAGGAAATTGGAGCTGTTATAAATATATTTTCATGGGTGCAGTTGGTATACTTATTTTCAGGAATTACAATTAAAATGGAGACTATCTCTAGACCCAGTAATATTTCTGTAGCCAGAATGGACAATTTTAAATGCATGCATTCTCCTTATCTTTTTTTTTGGAAGTATCCATTAAATAAAATCCTACTGTTGGGGTTCAAAATTAGTAAAGAACATTTGGGTCTTTCACCTGTTGCTCACCTGTCCAAAGGTGTTTAAGTAGCTGTAAATAATTATATTGTAATGGCAGCTGTATAGCCTAACATGAAATAAATTTGTGGTTTTGGCTAACAAGTGTTCTTCTCATGCACATGTTTTCACAATGATTTTCCATGGTGGCAATCCTACTACATCTGTTAATGCCTAAATAGCTACAACTACATTCAGTACGTTAAAAGTGAAGATGATTGAGGCATGGTGGGAGGACTGTGGATTTTTTCTTTTAAGTACCAGCTGGGGAGGGTGTACTAGGTGTATTTGTTTTATGGACATCAGAAGACTCTTGTCTCTCTAGCCATTTTTCATTTACCTGAACTAAAATTGCTTAGTAGGGGTGCACTGGTAAAGATTTTCTTGGCTGATACCAATAGCCAATTATTAACCAGCCATATCAGCCAATACTGATCCAGTAGCTGATTTACAGGAAAGTAGCCGAGCAGCTTGGAGAGCAGCATCCTGCTGGTAAGTCTGTGGGGGAAAGGGGCATGGTGGGGATCGGGTGCAGAGGGAGGCCTCTAAAGTGAGGGAGGGAGTGGAGCAGGGGCAGGAATAGGCGCTGCCCAGCCAGGGTGGTGAATGTGACCCCAAGGCAGGGTGCAGGGCAGCCACAGGCAGCTCATCCAGAGGGGTGGGCGGCTCCCCACCACTGCTCGCACCTCCTGGGGAGGTCTGGCGGGCATGTGCCCCTCCTGATTTGTGCGTGGGGCAAGGGTGGGCAAGCGCTTGGGGCCAGGGGCTGCGCCAGCTTCTTCCTGGTGGGTGTGCTGGGCTGGGGCTGTGCTTGGGGCACAAGGGGGTTGGGGCAGGCTCCGCTGCAGCGGGCAGTGCTAGGAGGGTGGCTACAGGGGTACTATGGGGAATTTTGGGGTTGCTATAGACCCCCAAGTTCCCCCTAACACCGCCTCTGCTCAGGGCAGGGCTCCTGAGGGAAAGGCAGCAGAGTGGACTGCTCCAAGCAGAGGCGGTGCTGGTGGGGGGGTACTTGGGGGCTATGGCCACCCCAAAATTCCTTGTAGCCCCCCCAAAGCCACCCCTCCCTGCTCCGCCACCACCTGCCCTGTGCAGCTGAGCCCGTCTCGCCCCCATCCACTCCAAGTACAGCCCCAGCCCAGCCCCCCTGCCAGGAAGAGGCTGGCGCAGCCCCTGGCCCCAAGCCTGCAGCGGGCACCCTGCCCTCAACGTGCACACACACTCAGGGGGGGCACACGCCCTCCATGCCTCCCCCAGGGGTGCGCACCCCCAGTGGTAAGGAGCTGCCCCTGCTACTCCCCACCACTGGATGAGCTGCCTGCAGCTTTGCCCCACTTCTAGCCCTGGGGACCCATTCACTGCCCTGGTTGGGCAGCGCTTGCCCCTAGCCCACTCCCCCCCTCACCATGGGCCAGATGCTGAGCAGGTATTGGGGGACAGAGCGCCACCACCTCCTAGGAACAGGGCCAGGGCGGGGAAGCTCACTTGGCTGGGGTGTGGCGGCAGCAGAAGGGTACTGCTGCTGTCCTTGCCCTGTCCCAGCCCTGCTCCTGGGAGGCGGTGGCACTCCATCCCCACCCGCCCGCATGTACCCCCTAGGACCTGTCCAAGTACCTCTGGTTGACAACCCCTGCAATATGTGACCGATATATCAGTGCACCTCTGTTGCTTAGTTTAAAAAATTATTCAAACTAAAGGCATAAATATATTGAGTTCCAGAGCACAGTGTATACTGCAAATAACCAAAACCATTCAGAAGAGTTTTATTCACTTTGGGCAGAAAGTTCATCTTAATGCTTTATGGTTTTTAAAAGTAGCATGGTAACTTTAGAAACTGCAGAGAATTAACAAGTGCAAACTGTTGCTAATTGTGCACTGTTTCTTTAATTAATGTATTTATTTGTGTTGTGTTTGGCAGCATAGTACTCACTGTGCTTTGGTGAGTGTCTGTACCTGTGAATGGAACTATGGATTAAAGAAACCCCATGAAAACATTGCTAGGAGAAATATACATGTTTTATCAACTTTGTGTTTTATAAAAGTTATTTTGAAATTTAAATACAGCACTTGCCCTAAACTCAAATACTCTCTCTTTTTGTCAGTTTAACATCTACTATGTCATCTACCTGGAGATTATATCTTGATTTCTCTGAGTAAATAGGCTACATTCCATATCTGGCTTTTATCATCCTCTGTGGTTTTCCTTTTCAGAATACATACTCAGCATTTATTCAATTGATGCCAGTCTTCATAATCATAGTTGTATCCGTTATAACACAGCTGATGGCCACTAACCCACCCTTCAGCTTGTTCTACAAATCGTAAGTCAGATTTTGTTTTAAATTTCTACCTGTCCTAGATAACTTTAAGTGGGGAGGTAGGGAGATGTTGGACTCAATAGAATTCATGAACTGTTCACTTCTGGTCTGAAATATATACATTATCACTTTGTAATTAAGGAAATGCCATTGGTCCTGTTTGTAGTAATAGGTTTTCCTAGCCCTACCATAATAGCAACAAACAGAAAGTAGAGCCTGCTGTGCTAGAAACTGAACCAAGGGCTCATCATTTGGTATAAAGCACTTTTTGGTTTGGTCTGCACTGCAGTTTTGCTGCTGTGGCTATGCCAGCAAAACCCCTGGTAAAAAAAGAGCTATCCCTGTAAAAGACTAGGGATACATACAAAACTTACACTGGTTTAAATACATTTTAAACATGAAATGGGCAGATACACATCTGTCAAACCAGCTTAAAGCTGCCTAGAACAGTTCAAAAACGTTCCTGGAAAATCGAGTACTTTAACCCAGTCCACAGTGAACCAATTCAATGTTACACGTGGACACCAAGCGTTCTGTGACGCATCTGGTCCAGGAATGGGCAAAATACGGCCTGCCCACCGATTCGATCTGACCTGTAGGCAGATGGCTGCCAATTCACTGGATCTGGCCCACGGGCAGCCAGCGACTCCAGTCGCTGCATGATGCCAGGCAGGTGCGCAGGACTGCTTCTGCCCAGCGGCATCAGCAATCAGCCGTGGGCCCAAGCAGGGTTTCCACCACAGCAGGCAGGTGACAGCATTACCTGTGGACACCACAGGCAGTTTCAGGAACCTGGATGCAGAGCCTGCTGGTGGCGTCCACAGCTCATGCCGCTGCTCTCCCAACACAGTGAAACCTCCCACCCCACCCAGAGCCCTGACCTGGAACTTGCCAGCGGCATCAGTTGTGGACCCAGGCAGGAGCTGCTGCTTCACAGGGCAGGCAGCATCATCTCTTTCTGCCACTCTTCCCTTCCTTCCCTCCCTTCTTCCCACTCCCTCCAGAACCTGGCCAAAGTTAGTTTGCCAGGAGTCCCGACACTCTGCTGTGGACCCAGGCAGGAGTTTCTGCTGCACTGGATGGGTGTCGGCATCAGCTGTGACACTGTCAGAAGGTTCTGATGCCACCGCCTGCCCGGCGCAGTAGAAGCTACTGCCTTGTTCTGCACCTGAGCATCAGGGATCCTCGAGAACTACAGATTTGTCTGGGGTCTGGAAGGAGAGGGAGAAGGGAGTGAGCAAGAGCCAGGGAGAGAGCACATTCCAGTACACTCAATTGCGTCTGCTCTGATGCACTGTAATTACCAGGGATCCTGGGTTTCCCTGATAAAAAATCACAAATTCTCTGCTAAAACCCCCAAATTTGTGATTGAAATTAAAGCCCCCCTCTGGCCCTGCTGGTACCCTTCACTCCCCACCCACAGCCCCCATAGTCTTGCTGATGCCTCTGCTCCCCCAAGTCTGCTGGAGGGGGGCCTCAGCTGCCAGGGCTACGGACCCGGGTCTGCAGCTCCCTGCCCCCGCTCCCCCCTACTGCAGGCTCAGGCAGGGCAGATCCCCACTGCTGCATGCACTCCCAGGGAGCAGGGAGGACTCACCCCTAGATCTGTACCCATGGCAGGTGTAGGCTGAGGCTGCTGCCCAGCTGGATTGAGCTTGGGGCCTGGGGCCACAATGCGTGGCTGTAGGGCCTCAGTGAAGAGCAGGGCAGGGCTGCAGGTGGCTTGTCCGGAGGAGGGGAAGGGGGATGTACAGTTGCTTGCTGCTGCGCACACTCCAAGGGGGAGGGGAGACCTGTGCCCCCCCAGATCTGTACCCGGGGCAGGCTCAGGGTGCAGGCTTGAGCTCCCGCCTTGCTTCCCCCGCCCCAGCCGAGCTCCCTCCCTGCAGGGCCCTCAATGCCCTCGCCTCGCGCCCCCCCCCCCAACCTGCTGGAGCTGGCTGCTTCTTTGCAGGCTGCCTGGGGCCACATGCATATGTGTGCATGTGGTGCCCCCTGTCTTTCCGCCTTCCTCCCACTTCCTCCCAGCTCCCTGCAGGCTGGAACTCTGCCAGCCTGCAGGGAACTCATTGCAAAACAGCTAAATACGCAGGTCTCTATGGTAAAATGAGAAATCCACATTTGCCTCTGGTAAAAGGCAAAATCCAAGGTTTATTCCGTTTTCCCGTGGGAGATGGAAAACCCAGATCCCTCTGTGTTGGAGCAGGCATCCTGCACATCTACAGGCGTCCTCAGTGTCTAAAAGGTGAGTGTTTTACCTGGAATGCTAGGGCACTGTATGTGTGGACACCTCTGACCTGCAACAATTGTGAACGGTTTGGGAGTGGTTTGATTTCCTAGCTTGTCATTCATAGAGGTAGTTTAGCAAAACCAGCAGAAAATCCCCTTTTGGTGTTTTATGCCCTCTCCTGTAGAGGGTTCTGTCAACATATCTATGCCTGCACTGCTGATGCTGCAGTAACTCTAATGTAGGTAAGCCCATAGAGCAGTGTTGTTTGCATAGGCGGAGGAAGAAAAAAAATTGGGGGTGCTGAGTATGCGCATGCACACACATACGCCCGCCCCCCTCATGGGAAAGTCTGAGAGGGGGGAGAAAGAGCCACTGGGTGGGGGAGCAGCATTTCCTGGCCCTGGCCTCAGCCGCCTCCCAGCCCTGATAGCACTGGCTGCAGCTGCCTCCCAGCTCCAGCCGCACTGGCCCAACCCCCAGCCACCTTCCGGACCCAGCTACACCAGTCCCAGCCCCAGCAGTCTCCCAGCTGCACTGGCACTGACCGCACCACCCTGGCCCTGGCCATGCCAGCCTTGGTTGTCTCCTGGTCCTGGCCACCTCCATGCCTCTGCACCTTGTTGCCACTGCTTTGAAAGTGGCAAACACTGCCATGTGCGTCCTGCTGCTGGTTGGGCCAGGTAGTGAGGCACACGGCAGTGCCCGCTGCTTTCAAAGCAGCGGTAGCGAGGTGTGGAGGCACAGAGCAGAGGCTGAGCGCAGCTGCGATCTGCCCTCACCCCGTGCAAAGATCGGGGGGCCATGTGCCTTCCCCCCTTGGCTGCCCAGCGCTGCACCTCTGGAAGAGGCCCCGGGCTCTGACTGTTCCAAGTGAATGGGGCCCTGGCCGGGCCAGGTCATAGGACCATCGGAGTCCGATGGCTTGTTCAGGGGTGCGGGCAGACGGCTCCCACCACTGTGCACACCGCAGGGGAACCAAGATTGGGGCACATGCTCCCTCACCCTGCACTCCTAGATGAGCCACCAGGCTTTGATTATCCCATGACCTGGCTGGCCGAGGCCCCATTCACAGTGAACAATCCCCACAGTGCAGGAGGGAGCGGGCCAGGGGCAGGGGTGAATGATTGACCCTTCCCCTACCCCACTCTCTCCTGCACTGTTGGGGTCTTGATCTGCCCTCTGGGCCCCTGCCTCTGCAGCCCATGGAAATAAGAAAAACAGATTAAAAGAAATGTACCTGCCTGCAGCTGGGCCGGCTGTGATCCTGGCTGTGAGTGTGCAGAGTAGCTGAATGTGCCCCCCCCCCGAGCAGCAGCCTGTGGCTGGGCTGCCCTAAGGCAATGCCTGCTGGGGAGCTGAGCCCTGTTAGCCGCTGCCTATGCTTGTTTGATGTAGTTTCGTGTAAGCCAGCAGGATCTGAAACTGTGCAGCGGTAATTTGGTTAGCACGAAGGAGAAGGGAGTGCCTGGCACAGTTCCGCCTAGTATTTGAGTGAAGGGACACTTGCCTGCTCATCCATTGGTGCCTAAGAGAGGAGTCCAGTCAGGGCAGAGGGCTGGCATGGATTTTTTCTTGCAGAAGTAGCAAAGCAAGTCTCATTAGTTCCTTTTGGTGGAGATGAGAAGCTAGGGCTTCTGAGTTTCCAGAAGGACAGTGGTAATAGTAATGCGTGAATATTTTTTATTTGATTGGTGGAAAGGAGATATATGTTTCATTTCTATGCTAGCATCTGCTAGACATGCATAAAATAGAGGTTGTTGATTGGTGGGGCTGCGTGGGGCTCTGTGTGTGTTCCATTCTGGCAAATATGTAGCAGGAAACATTTCTGTCCCAAGTGATTTCCCCCAAGCCCACACAGGGGCAGCAGTAACTTGCTCAGTCCTTCTAGCTAAAGCAACTTTTTATCCTGATTGTGGGACGTTATTTCATGTGTTGAGATATGTGGAAGTGAAAAATTACTCAAGTATTGGGCCTTTTAGCTCAGGGAGACTTTTATTTGCTAAACTTGAAGACAATTGCTTCTTTTCATTTAGCATATTAAGAAGGCAATCAGAACAGTGTTTTTTTCCTCTCATTTTGGGACTTTTGTCACACACTGAGCCCTCTCTTTGCTTGTACCTTGCCAAGTGAGAGAGAGAGCGATTAAATGGCAAAATGAAATGTGTGTGGGAAGGACACAGGGAGTGTGTAAAGGCTTCTTGAAGACAGAGTGGTTGAAAAGTCTGTTTTTTGCCTCCCTTGAGGACAGAATAAATTGAAGCTCACAGCAGTACACAGGCAATCCAGGAAGTTTTTGCAGTGTTGTGGACAACTTCCTGGTGCAAGTGGTGGAGAAGCCAGCTAGGGTTCATGCTCTTCTTGACCTGCTGCTCACAAACAGGGAAGAATTGGTGGGTAACGTAGTAGTGGATGGCAGCTTCATCAGTGACCTGGAAGATGGCATAGAGTGCACTGTCAGCAAGTTTGTAGATGAAACCAAGTTGTGGGGAGTAGTAGATTTGCTGGAGGTTAGGGTTAGGATTCAGAGAAAACCTAGACAAACTGGAGAGGAGTGGACCAAAAGAAATCTCATGATGTTCAATAAGGATAAGTGCAAAGTCCTTCACTTAAGATGGAACAGCCCCATGCACTGGTATAGAGCGGGGACTGACTGACTAGGTGGCAGCTCTGCAGAAAAGGACCTGGGGGTAACAGTGGACAACAACGTAAATATGAGCCAGAAGTGTGCCCTTGTTGCCAAGAAGGCTAACGGCATACTGGGTTGCATTAGTAGGTGTATCATCATAGTATCATAGTAGCTAGGGTCAGTAGGGACATGAACAGATCATCTACCCTGACCCCCTGCCACTGGCAGGAATGAATGCTGGGTTCACAAGACCCCAGACAGGTGATCATCCAACCTCCTCTTGAATTTACCCAAGGTAGGGGCGAGGAGCACTTCCCTGGGAAGTTGGTTCCAGATTTTGGCCACCCTAACTGTAAAATATTGCCTTCTGATCTCTAACCTAAACCTACCCTCCATCAGCTTATTACCATTTTTCCTTGTCACCCCAGGTGGTGCTGGGGAGAAAAGGGCTCTACCTATTTGCTGTTGATCTCCCCTGATGAGTTTGCAGGCAGCCACCAGGTCCCCCCTCAGCCTCTTCTTGCTGAGGCTGAACAGGTTCAGGTCCATCAGTCTCTCCTCATAGGCCTGTCCTGCTGCCCTCTCACCAAGCGGGTGGCCCTCCTCTGAACCCTCTGCAGGCTGGCCACATCCCTTTTGAAGTACGGCACCCAGAACTGGATGCAGTACTCCAACTGCGGCCTGACCAAAGTCGCATAGAGGGGGAGTATCACCTCTCTGGACCGGCTAGAGATGCACCTTTGGATGCATGACAAGGTATGGCTGGCCTTGCTGGCTGCGGTCTGGCATTGGTGGCTCATGTTCATCTTGGAGTCAATAATGACTCCAAGATCCCTTTCCGCCTCTGTGCTTTCAAGAAGGGAACTCCCCAGCCTGTATGTATGCTGTGGATTCCTTCTCCCAAGGTGCAGCACCCTGCGTTTGTCTATGTTGAACCCCATCCTATTCTCGTGTGTTGCCGGCAAGTCAAGGGAAATGATTATTTCCCTGTATTCAGCACTGATGAGGCCACATTTGGAGTACTGTGTCCAGTTTTGGGCCCCCCACTACAGAAAGGATGTGGACATGTTGGAGAAAGTCCAGCAAAGGGCAACAAAAATGTTTAAGGGGCTGGGGGACATGACTTACAAGGAGAGGCTGAGGGAACTGGGCTTATTTAGTCTAGAGAAGAGGAGACTGAGGGGACTTAATAGCAGCCTTTAACTACCTAAAGTGGGATTCAAAAGAGGATGGGACTAGACTGTTCTCACTGATGGTAGATGACTGAACAAGGAGCAGCGGTCTCAAGTTGCAGCAAGGGAAGTTTAGGTTAGATATTAGGAAAAACTTTTTTCTCAAGGACGGTAGTAAAACACTGGAACAGGTTATCCAGAGAGATCGTGGAGTCTCCATCCTTGGAGGTTTTTAAGACCTAGCTAGACAAAACCTTGGCTGGGATAATCTAGTTGGGGCTGGTCCCGCTTTTTGCCCTTGAGGTCCCTTCCGACCACAATTTTCTATGATTCTGTGATTTTTATGAAGTTGTTGGGGCTGGTCTGTCATACTGAGCATTTATATAGAAGGTAGTTACTTTAATATGTCTAATAAATTGTTCTGTTTTTACCACAAGATGTCACTGTGCCTGCCTGGCAGACAGAAAGCTGCTTCTCCACTACTCTTTTCAGTTGTTGATTTCAGCCTCAGTTGAAGTTCTTCAGTTGGCCCCCAAATAGGCTGTTCCTCTTGCTGCACCCCTCACATTTTATCAAAATAGTCATGCATCAGCCCTGCATGTAAGCACATTTAATTATTTGAAAATAAGTATTAAAAAAAAACCTCATCAAACTTCCTTTTGAAAAATGTGAGGGGAGAAGGGGGACATGGGGGCATTAAGATCTGTCCCCCAGGACTTTGTAAGAAGAAGAAAAGCAGGTTCAGTCAACAAAATGAAGGGACAAAGAAATAAACTGAGTCATGGAGGGGGAAAGACTCATAGGAGATAGTGTGACAGTCATTCCTTGAGTTCCTGGTGTTTCATTCAGGGCAGTAAATCTGAAGGCTGAGGGGGGATCTAGTGGCCATCTACAGATTCGTCAGGGGGGAATAGCAAAGAATAGGATGCTCTAGTTACCAGGGCACCCCTTGGAGTTACTAGAAACAATGGCCACAAACTGGCAGAGAGCAGATTTAGACTGGACATTAGAAAGAACTTCTTCACAGTAAGGCTTACCAGAATCTGGAATGGGCTTCTGAGAGAGGTGGTGCTGTCCCCTACCTTGGAGGTCTTTAAGAGGAGACTGGACAAGCACCTAGCTGGGGTCATCTGACCCCACCGCTCTTTCCTGCCCAGGGCAGAGGGTTGGACTCGATGACCTACTGAGGTCCCTTCTGACCCTAACATCTATGAAATCTATGAAGCTGCAAAGAGACTTACTAAGTAAACAAAAACAAACCAGAAAGAGAAGAAAGTAGTTTGAAGCCAGTGGAGGTGGTAGATTAGCTAGCTGTACACATCTCCCCTAACTGTGCGGTGCTCTGAAAGGGTTTTTGGTTGTAGCTGTTGGTCTAAGGACACAGGCAGACAAGGTTCTTTGGTAGATGCGATATCTTTTATTAGACCAACTGAGTAGTTGGAACAAAGTTCTCTGCAGGCTTTTCAGGCACAAGTTCCCTTCTTCAGGCATAGGGAAACTGCTGTTGTTCTGAGATCTTGAGACATCCCACAGACCAGTTACTTTACCTGACGGTTCAAATTGTTAGAGGGAAGTTGTACCTAGCTCTCTCCTGATTAGTCTTATTTCAACAAGATCTTATAACTTTCCTTGATGTGGGTGAAAAATAGAATGTGAGATAATTTTAAAGTTGCCACCCTGCCCTACCTTCTGACTGATTTACTGGTTCAGAGGCATGTACTTTCATAGGTGATAGTCTACTTTTTCAGATGATCAGAAAAAAGCCTATGAAAAGCGCATGCCTCTGAACCAATTAGTATTTAAGGTGCCACTTTGCCTTGTCTTTCTGTCTGATTAACCACCTCTTTACTGATGTGAGATAGCAGAATTCTAAGTTAAATGGGCAACCGTCACTTTGTACCTTCATGTATAATGGGCCCATGTGTCATGCATGCGTACTTAGAGCACAGCACTTGTTAAGTTCCTCTAGTATTTTCCATGGGTATTGACTGGAGGCTGCCAGAAGGTGCAAGAAAACACAAAAGAAACAGAATTTTTTTGCTTGTTTTAAAATTTTGCAAGTTACTTAGCCAAATTATCAAGAATGATTCAGAAAAACCCAGCATTTGTTTACTCTAGTGTGTGGTTCAACAGGTGTTTAAATGTGGGTAATATCAATTTGGAGTCAGCTCCTTTTAGATCACATTTATAAAAGTATAAATACCTTTAGGTGTTTGCTGCCTTCCTTCTGTTTCTTCAACAAACTTTATCTATAATGAAAGTGAAAGGTTCACTATGGAAAAGCGAGATAAGTAATATTTTACTAAATGATTGAAAGTTCTTTGGTAACTGTGGAAAAAGTTACAACAGGAAATGTGATCCTCTGTACCAGTAGAAACAGAGGAGCACAGTCTCCCTCCTTAATTTTTAATTTTTCTTTTCCTAACATTTCTGTACTGCTTTATACATGCATTTATCCATGTTGCTTTCACAGATCCATAGGTCATGTTGTTGGTAGAGAAACACAGAACTTGCAAGTGCCTTACTATGTTGATAAAAACTTTGAAAAGAACTATCAAGGAGCAGAACTTCAAGAGCTAGAGAAAACCATTGAAAAAGATTATATAGATTATATCCAGACCAGCTGCTGGAAGGAGAAACAACAGAGTAAGTTATTTTTGTGATAAATGTGCATACACATCATATAAATCATAATATCATGGCTAGGCTTGAGAAGACACTTCCATTATTACTCCCAGCTTTTTGGTAGGTATAACTCATTTTAAATACTCTTTACACATGTATGTCTCTCATCTGCTTTTGACCAAATGGGTGAATTTGTTATGGAAAAAAATTTAAAGTTCATTTCAGTTAATTTTTGAGAGGTTAAGTGCTTTTTAAATGCTTTTAAGTAGTTGAGCCATTTTTTCCAGACACTTTGACGTGTACATTGATAATTCATAGTAGCAATATTTTTAATATTGAAATCCACCATGTTTATTTAATCAATGTGTGATATTCACAAAGAAATGTGGGGTTGCAAAAAAATCAGTAGATCATCTGGTTTGTTGTTTTGAACTCCACCTGAATCCTGGATACCTGGCCTATCCCAGACTGATTTGATCTACTCTTAAAACCACACAATAAAAGATTCTAAAACTTCTCTAACCTCTCCCTGTGCTTCTGGGACTTCATAAGATGTACTTTGTGTCCTAATACTTGGTCCAAAGTTGAAAAACATACTTTATTTGTGCATTTATTTGAACATGCTGACTTTATTTGAATCTGGAATCATGTGTAGATCACAGGCAAGATTATTTTCTTAAAATTAATTTCTAGTAATAGTTGTGCGGGCCGGGAGCGACCCGAGCCCTTTTTTGTGCTGCACGCGGGCTGTGGCCAGCAGCCCGGGCACGCCGGGGCGGAGAGGGAAGGCCGTCGAGCTGGAATTAGGCACAGACGCGTATCGGTAGTTTTAAAGATTGTTTACTTACACCGAGATGGCAGTGGTGTAGGCTGGAAAACTTGATTGAGTTGCAGTTACAGACAGACAACACAGACGGTCTCGTGGAGGTTGCTAGGCTCCACGGTGCAGAGCTCCGGATGCTCTGGGTGAACGAGCCACCAAAATAGAAATCATAAATACGTCTTATAAAAGTCGCGTTCGAAGACGGGAAGAGGTGGGCGGTGGATCAGGCCGCCACGCTCCTCTGGATCTCACACAGGGTCTCTTACCCTGCCGTGTACCCAGAGTCCCCACGAGATGGATGTGGAGTCCTCTTCGGCTTGGGCGGAAACCGCTCAAGCCTCTTATACGGCTAACAGGCCAAACATTAAGCGCCACCGAAGAATAATTTAACACTAGCCAATCACGGGGAACGAATTTGCATACCGGTGGCGGGAACTCTTTTGCACCGTGCATTCCTCTTGCAACATGAGCAATGCACTCTGCAAAAGAAGCTGCAGAAAAGGCGGGAAACGCGTCCCCGCACCGGGGTTTCCTCTGCAACAGGAAACTCTCCCGTGCAATGCTCTGCAACTTGGCGGGGATAATTCTGGTGCCGAAGCGCACACACAATCATGCCTTTTGGGTCATGACAATAGTAAAATGTTAAGACTTCAAACTATACAAAAGTGGAAATTCAGCATTCTTTGTTCCCACAACAGCCATAATTCGGGCTTTGTTGCAGCTGTAGAACAATTTAAATGTTAACCCAATTTGTTGATCGCTTGTGTGGCTCAGTGCTACCCAGACTGTATAGTGCCTAGTTTGTTCTTTTAACAGTGATACAAAATGTACTTGCAGAAGGGGACCAAGTTACAAGGTGTATAAGAAGTTTTGAATTTCCTTACTTGTTCCAGGGAAGGGTCTCCATCAACTTAAAATGAATAGAAAAAATACTCTTGGGCACAAGGTATAAACTGAAAACAAGAACAATCTATTTCTGTTATTTGCTTGGACATTGTAAAAATAGATAAACCACTTTCACCCAGAAGTCTGTCAGTGGGTGGTGTCTCTTAAATCGCCGCCTAAAATTCTAGCTATTATCGTTTTATAGAAAGTCTTTAAAATTTGAACACCAAAAACTCAAGAACCATAAATGAAGTAGAAAGTATACAACAGGTATTTTATTCTTAAATCTTATTATATAAGGCCAGTCTCATGTCTTTTGTAGGCTAGACTTGTGTTTTTTTGAAGGCTTGGAGCTGACAGTAGTAGTTTCTAAGTACAATATGCCTGTCTATGAACTTCACTTGAATATAGACTTCAGTTTTAGGCTTAGTGTACAGGTTTTAGTCTTTTCTAAGTTGAATTAATGTTAATAAAGAGTTGCTAGATCTCTGTTACAGCTCTGAAGACTCAAATACCTAACCATCAAAAGGGATTCACTAATGGCAACACAACACGTTAAGAATTTGTACTTCCAGATACTTTCCGGTCTATTCTTACAGCTGGCTTAGGGACAGTTACATTCAACACACAGCAGATTTCTTTCAGTGTAGGCCTACCAAGTGTCTTTTGAGCCAAGGAATGTCATGCCTTGGGATATACAGCAGAGTTTGCAGATCTAAAAGGGTCTGAGAACTAGATGGAAGGATCCAGCATTGCACATAAAGTTATAAATGTGCAGCATGTTCTTCTGTATGCAGTTGGTTTAACCAAAAACACTTTTAAAGCTGTATTTATTGTTTAGGTGCATATAGAAAAATGCCACAGAAAAGGTACCACAACTAGAGTTTGGAGTAGCAACCAACCAATACAGAATTCATCAAATAGTACAGGGTGAAGAACTGTTGGCCAAAGAATGTGTTTCACTGGTGGGTATAGAACGTGACAGTCCAACATCTAGTAATGCAGTGTCATTAAATGGCAAAGGTTGCTCCACACAAGTTTATAATAAGGATCATATCCTTACCTTATGTAAATGATAAGTGTCCATCCCCTTCAAAGGACCTATGCACTCCTCATCAGCCGAGGGTCTGGCACAAGGTTTCCATTTAAAATTGATTTGTATATCCTGTCAAAAATTGTTGTACATGGTTATTTTCAGAAATGTTGTGCCTAGGACTGCTATGTCCTGCCAAGTGAAATGTTACGGTTTTGCTACTCACAGTTCGTAAATGAGAGTATGAATATATGCTCCATTAATTAGCCATGATGCGTCTTAGTCATTTCTGATATATTTACAATGTATGAGATTAGTGGTTGCCAGAGGACAAAGTTCTAAGGATGAAGTTCAGTGTGGACAAATGAAGGTGCTACATCTCGGGAAGAATAATCAAAAGCACAAATATAAAATGGGTGACACCTGACAGAATGGCAGCACTATGTAAAAGGACTGGAAAGGTCACAGACTCAATATGAGTCTACAGTGTGAAGCTGCACAAAAGGTGAATGGGGTTTTGGGATGCATGACACAGGATGTGCCAGTGCCTCATCTGGAGTATTGTGTGCAGTCCTGGCTCCACATTTTTAAAAGGATGTGGAGAAGTTAGAGAAGATCCAGAGGCAGACAGCAAAGATGATTAAGGGTTTGGAAAGCAAGTCATATGAGGAGAAGCTGAATGAGCTGGGCATGTTCAGTTTGTGGAAAAGACACTTTGGAGGGGACATGATAGCAGTCTTCAAATAACTTGAAGGGCTGCCATAGAGAAGAGGGAAAGCACCTTTTCTCGCTTGCTGCAGAGAGGAGGACACAGACTAAAAGGCTTGAAGTTGCAGCAGTGTACATTTGATTGGATATCTGGAAAAACTTTTTCATTGTTAGAATAGTGAGGCAGTGGAGTAGACTGCATAGGGAAGTTGTGGTCTCTCCATCACTGGAGGTATTCAAGAAGAATTTGGACAGCTACTGGTTGGGGATGTTCTAGCTGTAGCTATGCCTACATTTTACAATGGGTATTTTCCACGCTTCTAGGCTTTGCTGGTTGCCCCCCCCCCCCCCCCTTTTCTGCTACATGCATCAGGCTTGGAGCTGATAGTAGCAGTTGCTAAGTACAGTATGCCTGTCTACGAACTTCACTTGAATATAGACTTCAGTTTTAGGCTTAGTATAGGCTTTAGTCTTTTCCTTTTACATGAATGATTTTCTAAGTTGTATTAATGCTAATAAAAAGCTGCTAGATTGAGAACTCTGTTACAGTCCTGAAGACTCAAATATCTAACCCATCAAAGGGGATACACTAGTGGCAGCACAACACGTTAAGAATTTGTACTTCCAGATGCTTTTCAGTCTGTTCTTACAGCTGGCTTAGGGACAGTTACATTCAGCACGTAGCAGATCCCTTTCAGTGTAGGTCTACAAATGTCTTTTGAGCCAAAGAATGTCATGCCTCAGGAGGCACTGAGTGTTGGCCATAGCCAAAGCTGGGATCTTTACCTGGGGTGTACCAGAGTTTCTGCTGGGACCAAAGCCAGAGGTTCCTGCCTGGAGGGTCTTGTCCCTCTGCTCAGGGTCAGACCGATCACCATATTTGGGGTCGGGAAGGAATTTTACCCCATGGTCAGATTGGTACAGACTTGTGGGCAGGGGGAGTGTTGCCTTTCTCTGTAGTGGGGGGCATGGCCCTCTGCCTGGGATCTTTTGAACAAATATTGACAGCACTTCATGAAAGCAGGACATTGGCTACCATGGTTTCCCTGCTTTACCTGTGATAGGTTAGGGTGTTAGGTCTTTATTGTGGCAGGGTTGACAGCAGTCTTATGTAGAGTACAGATTAAGGATTGTACAGGATGGTTTGGGTCCTGCCTTAGGCATGAGGTTGGGCTAGATGACTTCTGGCGTTCCCTTCCAGGCCTACTTCTCTGTGATTCTACAAAAACGCCACAGTAATTAAAAACAGTTTAAGAATGAGTACTTTCTGGTCCAGCAAACCAGTAATGAATAGAGTTGAGACTGCTAACTTTAGTATAGTCGAGATTGTAAAATAAGCTGTTTGGCACAAAACAGATTGAAGAAAAGGAGTCTGGAGTCCTTTTAGATGGTTCATAATCAGTCAATGTTTTGTAACTTCTTCATTGATCCCTTATTGTTCGGACATTAACCTCACTTTGTCTTATGCATTTTTATCAGATGAATAGCGATTGGTAGCATGTGGTTTGTTTATGTGAACAAATCTGTCTTATCTTTGATCTGATTATTTGAAAAGTTTTATCGGGCCTATACTTCACTTGTTATTGCAAGCTATGAAGCAGTTGTTCAGTAGGCTACTGGCCCATTAAATTTATATTTAATTAGTCACTTTCATAGTGTCATGTGTTTTGGATTTTTTTAAAGGATTTGATTGCTGTCACTGTTTCTCCCTTCATGGCACAACTTTGTGGAATAGGTCAGGTATACTATGGTTTTTAGGCTGATGAGCTCAACAGAGTAGCTCGAAATCCAGCCCACAGGTTGTGTGTTTGACACCCCTGCTTATAGACATGTCATGTCTAATTACTTAACAGTATTTTAAAACATGTTACTAATCCCTTGATTATTAAAACAGATTTTTTCAAATACTACTTTGTTGTAGCTGTGCTGAATATTTTACATGTTTTTTGAATGAAAATAGACAAATCAATTTTGTTATTTTTTACTGTTTCATTTTCCAGTTTTTACACATCAGCACAATACGGTAAGTTTGGGTTACAAATGCTACAGGAGCATTTCCTAAAGTACAGGAAAATCTAGCCCAATTTGGTCTGGTAGAGTGTCTCTAAAAAAGTAACAGCTAAAAAGCTCAAGTTACTTTCTATTCACCTTTTATAATAATGTATGAATAGTAAAATTGAAGCATTAACTAACAGTTCTTTACAGCCAACCCACTAATTTTGTTCTAACTTTCTCTCTCTCTCATTTTTTAGAATCTGACCTGTCGAATTTGGCCAAATTATACAGAGATGAGCGATTAAAACAGAAAGCGGAGTCTTTAAAACTCGAGCACTGTGAAAAGCTCTCCAATCTTATTGGAATACACAAAGGGGGCTGATCAGAGCATACCAATCCTGCATTATTTAATGCTGTTTTTAAATTATGTTGTATTTTCCTTTGTATAAAAAGTTGGGGGAGGAAGGGGAAAAGCCTATTATAGAGAATTTTAATTGTGATATACTTTATAAAGTGCAAGGGTGAGCCAGCAGGAGCTACAGAGCAAGTATTTGTTTTAATGTACTGTATAGTCTGTTTTGGTTCCAAGGACCAATGGTATTCAGTGTAAATTTACTCCTGATGCAGGCACAGTTTAGTTTGGAACCTGCTTTTATTTGGTATAGTTTGTCTGCCATCCAAGCAGCAGATGCTTCCCAGGAAAATAGATTTAATTCTGTAAATCATGTGGACATAAAGCATACACAGTTATACAAGCAATTTAGTTTTCAACATGTAATATGCTGGTGTTACCATGCTGAGCTGAACTTGGTGTCCTTGCCTCCAGAATGGTTTGCAACAAAAAATATCTTGAAAAAGGGTCTGTTGTTTGTTCTGGTCTAGTAAGAATGCCTGCTTCAGGTAAGCGCTTGAATGTGTGCTTGGGTCTTACTAAAGTTGGTGGAATTTAACCATTGCAGTAGAAACTTGGAAATTTTCTTGCTGTAAAACAGCGCTCTCCAATTGATAGCCTACGGGCTGCATGCAGTTCACAAGGGATTAATGTGAAGCCCCTAGGCTCTCACTCTGCCCTCTCTTGATAAATAATAGCCAGTCTCCAGGTTCCCCCATTCCTTCCTGGCTGGCACTTCCTTCCTTCGCCCCATGAGCTAGAGCAGTGCTGTACAGCATGAGAAGTTGAGGATGAGTCTGGGACCATGTGGTGGGGGGAATGGAGATTGGAGCCATGTGCTGAAGTGTGGAATTGCACCTGCATCATGCAGTGGTGCATGGGCATGTGGGCCAGCAGGAAGGGGGGGGGGGATGTTTGCATGAGTGTGCAGTGCAGCGATGGGTGGAGGTGACCATCTGTGCAGTGCACTTGGTGTGGCCTCTGCATCATGCAGCCCCCAGGGCATGTGGCCCCAGCACCTTAGAAGTTGGACAGCCCTACTATAGAATATTATAGTTGTTTGCATGGGATGTGTTAGAACCCCTGCTCACCAACATATCCTGTTTAAACTGACCTATTTATTCTTTTCCTTCCACCTGGAACATTTGAATGTAGTGATTGCATTGTGAAAGTCCTTTGTGTTTCACCTATTCTTTAGGATACCTTTTAGAATGCCAGTGGATCTAATTTAGAAAAGTTGTGACTTGTTGTACAAAACATAAGAGAAACTTCCCTGTGTCTAACTGAGAACCAGCTGAGAGTTTGAGGTTACTCAAAAACCTACAAGGTGAGAGTTCGTGAGTTAGATTTATAGAAAGAAAGAAATTTTAGATGTATTCTTATTTCTGCCCAGCCATCAGAGAGAGAAAGGGAAGCCAGATCATTTTCTTCTGTGTCCTATTCAGTGGCTCGTTGTTTTACGTTGGACCTTTATCTGCAAACTATCTCATTCTCCCTGCACCACTATGGATTCTACTTTTCAGTGCAATTATTTCATGTATTTTTGCTTTGTTGAATGGTCCTGAATGTTTCATTTACGATAGGACTTTTTTCTTTGTAGCAATAATTTTTTATTCTTCATTAATTCTCCATCCTTCTCTACTATCTGTTGGGTAAAGGATGAGACATTCTCATAAGCAGCAAAGAACAAAATATTACACATGCCTGGCAGTGTGGTGTAAGCTGAGGAGGGAGGACGTAGCCAGCATCCTTGTCTGCAAAATATCAGTTTTCAGTTGACTTGGCCACCCATAACTAGGGACCTACCTAAATTGTGGCGAGACAAAGGGTTTTTCCCAGCCTGCTCACAGTGCGCAGAGCCTATTTCGTGGGTATTTTGCAGCAGCCCTGCCCCTTGGTGCTGATTGGTGGAGAGGGCCCAGCAAGAGATGAGGGGGCAGCTGCCATCTTGATTGCTGGCTGCTTTTCATGCCTCCCTGCCCCTTGGCACTGATTGGCAGAGAGGCCCCAGCAAGGGGAGGAGGGATGAGGGTGCAGTTGCCATCTTGTCTGCTGCCCGTTTTGCTGCCCCACCAGCCGGTGCCTTCCTCCCGGCACTGAGGTTTTTATTTTTATTACGGGTTTGTTTTGTTGTGGATTTTGCGGGCAATCCCAGATTTTGCAATTTCTGCAGAACCGCAAAATAAATAAGTAGGTCCCTACCCATAATCAGTGGAGCTGTTACCAGTTCATCTATACTCCAAGTTCCTACCTGTTGTATTTAGTTTTTCATTTCACTTGGCAGCAGGGAGAGTAAAAATTAATTACACTTCTATTGTTATTTTTGTTATAGACCGTTACATTAAAATATGTTGACTAGACTATCCTAGAGAATTAAATCTTTTGTCTTTCCACAGAATGCATGGATCAAAGGCAGTGGTAGTACAGGCTTCTCTCTGCTGATGTGCTGAGCCCTGTTTTAGCTGCAGTACCATGTGGTGTATTGATATCTGTCCATAAATAGCTACACCGATACTCTGTCCAGACCTAAAACTCATAGGTGATGCAGGTAGCTAAAGTTTGCTTTCCTTAAAAATCTGGAAATAGTGTACAAAGCATTACATAAAAATAATGTTAGGGTTGCAAAGTGATGCATTAAAAATATGGAAATGGCAGAATTAAGATTGTTTGTGCAACCATAATTTAGTGCCCTCCCCTCTGTGTGTGTACACATACACGTGAACATTTTAATGCAGTCTTTAAGTATGTAATCATATACCATTTTCCACACAAGATCCCTGTCTCTTTAGAGCTCAAGATAAATGGTGCTGAGGAACTGTGAATCAGGATTGTGTATCTGATGAGACAGTTATCTGTAATACCCCTGATTAAGAAAAATTGGAAGGCTTGCTATAAGGCACGGGATTGCAGAATGAGAGAGAAACAGTTGTCTTATGGCTTAGACCAGTGCTTCTCAAAGTGGTGGTACGTGGACCGGCCACCAGTCACTGGTCCGCAGCAAGTTGCCAGGAAAGAAAGAAATATATTTTCAGAAGCATAACATTGATATGTCATAGCGCCACAGTTCGTATGTTCCAACACTCCAGGTGACATCACGTCATGCGAGGTGAGGAAAGAGAAAGAAACAGCTGGTCGCGCATTTGCGTAGTACTGTTACACGCAATTGCTGCCAGCGGCTGAACCAGGCACTGGTCCCTGGCCCACTGGAAAAAAATTGCAGGTCCGCCACATCAGATAGTTTGAGAAGCACTGGTTTAAACTAGTGGTGCTCAGCCCTTTTCCCCAGCGGGCCAGATAGGCAGTGCCCAGTCCATCTCTGGGCCAGACCCTGCTAGATGTCCCAGTCTGACTCTCAGGGAGGGTATAACAGGCTACACATAGGTGGACAGGCAGCCTGGCTTCACAGGGAGAAGGGGACATGGCTTGGCCCCAACCTGGCCCTATGTGGGGGATGGCCCAGTCCCACCCTGGCCTGGCCCTGATCCAACCACAGAAGGGGGAGGGGGTGTGGCCCATCAATGCAGGGCTTGGTGTTTGGGAATTGGGGAGGGGACCATATTAATGACCACTGCTCCTCTGCTGTCAGATTTCCCAACCCATGGGAGCCCTACAGGCCAGATGTACTAGCTCTGGGCCAGAGGTTGAGCACCCCTTGTTTAGACATTTGAATGCTCCCCAGACAATTAGAAACCTCTGTCACAGAGTTCCTTGTGTGCTGCTGGGATAGTCAGTTAAACCAAATGAATCTCAGGTGACTACTCATGTTTGTTCCTCATTTTACAGGTATCCATTTGAAACCCCTACACTCTGATCTGCAGAAGTGCTGTATACCTGCAGTTATAGCTAAGAACATACAAAGAGTGATAATATACTATTTACTCTGAAAAATCTTGTCCTAGGCATCTCAGATTGGGTATCCAGTATTTGTTATGGATCAGCTTCCCGTCTGTGAAATAATAGTAATGACACTTACAGTAGTGATGTGAAGATAAATTCAGCAATATCTCTGTGGGATTTGGGTGCTACACGGAAAAGGGCCATAGAAAAGAAAAACTCATGCAATTAAAAAGACCTAAGGTTGCACTGAACAGTGCAGAGAGAACAAAATATTGAATTGCTGCCTATTGAATGCCCTCTGTCCTGTATTCTGAATGATGCAGGGGTCCTGTAAGGAAAAATTGTATGCTATTGAATGAGTAAAGGTTGTATGCTGACACATGCACAAGAGCGTAACTATTAAAAAAAATTAAAGTGGTGTGGGAGATAGGGAAGTTAAACATATATAATGAGATATAATTTGGATGCTCATAGAATATTTTGCACTTAGTGTATTGCACCTTTCATCCAAAGATCTCAATGATTTACAGAGGTAGGAAACTACCTGCAAGAAGCACATTAATGTTAGGGTAATATTAGGCAGGTTTGCTGGGCCTAAGGGAGAGGTCATGATTATGTGGAAAACAAGACCAAAAAATAAATATGGTTTACAAAGCAATAAGATTTTCCTTATTCATTATAATAATGAATGATATAATATCATAAAATTAATCCTTATAAAATACTTTAGCACCAGTGATGTAGTCTGAGAATTAAAGACAAGTGGCTATACAAAAAAAGAAAGCTAATACTAATGTTTTGCCATTTTTTTCTTTTTTTTGTAAAGCATTGACATCCCATGTACTGAAAAATAGACAAAGGAGATCGTATCTAGTCTTCTTTCCATGCTAACAGTGATAACTGTCATAATGAATTGCTCTTTTGAACCAGGAACTATTATCCAAGGAGGTATTCCGTTTGATCTAGGTTTCTGATTTTTTTTTTTCAAACTACAGTATTTAAGGTTACATGTGCAAAGATATTTATTATTTTTAGATGGGCTTTGTAAGGTGCTCATACTGTTTCCTTGAGAACTCCAACAGATTTACAAATAAGGTTATATTTTAGAAATTAAGGATTTGACATTTTAATCTGTCCATACGGATGGAAAGATTGAATATGAAAAGAGATATGGTTGTGCAGTCATGTGATTTATCATGTAAAACTGGTATGCATTGACTCAAAAAAAAATTGTGATGAAAAATTAAATATGGTCCCACGGTGGCACTAAACAAGAGGCAACCTTACGAGTTTCTTCTGAAGGTGAAATGCTGTCTTGGCTTCTTAAGCAGCGTAGTGTGTTAGGAGTGGGAGTGCCCCTTGAAAAGCCTTATCTTCAAGCAGAGGAAGCAGCTTTTGAAGGTTATCCCTGGAGATTCCAGATTACCATTTCAGACAAGCCACTGGGTTGTCTTCCTATCAATGAGCCACTTTAAATTTCTAATCTCTCCTTCTCTTGCCAATTCCCAAACAAGCTAAGGTACACATTTTGTTCTTGGATGTACTTGCACAAAGACTTTGAAGCTAGGGGCGTTGCTTTCACATATTTGAAGAGAGAAAGTGACCCCATACTTCAGACCTATGGTTTTATCGCAATGCTCTTTGATGCACTGAACTGTAGCAGGGGCAGCCCAAGGTAACCAGATCATCAATATGAAAGTTTTGCATCTTGCTATGTTGCAAATTGAAGTAATAGTAGAACATACAGACTCATAGCCTAGGTTAATTATGTGTTTTCTTGAATATTTGTCAGACTAAACATGCACAATTTGTTGATGAATATAGCTGGTAGTGTAAACTAAAGGCTTGAGTTTCTCTGTGTAAAACATATAAATTCTTTCTTACTTTTGCATGTATGACACATCAAAAGATGCATCTCTCTTATTTTGTTGCTTTCACAAAAAGTACAACTTTAATATATTCATATTTATTTATTTAACTTGTTTCAACAAGAGACAATTTAAAGTATTTATTTTCTGAGACTTGTATCTATCCTTAGTGAATCCAAGTAGGCTATAGATATAGCAATGTGTTGAACCTCAATTGTACAGTTCTGATTTACATATTGTATATTTGTCTATATTTCCTCTAAGTATTGTTACATAAGATTAGAAAAGTAAGTTCTTCTGTCCTTATTAAAATAAGAATTCTGGAAAAAAGCTGTTGTCTTGATCAGTGGGTCAGAATTAAATTCCATTCTTGAGGACTCAATTTGTTTCACTTTTGTGTTTTTAAATAGAAAATAAAGGCTTTTTTATTAAAAACAACAGATCCACATTGTTGATCTTGTGAGGTTAAACCAGCACTATTACAGTGCTATCTAAAGCACTCTTAACTTTGCTAAATCCTGTAACTAAAAAATCTTTGGTTGTCTGAGCACATTCGAGTAATCTGGGAGAATTCTCCCAGGTCTGTTTTTCTGGTAGAGAAACTGACCCAGCTGTGTGTACAGACATTCAAATGCTGAGGCCCTGAAGAGTGGAGAACTTGTAGTGCTGACCGTGTAGCTGAGGGAGGGTGGAAGCCTGTGCACACATCTTGGTATACTCTAAAGCACAGGTAGGCAAAATGCAGCCCGCGGACCGGATGCGGCCAACCAGGCATTCTATCCAGCCCACGGGGCCCCTAAAAAATTTAGAAAATTAATATTTGTCTGCCCCTGGCTGCCTGTCATGCAGCCCTTGATGGCTTGCCAAAACTCAGTAAACGGCCCTCCGCCCAAAACAATTGCCCGCCCCTGCTCTGCAGGCTTCCTTAGTCTGCCTGCAAACAGATGGCAACAGTGCATAGGGCAACCCTGATTGGCTGGCTCAAATTGCAGTCAGCCTGTGTTTCCCTGCAGCAGAATCTGAGGAATGTGAAGGGGGTATATTCTGCTCCCTGGTGCAGCAGCAGAGTCCAGTGAGTGACACTGTCTCTTCTGAGCAGGGGGATGCTGAAAAGAAGTCATGGCTGGTACAGCTACTCCTTGCTTAGCTTCATAGTTACATTCTTGTAAAAAGTGACTTTAAGCGAATCCAATTACATCACAGTAGTTACCTACTAGGAGGCAGTGGTCAAACAATGTTATAACCAAATGTTACGTAACTTTAAACGAGTTTGTTCTCTAATAAATCAGCAACATAATAATGAAACAATGTTAACTGGGACAACATTAAATAAGGAGTACCTGTACAGGCTTTTGCTCTCCCAGGGAGAGCTCCTGGGAAAAACTCTCCTGAGAGTGATTTAATTCTGGTTCCTAGGTTGTTTTTCTCCTGGAGTGGCCATTTTCACCCTGAGAGAAAAGGCCTGAACATCTGTATGATTGTGGTTTCTCCTGGAAGAGCAGCAACTCTCTCAAGAGAAACTGAATGTCTGGATGTCATGCCCTGGCTCAACTGGTGGATAATCACACTAGTACCTGGACTGGTACCTCCCCAACTTACCTGCCACGTCTTGATGATACTTGAAAAGAGAGGGCTTCAGTCGTGTACATGATGGGCCCTGCAGGAGTACTCATGGTACTGCCACGGCTGACTCAGGGCTCACCAACCGTGGATGTCAGCACTTCACTGGCCTCAGTCGCTGCTTCAGCTCTCTGGCCCTCACTTGGCTCATGCTGCCTGTAGCTCCACCGTCTGGCCCTACACTCCAGCCCCTATTCCTGGTCAGATTCTTCAGGCTTTCCCCTGCCAGGAAGTGGCCCTCCTTATTCGACCCAGAGGATCTAAATGAACAACAAAAATATGCGAACAAACAGAAGAGAACAAAAAAAAATCATAGAACCAAATGAATGTAATGCCCAAACAGTAGGCTGCCTCCCTTCCTGCTCTCCCCTCTGGGAGGAGGAAAGGGGAGGGGGAGGAGGAAAGGGGAAGGAGAGAGAAGTCTGAGAGGGGACCCTGCTTTCCCCTGTCCGTGCCCAGTGGGGACCCAGCTCCTTGGGTGCTGCACCGTTATGACGTGTCTCCATAGCCGGGCTCACCCTGCCTGGTGCTGGCTTCTTCTTCCCCCCCCTCCATCCGCCACTTCATCTGTGCCTTTTTAAATGCCCTGTGACAGTGGCACGCAGGGCTGACATCATCAGCCAGGCTCCTGCTAGTCAGAAGGATAGTGTGCTTGAAAAGTAGTGTTGCAGTGCTGTGCGCTGTACCAGTCTGGGCTCATCCTCTCCCCCAGGTAAGTTTTTGGGTTCCCTGCCATTTTCCCTCTGGTCTCAATAGGGTTCTCAAGGGCTTGGGAGACCATGTGTCATCCTCGCTGCCACACTGTACAAGGCCTAAAGCTAATGCCAGACCTATTTTGAGAGGGGGAGATAATCTTTTAGGTGCAGGTCTTTTAAATGCCAAGGACCCAGGACAGCAGTAAATATTCCAGCATTGACTGCTACTCAGTTTACTATTGAAGGGCAGGGTAAGGGGGGAATGTCAAGAAAGAACCTTTTTAACTGAGGTCCTCCTTTCTCCACACACACCCCTATCTTGTATTGTCAAAGTAGCAAACTGCTTTCATTGCATGGTCAAACTGTCTGTCCTTGGTGCAGTACGCTGGTTGGCTCCTGTCCCACACCTCAGACATAGCTGTCCTTATTATGAAGTACTAAATTGCTTTGGGATCAAAGGTAGTGTAACATTTACTTTTAAAACAGTCCTATTAGCCAACAGCTAATGCAGAACAGTCATTGTACAGCCCATCCATAGATTAAAAAACATCTTTAATACCAGTCAATTTTAGTGCAACCACAATTTGGTGCAATGCAAGACAATTTAATTTCCAAAAAGAATCAGAGTAACAAGCATGCAATAAACTGGGAGCTGGATGGGATGGGAAGAACTGGAGAAGAAAATGCTATTCTAGCAGAATTAGGTTAATATACATGATTTGTGTTCTGTAGCTGGCCTTTCTTTTCCATTTTTTTAACATTTTCTTTTCCAAGCTACAACACTGTCCTCTGGTTCCTGTCCTGTAGTTACAGTGAGTCTGTCTAGTGAGAGGTGTTAACAGTTCTCTCATTGGGGAGGCATGTGATTTCAGTGATGGAGCTACTAGCAAAGACAGCTGCTTTAATGGCTGTCTTCTAACCCTACTCAGAGCAGCCCAGGTGGCACAGTAGCAAAAACATATGTGCCTCCATCATTGCCAGCACTTGTCTTCCCCCAGCAATGAGAGAACTCCTAAAGCCTAATGGTGAGAGTCCCTGCAGAAGATGTCACCTGCAGCTATGATTTCAGCCCTCATCTATACAGCACTGGGTAGCTGAGTGCAGTCAGTACCAGCAGCAACAGGGCCACAGAAGTCTGAGAAACTGCAAGCAGCTGCCTTGTCTGTACTGACCTAGCAATTCTCCCATTTTTTTTGCCAAAGCCCAAATTTCCCTTTCTGGTCCACGTTTCATCCTCTCATTCAGCGCCTGCAGCTAGCATTTGAAATGAATGCCCATAAAGTAAGACACCAGCATGCATTTGTTACAAGCTAGTAATACTGTGTGAAGCCATCCTGGCACTACTGTCTACGGATTGGTGTGATTGTTATTGCCACAGGTAGGGGCTCCCATCACCAACTAGGACTGCTTTGTGCTAGAAGGTGGTAGAAGGAAGAAAACATGGTCCCTGTTACAAAGTGCTCACAGTTCTGGTTGAACTGAGAATTTTGAAGAGGGGGGTGCAGGTGGTGCAGCACATCATCACACAACACAAAACCTTCAGTTAGAGTCTAGATCACCGCTTTTCAAACCGTGGGGTGTGCCCCCCCCCCCCCCCCCCCCCCACAAGGCATGTGAACAAAGGTGCAGCACAGGGGGACATGGGCAAGTAGTTTGCAAGGACCTGGTGCCACTGCAGCCTTGTGGGGAGATGCAGGGGTGGCTCCAGAGGGCTGCTGTGCCTTTTGGAGCCTGGTGTGGCAGGCACACAGCCCAGAGCCACAGTGGGACCAAGGCAGGAGGCGCTGGAGCCATGGCAGGTGGAGTCCACCCTGGCCAGTGCTGGCTGCGGCTGCTAGGATGCGGCGTGCTTTGTCCCTGGCTGCACTGCTACTCTGGGGTGAGGGAGGTGGGGGGGGCATGAACAAAATTCCAGTATAACTCAAAGGGGGGCTTAGCTCAACAAGTTTGAAAACCGATGATCTAGATGCTCTGCTAATATGCTAGGGACTTGCCCTACATTATCTGGTTTAAGATTAAAAAAAATACATAACTATTGGAATGTGCACTCTTTGGCTAAATTATACATAGTTTTAGAAAACATAACTAGGCTAGAAGTAGTCAAAAGATATTGTATCACTAGTCGTGTAGTCATTATCCTTAGATGCACCTCTTGTTCAGGACCCAGCTACACATTCAAATAAGAGCCAGACAGAAACCAGCTCTAGACTTGTTGCATATTTTCCAAGTAGGGATATAACTATCCTTTAAAAATTGTTTAACCTCTAATTATATTGGTTAAAGGATTAAATGATAACCAGGGATCCTGGTTTTCCCTGATATAAAATCACAGATTCTCTGCTAAAAACCCCCAAATCTGTTATTAAAATTAAAGGCTCCCCACAGCACCCCCCCCAGCCCTGCTCATGCCTCTCACTCCCCCCCTCTCCCACAGCTGCTGCTCCCCCAGGGCTGCTGGAGGGGGCCCCCAGCTGCCAGGGCTATGGACCCAGGTCCACAGTCCCCTTCCCCTGCTCCACCCTGCTGTGGGCTGGTGGGGGGGCCCTCTGTCTGCCTACCATTGTGTGTACTCCCAGGGGGCAGAAGGGACCCCTACTCCCCAGATCTCTTCGTAGGGCAGGCACAGGCTGTAGGCTCGGGCTCCCACCCTGCTTCTCTCCCCTGGGGCCTCTGCAGCCCAGTGGGCACAACCCAGCCAGGACACAGCAGGGCCACGCGGGTTCTCCTTGCCATTCCGAGCTCCATGCTGCCCTGTGCGTGCTGCTGCTTTTGGGGCACAAGCCTGCACCGCTGCTCTCACTGCAGCCCTGTGTGCAGTAGGCACGTCGCTGGGGCAGTGTAGAGCTCACAGCAGCAAGCAACTTCTGCATGTGGCCCCGCTGTGCCCTGGGGAAAAACACGGAGTGTCCACCTGTCCGGCAGTGCGTGGACCTGGACTGGCGTGCTGTCGGCCCCAGCAGACTCTCTGCTTCCCTGAAGTGAGCCTGAGCCAAGCCTTAGGTAAGTGTGAGCCTCGGGCTCCACCCTCCCCCTCCTCGGGACAGGGCTGGGGGTTTCCTGGCCTTTTTGCAAGAAGCTCTTGCAGGCTGGAACTCTGCGGGTATCTCTGCTGAAAAGAAAAATCTGTTTTTTCTCTGATAAATTTGGAAAATCTGTGGTTTTCTCTGTTTTTTCATGGGAAATGGAAAACACAGCTGCTGCTGGGAGCCACTTGGGGTGGGACGGGGAGGCAAGCACAGCCACCTGAAGCCCCGCTGGGCGGGAGGGAGTACCTATGAACGGCAGTTAATTGGTTAATTGAGGAGTCAGGCTGCTCCCTGCTTACCTCACCTCCCCTCCCCTCCCCTCCCCCATGGTACTACCCCCA
>NW_005841844.1:2142525-2154358 GCF_000455745.1 Alligator sinensis
AGCAGGGACTGGGAGGGGCCGGCGGAGCAGCGCCTGCCTCGGGCCCGGTCTGTGTGTGTCCCACCGGGCGGCTGCTCCAGTGCGAGGTGTCACCTAACAGCCATGGGAAGCTCGGGCTGGAAGGGACCTCGGAAGGTCTCCTCTAGTCCAACCCTGCCCAGAGCAGCACCAGCCCCGCCTAGACCATCCTGACCAAGGCTTTGTTGGGCAGGGTTTTGAAAACCTCCAAGGGCGGAGCTGCCACCACCCCTGGGTGACCTGCTCCAGCGCTTCACTGCCCTTCCAGCGAGAGCATTATTCCTGTATCTAACCTACACCTCCTTTGCTGCAGCTGGAGACCATTGCTCCTTGTTCTGTCATCTGCCACCACTGAGAACAGTCCAGCTCCATCCTCTTTCAGGGCCCCCTTCAACTATTAAATCCCCTCTCAGTCTCGTCTTCTCTAAACTAAATAAGCCCAGTTCCCACAGTATTTCTTCATACGTTTTGTGTCCCATGATATTTGTGCCCCTCGCCATTTTTGTTGTCCTTTGCTGGACTCTCCCCAACTTGTCCACATCCTTTCTGTAGTGGGGGGCTCAACAATGGACACAGGACTCCAGATGTGGCCTCACCAGTGCTGAATAGATGGGAATAATTACTTCCCTCAACCTACTGGCAACACACCTACCAATACATCCTAGTATGCTGTTAGCCTTCTTGGCACCAAGGGCGCACTGCTGGCTCATCTTCAGCTCGCTGTCCACTGTTACCCCCAGGTCCTTTTCTGCAGAGCTGCTGCCCAGCCCCCAGCCTGTAGGGGTGCATGGGGTTGTTCCATCCTAAGTGCAGGACTTTGTACTTGTCCTTGTTGAATCTCATGAGATTTCTTTTGGCCCAACCCTCCAATGTGTCTAGGTCACTGAATCTTAGGCCAACCGTCCAGCTTATCTACTGTTCCCCAGCTTGGTGTCATCTGCAAACTTGCTGAGGGTGCACTCAGGTCATTAATGAAGACATTGAACAAAACTGGCCTTAGAACCAGCCCCTGGGGCACTCTGCTTGATACCAGCAGCCAACTAGACATCGAGCCATTGATTACTACTCTCTGATCCCAATGTTCCAGCCAGTTTTCTATGCACCTTACAGTCCATTCATCCAGCCCGTACTTCCTAACTTGCTTATTACTTCCTAACTGAATATTGTGAGAGACTATCAAATGCATTGCTAAAATCAAGATACATCAGATCCACAGAGCCAGGCACCCCGTCAGTTACCTCGCTGCTTGAGCCACAAGGCTAAAGTGAGCCCAGCTGTGTCCACAAAGGCAAGAAACCTGCACTTGAATCCCAGGGCAGTCTTGCTTCAAGGTAGCAGCCCCAGAAACTTGCTTCAGCTGCTGCTGCACCTGGACATCAAGGGAGAAATGACAAACTAAAGGCAAAGAATGACTTAGCCGTGTGGGCCAGGACTCCATTGTGGCAGCTGTGGTACCACCATAAACTAAGACAACTCTACTAATACCACCAGCTAGAGCTAGAGGATTTCTATCTGCAAGTTATACCCTTCCTCTGCCTTACCACCTTTCTGAATCTGTGTCCAGCTGTCTTGCCTTCAGTGATGCTGGACCAGAGGTGAATACCTGATACAGTGAGGTGTCAAGAGAACCAGCTCATTCCCATTGAGCTTAGTTGACTGGGTGCAGCTGAAGGTATAAAGCAAGGCCCAAAAAGTAGGGGGGAGGGACGGACACCCATTAGGAAAAATAAAAGTTCATGGTCTAGTCAGCATTGTGAAAAGGACTCCCCCAGGAAGAAAGGATTAGTTGCAAACCTCCCAATCTTCCAAATCAAGTGCACAGTGCATTTCTTTGATCAAACTGGTACAAAGAAACACTGATAGTTAAAAATTCAGTGACCATAAAATCCTACCAGAGTAAGTTCTTATACAGCCCTTGTTTTCCCATGGATGAGAGGATGAAGGATCAAAACAGGCAGCAGCTGTTTGTGACTTTACTTAATGCAGGTCTCAAAGGCTCTTGGGTGCTGAAGTAATGAAGTGCAGTATTAGGACCCTTTATAGAACAGAATAGAATAAAATAGCAAATAACCCACTATGTTGGGGCTGTGAATGGTTGCTGTTTTCTGCATTGCCAGGTAGAAGATGAAGCTCAGTACCTTACTTGCAGGTGAATTGTGATTCCTAGAAAAAACCTGTTAAGCTCCTTTGTAAAAATAATTTAAATTCTATTTGTTAAAAACATTTTTTGAAAATATGAAATGTATCAAGAAATCTGCCATCACTTGTGCCTCTTCAGTGAATTCACTGCTGGCTGGGTCAGCATGAATGTATAGGAGCCAGTTAGCTCAGTGTTAGATGGGTTTTAAAATTGCTGTTTGGCAAGTGTCATGGGTTAGAAGTGAGCAACAGGCCTCTGAGTCTGGCAAATGGTGGAAGGGGAAAACGGGTGCTTAGCTGGTTAGGAAGCCTACACATAATGTTCTAAAAATGATTTTTTTTATCCTCTGCCCTTCAATTAATAAATGTCCAGTGACTCAAAAGCTTGTGAGCCTGAAGGTGAAAGCTGTTGGACTTGATCTTTACTTACCATTAAGTTTATTATTGACACAAAGAATTGTGCACCAGGTTGATCTCTGAGCAGGCATTTCTGGGACTGGATGATGCAGTTTGGCAGGAGGTACTGACTTTTAGAAAACTGCTTCAAAACTGAGGCCTTGTCTGCTTGTGATCATTAAAGATCCAAAGATACATCTCTGAAGTGTGTTGATTTCAGCTATAAGCATCCCACCCTCTACAAGAAATACAGTCTGCCTCTTTCAGTTTTCTAGCAGCTCAACTGACTAACTTTGTACACTTCCTGGCTTAAACTGTTATGTAATATTTGCTGTTCACAGTTAATCAATTACCACCTTTCACACTAGTGGGTGCAGCTGCATTTCAGTGGTTGGCAAAATAATAAGAATGCTTGTGAGATGTTTTGGGATCTTGTAAGATAAACTGAATCTGTTTAATTTAATTTGGTGCTGATTAGGGATGGGACTGACCCGGAACTTGAAGGAGCTGTGTATGTTACAGAAAGAAGAGGAGGAGCATGGAAAAACCAAAATCCTGCTCATCAAGGAATCTGAGAAGCTGCAGTTTGCACTGGGGGAGATTGAGGTTCTGTCCAAGCAGCTCGAGAGAGAACGGCGAGTCTTTGAAAAAACGTAAGCTTTGGTGGCTATGGATTTGGAATAGGCAGCTTAGACTTCATCTCTATAGTAACCATGCTGGACATGGTCCTGTTTTACTGAATTAGGGATGCAGATTTGTCGTAGGAGCAAATTGTGTTCACCTGGGTCTGATACAATGAGAAAGCAGAAAGAGTGCTTGAGGTTGAGGACATATTTAAATCTTCTGTTGAAACAGAGTCAAATGTTCTGACTTTGTGCCATGGTCACAGTGCCCAACAGAGTAGGGTTCTGCTACTACTGCAATAAAGTTATAGGAGTCAGCACCACAGCAGACACCTTTGACTGTATTTAACCATTCACTTAAGTTCTATTGACTTCAGTGGGGTTTAAGCATTTTGACAACTCCAGCCCTCAAGTGTCTGAACGAGGGGCCTAGAAGTGAGTCTTGGAAGATAAATATTTTAGACTGTTTTTAAATGTTTCTTTGTTCTGTCTGCACACTGCTAAGGGGCAGGTGCAGGATGAAGTAATTGGGCATTGACAGGGGTTTAAAGGCCTGACCCAAGAGAATTAGGATCAACGTTTTTGGCAGCCCAGTGGCTAGAATTTGGATGCGTGAGCACCTGCCATGCGAGTGCACATTGGTTAATCAGGTATCCAGGCACCACAAAAGCTGAGTCTTTCAAAGCTGCTTCAAGGTTTCAGATGCTCAGTTCCCAGCTGAGCCCCACAGGCAGCTTTGAAAGCCTCAGCTAAGCCATAATTGTACTTCCTGGTACCGTATTTTGGATACAAAAGGAAGATTAACCTTTGGAAATGGGGCAGGTTTGCTTTTCAGCAGTTAGCATGACACTGTCACTAACCTTGCCTGCTTTTGTTTTGGTTGCTTCTGTTGTAGACTCGCCAGTGTTAAGAGTAAAGCACTAAAGGAATCGACTAAAAAAGACAAGCTAATAAGCAAATGCAATGGTGAGTGTGCCGGAAGCTGAAGGCTGCTCTGCACTGTTGTACTGGCTTTAACAGATAAGAGACAGTCATTGGTATTTACAGTAATTAGCAAGTCTGACTTTTGATAGAATATTGCACTCCTGCCCTGCATTGGTGTGTGAAAGGGAGTACACACACACACCTCCCCTATGGTCTTCCAGGGGCAGGCCTCGGCAAAGAATGCCCCATACAGCCACAGTCTTCACTAACCTACTGGTCCAGGGCAGGGAGTCTTTTCAGCCTTGGGTCCTCTCCCAACAGTTCATTGGATAGTGGAGCTGAGGCAGTGTAGAGGGGATGTAAGGAGCAATTCAAAAAAGTAGATGCTCTTTCCCCTCCTGCAGACAGAGAAGGGGGAGTAGGAGGGACATTTTGCTTCTCCGAGCCACTGAGAAAAGGTTCCAACTGGCTCTATGTGACAGCTGCAGAGAACAGCTTCCTCTGCTAAGAAGGCAGCACATTTGAAATACCTGCTCTGTGGCAGTTATACTTTCCAAATCAGGTTAAGGTGCTTGGACAGCTTAAAGGTCTTGGCCAGACAGAACCAAGCGTAGCCAGCTTTGGGACTGGCACAGCAAAACGTCAGATAGGACAAAGCTTTGTTCCATGTTGCAATTAACGTTTTAATGTTGGGAAAGGGCATCTAGAGGGTAAGATATCAGCACTGGGTGTCAGAGGATCAGACCTATGTTTCAGATGTGTTTCTAGATATACCACTGGGGGAGAAGGGGCTGGGCATCTACTGGGATTTGGGATCATTCAGGGGGTATCGCCCTGTGCTCTAGCATCTGTCTGTGATGCAGAGCTAGTAATATTTGCTTACCTTGTGGTCTTGGTGATCTCTGGGTGGAAGGTGTTGGACAAGGGTTTGCTAATTGTCATTATCTGTTTCTATTTAAGAAGCCACTGGCTTGTGAAATAGAAACTAGTTATTACTGTCCCCTTGTTTTAGGTTCTTTGCTAGTAATGCAAACAACTATGTTTTAAAAAGCAGATGTACAGTAATATGAAAACCAGTGCTGAATGCAAATCCTCAGATTTGCATTTACCCAGATTTTGGTACTGTAGTAAATATCAGTGTTTCATCAGTGCCTGTGAAAGAAGCATCAGTGTTTACGCGATGCTTGTGGCAGAATTAATCTCCATTTTAAGGTGCATCAAAATATTCTCGCCCAGTTTTCAGTACCAATTTTATAAGCTGATAAGACAAGAATTACTACTAAATGCATCCGCCTTCAGTCTGTGCCACAGAAAAATGTGGCCAAGGTCAGCTGGATCTAAAATAAGTTCCACTTACTCTCCCAATTCTTCTTCAATAGAAATTGAGAGCCACATCCTGAAGCAGGAGGATATCCTGAATGGCAAAGAGAATGAGATCAAGGCACTGCAGCACTTCATCACCAGGCAAAAGCAGGTGCTCAAGTATGTAAGGGCCCTTTAGGGCATTGACTTCACATTGCAATCGATGGGCATTTGATCCTGACATCATCAGGCTTTTATTATTATTATTTTGGTGTTTTAACCATATACATTATAAAGGGCTTGTTAGACTTCATAGGAGATTTTAACATACTTTAACACGAGTTAAAAAACCAAGTGATCTTGTTGAGTTCAGAAGTGAACCCAGCCAGCGGTCCCTAACAACACCACAGCACTGTGGACAAAGCTTCCTGTCCCCGCCCCAGATTTGTACCCTTCCAGCTTCCCAAGAAACCCAGTAAAATAGGCATGTCTTGCAGCAGGCCCTCAAACTCAGCTGACCATGACTGTTTTAGAGCAAGAGGTGAGGTGCATAGTTTCCAAAGTGGAGAGCCCCTTGCAGAAAACATCTTGTTGCCCCCTCCGTTATATATTGAGACTGATCCAAGTGGAATGAATCTGTAAAATGCACCGGGGGAGAAGTGTGGCAGCAATGGAAGGAAGGAAATGTCTCTCTCACAGATGGATTCTCACAGCCATCCATGGGCATGCCCCACTTGAAAAGCCACTGGCTGCTCTCATGCTAGCTGTCTCAGTAAAGCAGTCAATGACTGAGTCCTCAATTGAGCCTTCCCATCTAGTTTAGAGCCTGAGCACAGTGATAGAGGACAGTGGAAGGGGAAGTTTGCATTGCTGCAGTTGTCCTCTACATCTGGGGGTAAATGAAGACCAAACACCCCCTAGAGCTCCTAGGCTTGCACTTTTCCACCTGCACAAAAGCTACATTACAAGCAGAGGCTCAGTTCCTCTCGATCTCCCTGTGAGTTTTCTTGTTATCAAGGGCAAGTACTGGGCAAGACTCGGGTCCAGAGTTAGGTCACTAGTTCAAGTGTCAGTAATTAGGCAAGTAACAAGATGAGCTACTATTTCAGGAATAACCAGCTTTGAGCAGACTGCTTCTGCTCCCTGAAAACTCATTAAATGGTTGTGGCAGTGCACCTTTGGGTGCTTGCCACTTTAAGGGCTGAGGCAGGCAGCTGGCAAGTGCCTGATTAGGGCGGCCATTTCAGGACCCAGCATATATAGGGGGAGGCAGCAGTTTGCTGCCAGCTGCCATGAAAGAAATGTCAGCCGGCAGAGCTTTGGCTCAGGAACATCCTGGAAGTAAGGGCAGGAGCTAGGGGGATGGCTTGGAGGCTCCTGGTCCTGGGCATGACCTAAAACTGCACCCTGCCAGGGTAGGAAGGCCTGGTGGGACTGCCTGTGGCAGGGCAATCTTAACAGTGCCAGAACTGCTAACCTCCCTGGTGAAAGGTGGGTAGGGGTGCCTTAACCCTGGCCCCCACCATCTGGTGTGGGTAATCATGAGAGCTGTGGGACTAGTGGGGCCAGGTATGCTTATTTGTAGGTGCCTGAGCCCATCAGGGATGTGAGATCCCAGAGACCCCAGAGGGTATAGTTGGTGAACATGATGTGAAGCCCTACACAAAGTAGGGCTGAACTGGGAGTAGACCTGAAGGATAGTCCCAGGGGCACACTGAGTAGGGCCAAACTGGGAGTAAGCCTTAAGGCTAGCACATGAGTAGCTAGTTGTAAATATGATGAGGAGACCCCAGGGTGAGGCGTCATAGAGGGTTGCCTGGTGAGGAGCTTGGGGCAAATGCAGCCCAGCGTTGGTCTAAGGCTATGCCACGTAGAGTAGGGGAACATGTGGAAACTGAAGTTGCTGTGTGGTGGTACCAGGGAGAGAGTAGCTAAACCCGAAAGCCCACGAGGGGTTGCTCAAGAGGAGCTAGGGCAGTGGAGTGTGGCCCAAGACGGGCGGTATGCAAGAGACCCCTGTGAGGCAGGACGGGGTGAGTGTGAGAGTGAATGGTTCCCAATTATGGACTGAGTTTGCCCTGGCCTCAGGCTGGGGGAAGTAATCATAATCTGGATGCCATCTGTGAAGATTGGCCATGGTGTTGGGAAGGTTTGGAGCCGTGGATAGCGTCCCCTGGCATCAGGGCAAGAAATGGGCAGCTTCCCACTTAATAGATCAAGTTAACAATCAAGTCATGGCAGGCGAGTCAGGGCAGACTGCCCTAGGCAGGTGGGTGGGCTGCTTTGGGATCTGGCCACAAAGTTCCCTTCTGTCACAATGGTATGTGGCTTTCTGCTAAGGAAACTCCATGCAGGATGGACCATCAGGCTACAGGAGTGTGAGAAAGGCCTCCTCACTTGGAGCAGGATGATTCTAACACCCAGTGTCTTCCAGGCCTATAGTCTGATTTACCAGCTAGATACTGACTGCCTGTGGCAGGATTATTATAAAGTCAGGACCAAGAAGCTAAATCTGTGAACCCACCATGTGCCAACAAATCTGTGCCAATTCTAGCTGATAGAGAAATCCCAAGGGTCACCATCAGGGCAGCTGTTAGCACTGGTTTAACAGAGCATCCTGCTTAGTGTGGCCATTTCAATATGACAGTAAGACCCATGGAGTCTGTAATAATTTACAGTTTGCCACCTGCCATTGTTGCTTTCTGATGAAAATATATTTTTTGCAGGAGTCAAGTGTCGGACTTAAACATACAGAAACAACAGGAATGTTACATAGTCCGGGTGCTTGACAAGAAACAGAAGAAGGGGTTAAAGTGACCGCCCTAGACTTTGTTACAATCCAGGTATAAAACATGCCCACTCTAAAGTTTGTAATGCTGACAGTCCCTCTAATGGACAGTGGTGCTTACAGTAAGGAGTGATGTTTCTCATGATCTAGTAACCCACTGACAGAGACCTGCAATTGCCACTCACTGGAAGTGAATATTCTCTCACTCTGGCTTCCAGTCAGGTGTGTTCTTATATCCTGAGCTGAACAGAATTCTTTTTCTTCAGACAGAGGATCAGGCCATTGAAGACTGGTTTAATGAAGCAGCCTTTCATCTTAAGAGTGTTCGTTTGGAACCTGGTACAAGGGAAGTCAGTGAGACAGCCTTAGCCTGGTCCATGGCACAGTTGGTCATCTTGCAGGGTAGTACAAAGCTGGTCTTCTCTGCTCATGTCACACCTTTGACTGCAGACCTGTTGGAGGCTAGTACTGGTGCAGCTGGTAAGCTGGTGGGTTTCTGTGCAAGTGCCCAAGTGCTTGACTTCTGTGGTCCTTCCCAGCTGTTATTGTTAGCATCTTGCACGGTTTCCCCTCATGACCATAAATATTGCATTAATGACAATTGTTCAAAGGCTTTTAAAAACCGTCAGAACCATTGGGGACAGTGGTGTATAGATACACTGTAACTTCAAATAAACTATCTTTTATAGAACAAAGATTGGTTTTTCACTTTGTTTGCAATGACCTGAGCTCCCATCTTGTGACCCCTTTGTGGCCTCTCTGCACCACAGCCCTTTACAATGCTAGCAGCCTGGGGCATCTCAGATCTGCTGACAAGTTTCCTTCTTGGCCCATTGGAATTATCAGGGTCTCAGCACTGCATTCATACTCCGAGACTTGCAAGGACTGCTACTGCAATGAGGAGGTTGGCACCACCTGCTTACAACCTAGAGCATGACTGGATTCTAACAGGCAGGCAAAATACAACCCTTGGGGCAGATCTAGCCTGCCAGGCCATTCTATCCAGCCTGCGGGGCCCCTCCCAAAAACAGTTATTACTGGCCCACGGTTGCCCTTCTGAAAGCTGGCAGGCGGTGTGGGTTTTCAGGTCTCACACCATCAGACCAGGTGGGCTCTGTGCCTCCACCTCCATGGGGATCCCAGCACTCTAGCTTGCAGAGTCTGGGGGCCCCCATGCTGTCATGAAGACAGCCCAGCTGGCCTGATGGTGCACAAACCAGAAGCTGGGGGGAGTTGCAAGCCATTGGACTGGGTGGGGTCCATGCTGTCATGTGCAGCTCCCAACATTTCTGCCAGGAGCCATGCACCATTGGGCTGGCTAGGTTGGTTCCGTACCAGCATGTGGGGCTCCTAGCACTGCAGCTGGGAGCAGCGCGCCATCGGACCGGGCTGGCTCCATGCCTCTACGTGCAGCTCCCCGCTGGAGTGCTGGAAGCCCCATGTGGAGGCATGGAGTCCACCTGGTCCAGTCTGGAGGTGCATGCCAGAAGGCCAGGCCATCTCCATGCTGCCATGTGCAGCTCCCAGGATTCAGCTGGAGACGCACCACTGCGGGGTTCTGCCTGCCACAGGCCATGAGCACTCCATGGGCTTGCTGCTGCTGCCAAGAGGCAATGGGGGCGGGGGGGTATGTGGCAGTAGAGCTATACCCACCCACAAACCCCTCTTAAGCCCCACACTCCTTCACAACCCCCTACACCCACCCATACACACACACTGACACCCCTCCTCACAACTTCACAACCCCCCCACACACAATATACAAAAATAAGACTGTATTTTGAGCTGTTATACAATCACCTCTATACACACTACACAACACACAAATCAGGACAAAAATATTTTTTTAAATAAAATATGTTATAGTACATGTTTGATTTTAGTATATGATATGTTTTCTTTCTGGTTCCAAAAGGCAGTCCCAGAAGGACTGCTTCCGGGGGCAAGGGGAGACGCTTCTGCTGGTAAAGATCAGGGGGCTTAGGGATGGGATGTCCGGTCCCAAATAGTGATCAGGGGCTGGGGCACCTGTCAAGGAGTGGGGCTCCCCTTGTGGCTCTTGGCAGCTCACCAAAAGTCGTTAAGCATTAATTGCTCGCCCTGTTCTAACAGGTCCCCCTAAGCTTTCCAGCATTTCCCTAAAAGGTTGGATGCTGGGGAGGGGAGGGGGGGGACTTCTAGTTCAAAGCACCCTGTAATGTGAAAGGAGAAGCTGGGGCAGAAGTGCAGTCCTAGAAGTGTGGCCAGATGGTCAGTCTTATATTTTAAGTGGTCTCATCACTGTGTTGGTGGGCAGTCCTGAATTGTGTGCCAGGACCTTCTGGCCCCAGTCCCCCACCCCCTACCCTAAGCTCTCACCTGCTTTTTGCATCAATCCTAGGCCCTGCAACCTGCCAAGACCAACCGTTCTCCCACAGCATTTACTCTTATGTTCTCACCAGTATTTGAGGCCTGTTTGCCAGCTTCAGCTTGGAATTGTTGGCAGAGGCTGTGTCCATCACTGCTACATGAAACTCCACCCAAGGAACCAGCTCCTGATCACATTCCTCAGCTGTGTAAAGCCCAGTAGGACTGCTGATACACACTGAGGCAGCTGAGGTCAGAGTCCAGCCTAGCAAGTGTCATGTGAATCTGGGGACACGACTAGTGCGTTGGTGTTTTTGAGGGACAAAGCACTTGCTTTATGCAGGCCCCACTCCCTCCAGCTCCAGATTGATTAGGATCAGCTCTGACTAACTGGACAGGGAGGCTGTTGTTCTTCACTGGCCTTGCCATGCTGATTCCATCTGAAATAGGAGGAAGGCCCACACAGGACCCTTCAGCTCCTGCCAGAGCCCAGATCTTTGGCAAATCCTTTGGTTGGTTTACTAATGTTTGTTTCAGGTCTGAGAAAAAAATAAACAGGGAGAAATCAGTGGCAGCTGAGCTCTAGTAACCAGAAGCCCATGACAGGTTTCACATGCAGCAGGAAAAGAACCAGCCTTAGGGGTAGATGATATGGGTGACCACCCAGGATGCCATGGTTGGGGGGCACCATATACACACAGAGCAGCACTTTCCCTGTACCCTTCCCGGGCCTATCATAGAAAGTTAGAGTTGGAAGGGACCTCAGGAGGTCATCTAGTCCATCCCCCTGCACAAAGCAGGACCATCCCCAGCTAGCTTATCCAACCAAGGGTTTTGTCTAGCCGGGTCTTAAAAACTCCCAAGGATGGAGGTTTCACCACCTCTGTGGGTAACCTGCTCCAGTGTTTTACTACCCTCCTAGCGAGAAAATTCTTTCTAATATCTAACCTAACTTCCGCAGGTGCAACGTGGGACCGTTGCTCCTTGTTCTGTTATCTGCCACCACTGAGAACAGTCTAGCTCCATCCTCTTTCATCCTCTTCAGGTTTCATAGATTTCATAGACGTTAGGGCTGGAAGGGACCTCGGAAGATCATCGAGTCCAGCCCCCTGCCCAAAGGGCAGGAAGTCAGCTGGGGTCCTAGGATCCCAGCAAGATAAGCATCCAGTTTGCTCTTGAAGGTGTTCAATGTAGGCGCTTGAACCACCTCCGATGGCAGGCTGTTCCAGACCTTGGGGGCTCGGACAGTAAAGAAATTCTTCCTTATGTCCAGCCTGAAACGGTCTTGTAGTAGTTT
>NW_005841844.1:2155062-2156737 GCF_000455745.1 Alligator sinensis
CAGTGGATTGTGGAGGACCCAAGGCGACAATTGGCCAGTTTCTCCAAGAGGCGATCATGGGAAACCAGATCGAAGGCTTTTTTGAAGTCAAGATATATGACATCAATCTCTTCTTTGTCCAGGTGATAGGTCACCTGGTCATAGAAGGAAATGAGATTGGTCAAGCAAGACCTACCCGCAACAAACCCGTGCTGGCTATCCCTTAAGATATTGGCGTCGGCCAGTCCATTAAGGATGGCCTCTTTAATAAACTTTTCTAAGATCTTCCCTGGGATAGAAGTCAGGCTGTCATCGTAGGGTCTGCTCGTAGGGTAATTGAAGGCTGCTATCAAATCCCCCTTCAGTCTTTTCTTCTCTAAACTAAGCCCAGTTCCCTCAGCCTCTCCGCAGAAGTCACGTGCTCCAGTCCCCTCACCATTTTCGTTGCCCTCTGCTGGACTCTCCAATGTGTCCACATCTTTTCTGTAGTCGGGGGAAGTCAAAACACAATACTCCAGATGTGGCCTCACCCGTGTTGAATAGAGGGAAATAATCACTTCCCTTGACCTGCTGGCAACACTGCTACCAATGCAGCCCAGTATACCATTACCTTCTTGGCAACAAGGGCAAACTGCTGGCTCATATTCAGCTTATTGTCCACTTTAACCCCCAGGTCCTTTTCTGCAGAGCTGCTCCCAAGCCAGTCAGCTCCCAGCTTGTACTGGGGCATGGGATTGATCTGTCCTAAATGCAGGACTTTGTACTTGTCCTTGTTGAACCTAGGGAAGTGGTCCTCGCTCCTACCTTGGGTAAATTCAAAAAGGTTGGATGAACACGTGTCTGGGGTCATGTGATCTCAGCGTGTGCTCCAACCAGTGGCAGGGGGTTAGACTAGATGATCTATTCGGGTCCCTTATGACCCCTAACTACTACTATGAAACTATGAAACCTACGACCAAGTTACTTACCACCTAGATAAGGGAAATGAGGTCGATGTCATTTACTTGGACTTTAGGAAGGCTTTTGACTTGGTGTCCCATGAGGCTCTCAAAGTAAAACTAGGGGACTGTGGGCTCAACAATTCAATGGTCAGATGGGAGGGAAACTGACTGTGGAGTTGGACCCAGAGATTACTAATAGACAGATCTGTGTCGACCTGGCAGAAGGTAGCCACTGGGGTCCACCAGGGTTTGGTACTTGGACAAATGCTTTTCAATATCTTTATCAATGATCTTGATGTGGGGGTGAAAAGCACACTGGTAAAGTGCGCCAATGACACTAAGCTTTGGGGAAGTGTGGCCACGCATCAGAGTAGGCTGGCAGACCAGTTGGACCTAGATAGATTAGTAAAATGGGTGGACCAGAACCAGATGCTGTTCAACACTGAGAAGTGTAAAGCACTCCATGTGGGAAGAAAAATCTGCAACAAACTTGCAGGCTTGGCGGTGCTATGCTAGTTAGCACCACATCCAAAAGGGACCTGGGGGTCATAATTGACCATAAAATGAATAGGAGTCACCAGTGTGATGCTACAGTTAGCAGAGAAAACAATATGCTGGCATGCATCAACCAATGCATCTCAAGCAAAACTAAGGAAGTTATTCTCCTGCTGTACTTTGCATTGGTGAGGCCACAGGTGGAGTACTGTGTCCAGTTTTGGGTGCAAGCCATATGAGGAAAGGCTGACAGATATGGG
>NW_005841844.1:2157266-2185983 GCF_000455745.1 Alligator sinensis
GCATGCAGCCCCCACTGTCGGCATCAGCAGCAGGCGGGGCACTCGTGCCCGGCACAGATGCTGATGCCCAACGGTATGCAACTCTGACCAGCGCTATGCATGGGACAAGGAGTACAGCCTGCTCAGGGCTCTGCACAGTGTGCCTGCAGCTCCGACACTCGCGCAACACTGGGGGAATACCTGCCCCGGAGCCTCCCCACCCCCTGCCGCACAGGTCCCGGGACTCTGCCGGAAATGGAGGACGCCCTGCCCCCTGCTTCCCCACGGAGTCCTAGGATCTGCACAGTAGGGGGTGGTGAAGGCAGCTGGGTCCAACACGAAGCTTCCCCTACTGCCGTGCAAGTGCAGGAGCTGCTGGCATGCCGCACAGAGCCCCCACAGTGGAAGTGGGCCAGGCAGGCTATACTCCTTGCCCCCACATGCAACGCTGGCCAGTCGCAGGGCACGAGTGCCCCAAGTGCTCCCATCTGCTGCTGCTGCCAGCAACAGAGCCTGCAATAAGGTATGCCAGGAGCGGGGTGTATACATGAGTGCCTCACTACCACCCTTGTGGGCAAAATGACTGGGTGGGGTACAATTAATTGGTGGGTGCCTGCTGGCTGGAAGAAAGTGCCTGGCAGGCTGGATGTGGCCTGAAGGCTGTATTTTACCTGCCTCTGCTCCAATTTGTCTAGGTCACACTAAATCCTAGTTCTACCCTTCAGCATATCTACTACTGCCCCCAGCTTGGTGTCATCTGCAAACTTACTGAGGTCTTTGCCATCTTCCAGTCATTGATGAAGATATTGAACAAAACTGGCCTCTGGGACACTCCGCTTGATACAAGCTACCAACTAGACATTGAGCCATTGATTATCAATGGCTTAATTGAATCAATGGCTCATTTGAATCAATAACCCTGTGAGCCCAATGCTCCAGCCAGTTTTCTATCCATCTTACAGTCCATTCATCAGCCCATACTTCCTTAGCTTGCCTACAATAATGCTGTGGGAAACTTTTTAAAAGTGTACCCCTTCTGGTAGTGGCAGCCAGACACAGAGTGGGAGGTGGGCAGAGGGGTGGGGTTCGCACACAGTGGCTGCCACTGCTATCCACCACCCTGCACCCCCCCTGCCCCCCCCCAGTGCTCCCCCCAGTGCTCCGCCCCACCCCGCTGCACCCTGCTTTCCCACACCCAGTTGTATGTGCAGCTCCACGGGCTGCTGATGGGCCTCACATCCGGCCAATCGCATGCTGCCCATCCACAGCCTGTGGAGTCGCATGTGCGACCAGATGTGCTAAAGCGGCGTGTGGCGGCCGCACGGGGCAGCAGGTGGTGGTGCACAGTGGTGGATGTGTGCGAGCTCCCCCTCCTCTCCTCCCATGTCCAGCCAGCTGGGCGGCTCCCGTGCAGCCCACAGAGGAGCGCCGCTGCCCTCGCCCCACCTCGGCGCTACTGCTGGGAGGTGGTGGTGGGTGGTGGTGCTCTATCCCCACCCATCTGTGTATACCCCCTAGAACCTTTCCAAGTACCCCTAGGGGTATGCGTACCCCCCGGTTGAAAACCCCTGTGCTAAGAAATGGATTCCTTGAGGATCTGATCCATGATATTTCCAGGGACTGAGGTGAGGCTAACTGGTCTATAGTTACTTGCATCCCCCTTCTTCCCTTTCTTAAATATGGGCACCATGTTTTCCCTTTTCCAATCAGCTGGGACCTCTCTCGATCACCATGAGTTTTCAAAGATGATGGCCAACAGCTCTGCAGTCACAGCAGTCAACTCCCTCATCACCCTCGGGTGCATCCCATCTGGCCCCATGGACTTGTATATGTCCAGCTTTTCTAAATAGTCTCTAACCTGTTCTTTCATCACAATGTTGGCTACTCACCTCCTTTCCAAACTGCTGCCCAGTGCAGTAGTCTGGGAGCTGACCTTGTCTGCGAAGACTGAGGTGAAAAAGGCATTGAGTACTTCACCCTCTTCTGCATCCTCTGTCACAAGGTTGCCTCCCCCATTCAGCAAGGGACCCACACTTCCCCGACCTTCCTTTTGTTACTGACACACTTGTAGAAACCCTTCCTGTTACTCTTCATGTCCCTTGCTAGCTGCAGCTCCAATTGTGCTTTGGCCTTCCTGACTTCATCCCTGCATGCCCAAGCAATGCTCTTATACCCCTCCCTAGTTGTTTGTCCAGGTTTCCACTTCTTATAAGCTTCCTTTTTGTGATTTAGTTTACTGAAGAGTTCCCTGCTAAGCCAAGCTGGTCTTCTGCCATACTTGCTAGTCTTTCTGCACATTGGGGTGGTTTGTTCCTGCACTCTCAGAAAGGTTTCTTTAAAGTACAGCCAGGTCTCCTGGACTCCTCTCCCCCTCAGACTGGCTTCTCAGAGGATCCTGCCCATGAGTTCCCTGAGCGAGTCAAAATCTGCTTTTCTGAAGTCCAGGGTCCTTACTCTGCTGCTCTCCCTCCTTCCTTTCCTCAGGATCCTGAACTCAACCATGTCATGGTTGCTGCTGCCTCAGTTGCCATCTACTAGTACATTCCCCACCAATTCTTTACTGTTTGAGCAACAGGTCAAGAAGATCATGGCCTTTAGTTGGCTGCTCCAGCACTTACACCAGGAATCTGTCCCCAGTACTCTCCAAAAATTTCCTGGATTGCCTGCACATTGCTGTATTGCCCTCCCAGCAGATGTCAGGGTGATTGAAGTCCCCCATGAGAACCAGGGCTTGTGATTGGGAAACTTCCACTAGCCATTTGAAGAAAGCCTCATCCACCATTTCCTCCTGGTCTGGTAGTCTAGAGCAGACCTCTACCACGACGACACTCTTGTTGCTCCCTCCTCTGACCCTAATCCAGAGACTTTTAACAGGCCTATCTCCAGTTTCATACTGGAGCTCTGAGCAGTAATATGGCTCTTTTACATACAGTGCAACTCTTCCTCCTCTTCTCCCCTTGATTCCCACCCCAGGCAGGAGGAGAAGTGTCCAGCCCCCTGCCCCTCCCCATGCCCAGCTGTTGTTGAGAAGGAGCCAGGCCAAGCAGTGTGCGTGGCTCTGCCTCCCTGCTGGACTGTGCCCCACATCCCTGCCCGCCTGCCTCTGCCTGCATTAGTCCTGCTGCCTTGAGGGAGAGAGGACACCAAAATACAAGTTCACCCAGGGTGCCATTTTCCCTCAGGAAAATGCTCAGCCCTCCGTTGTGGGAATCAAGATGCTAACTGTGGTCTGGTCCCACAGGCTTTTCTGGCTGCTGTAACCAGCAAGGCACCGTTAACCAGCTCCCACATTGCACCCCAAAGAGGAAGTCCTGTCAGTGCTCGGTGAAGTATATGCCCTTTCCCCATCTTCCAGCAGGCTCTGCAAACTCATTCATTAATGTCTATAAAGTGCAACAGACCCTTTGCAGAAAGGCCCAACCAAAGCGGACAGGAGCAGTGTTTTGGGAGCTCACCCCAGGGGCAGTGGCAGTGAGCGCACACATCTCTTTCCAGAGGATCCTGGCCTAGTTACACGTAGCAGGCCCCCTGCTAACGCTTGTGAACAGGTCATCAGCTGGCAGCAGGTCTGTACCTTCCTTCTGGGTCAGAGCTAAGGGAAAGTGGTTTATAAGGGAAAAGGTAAGGGTCTCCTACGCTCTCATGTTTTCAGGCATGGGCATACAGGCTGGCCTGCCATGCCAGCTGGAAAATTCTGCATTAATGGGCTGTACATCTTAAGCTCAAATCCTTCTCACTCCCATGCTTACTCTCTCTCTGCCTTCACTACGTGATGTTATTTTCCCTGGGAAGGGAACAGGAACCAAACAAAGAAATCGATCTGCCTAGAAAGCTTGTGCTGTCTCTTCTCTGAGCTCTTTAGGGCTATTTATGAAAGGTCACATTTCTGTAGCTCCCATGTTCTCAACTCTCTTCCCTGTGCCCTAGCCCTGCCAACGACACAGAGTCCCCCTTTGTGCTGAGCCCCCAGAGGCTGCTTTTGAAAGACAGCAGCACTTTCTGAGGAGCTTGGTGTAGCTGACTCGTCTCACCCCAAGAGCCACTGGGAAATGCTCAGATTCACTTTATGTTTAAGAAGCCTGTTTGGACACAGACCACCTCAGTGCACTTCATAATGCAATTCTACACACAGAGGAAGAGGGTTAGCTCAAACTACTGCTGAAATGTAGCCACTGCTGGGAAACAGCCTGGCAGCTGGTGAGCAGCACTGGGTGATTCTGTCCTGCAGGTCAGACCAAGATTTCATAGATTTCATAGACATTAGGGCTGGAAGGGACCTCGGAAGATCATCGAGTCCAACCCCCTGCCTCAGGTGCAGGAAGTCAGCTGGGGTCATAGGATCCCAGCATGATAAACATCCAAATTTCTCTTGAAGGCATTCAAAGTAGGTGCTTGAACCACCTCACATGGCAGGCTATTCCAGACCTTGGGGGCTCAGACAGTAAAGAAATTCTTCCTTATGTCCAGCCTGAAATGGTCTTACAGTAGTTTATAACCGTTCAACCTCGTCATCCCTTGGGGCGCTCTGGTGAACAAACATTCCCCCAGATCCTGATGAACACCCCTGATAAACTTATAGGTGGCCATCAGATCACCCCTGAGCCTGTGCTTTTCCAGGCTAAAGAGCCCCAGGGCTCTCAGCCTATCATCGTAGGGTCTGCTTCCCTGACCTCTGATCATGCGCGTGGCTCTTCTCTGGACTCTCTCAAGCTTCTCCACATCCTTTTTGAATCGTGGGGCCCAAAACTGGACACAGTACTCCAGCTGCGGCCTCACCAAGGCCGAGTACAATGGGAGAATGATGTCCTGGGATTTGCTTGAGAAGCATCTATGGATGCAAGCCAGCGTTTTGGTTGCTTTACTAGCTGCAGCATCACATTGAAGGCTCATGTTCAACTTGTGGTCAATGATGACCCCCAAGTGTCTTTCTTCCATAGTGCTAACCAGTGTAGTACTGCCGAGCCTATAAGCATGCTGCAGGTTTTTTCTCCCAAGGTGGAGAACCTTGCATTTTTCAATGTTAAATACCATCAGGTTCTCATCTGCCCATCTGATGAGAAATGATGAACAAGAGTGAATCCAGTCAGACCCTGGCAGAGCTGAACGTAGAACATGATCTCCTGCCCTGGAATTTGGTCAGGACACGGGACCCCAACCCTCCCCTTGTGAAAAGTGCCTGTAGACTATTAAAACTTTTAATAGTCAAAAGTGCTGTGGATCTGCTTTGGTGTCTTACCCAGAAATTGATACCTCCAGCAGCACTGCCCTTCCTAACCCTGAAGAAGGGCACTAGGTAGTCACTCTGCTGAACTGTAGCCCCTACTACATTGCCAGCATCACCTCCTCATTCATCTGGCTTTTCCTCATACTGACCCATTCCCAGGCTGCCCCATCTTAGCGTGTCAGAGCTGACTGAATCTCAGCTCCAGAGCAAATAGCTGTCAGCACCGCTGACCAGAAAGAAAGGCAAAGGGCAGTAGTAACCAGTCTCTAGGAAAAGTATGGGCCATCTAACCCTCCACAGGCACTGAGAGATGTTTACAGGCCAAGGCAACTTGCTACATTCCCAAACTTTCCACAAATCAGAGCTTTGATTATAACTATTGTGTCTAAATATTGTTTTTCCCCATAATTAACAGTGAAAGGGAATGAGTCCTTCACCTAGCACTGCCCTGAAGGATGGATTTACCAAAGGGATGATATGATCAGTGACTACCTCAGTTGTTCTCCTACCACAGATGCCTTTCACAGCATCTGATGAAGTGAACTCAAGTTCACAAAAATTTGTGCTCTCTATATCATTATTTAGTTAGTCTAGAAGGTGCATATCTACCCTGCTTTCCTCTTACCTCATGTCATAACCTCAGAGATACCTGGGTCCTGTGTTGATATCTAATTCCAAGCAGTGTCTGATAAATCAAGCTAAGTCTCCCAGAGATAATTACACTAAACTGATAGCACTGTGCTCAGTTCAACAGTAGTGGCCTGTGTTCCTCTGCAAGAACAAAGTAAGACCCCAGTCTGACTGTTAAAGTCCATGGCAAAGCCCCTACTGACTTCAGTGGGATCAGGATAAGACAGGACAGAGCCATCAGCTGGATTATTACTTTGTGTTTTAAAGTGGAAGAGCAGTTTTAAGGGCAGCACAGTGCAATCAATGTTCCCTCTCCTAGCTGATCAATGCTCACAACAGCACTGTGCACCAGATACATTTTATTGTTCCCGTTGCAAAGCTGGGGAAACTGAGGCAGACAGACTAAGTGACTTGCCCAGGACTACAGGGCAGAATCACAGCAGACCTGTATTTTATCCAAGCTTACACTGAAACCTTACTTGCCCTCCTTTTTTATATGTATTCTGCTACACTTGTTAACTGCAGGATGATGTTATTTTTCTGCCTAGTTTGCAATCCAGGACCAACAGTACAGAGAGCAAATGTAAAGGTAATAAGGCCCCTGGCAGTAAGACCTGTTTCCTTGTTGCAGGATTTGAAGGCAATACATACCTTTTGGATGATCTTAGGGTAGGTGGACTCAGGCCCATCACCATAGTTTCAGGTTGGGGGGGAATGGAGGTTTTCACAGAACCTAAGTCCCAGTTAATTTTGTGAGAGAACAAGTTCACAAACAGGGGTAAGGGCAAAGGGTTAAAATAATAGTTCTGGATGGGAACATAGAGTAGATGGCCTCTGACAGTGCCTATCACACCCCAAAGTAGGACAACAAACAAACAAACAAACACAGTCTCATGTTTGAGGCAGTTGATGCTGTGCTGGAGGGCTAGATCCTAGCCCTGTCCCTACCAGAGGTCACGTAACTCAAACACATCGCTGATGGGTGGTCACCAATTGTGCATTGCTCATGTTCTGGGTGCCTGACTCGAGACCCTGGCAGCCTGGTTTGCAGAGTGCTGAGCAGTCACAGGTGCAATAGGCATCAAAGGCCACTGTGCTCTGGTCAACTGAGGTGGTACAAAATTCCAAGTTATCTAAACAAGCAGACCACAGGGCTCAGAAGATAGGACCCCAAAAGTAGCAGAGACTTTGACACTGATGCTTCCATGTGTCAGTTCCCTATCTGTAAAATGGAGCTAATACCACCCACCCCAGTCACCAGGGTGTTGTAAAGTTTGATTCAGATTCTCTAATGATAAACACCATAGAAAAGCCCATAAGGAAATGAATCCTTTTGTATTCAGAGCTGTATTTGGGTAATTAACCTTTTGACCAGCCTACCTGGCTCTAAGGCTCTAACTTGGCCAGCAGCGTACAGCAAGCAAGGCCTGGGCCACTGAACAGCAAGAAGAAAAATATTGAACAGCTGCTTATTGGGTAAGCACCATGAACTGTGGGGCAGGGTGCTTGTGGAAAAACTAGTGAGTGACCATGTAAAGAGAGACTTCCTCATGGCACATATACACAAGGGAAACATGATTTAAGTTGTACGGGCAAGCTTTACTATGACATCTCCTCACATGTGAATGCTTGACCTGGTACATTTGATGCTCTTTTTTAACATAGGCTTTTTATATAACTTCACACACACACACACACACACACCCTCTCTAAAGAATGCATTAGGCAAATAGATCCCTTGGTCATGAATGATATCTGGCACCGCCTGGGCTCCTGTTGCCAATGTTTTTGAGGTCCTGGTTAGCTACAACATTCAATTAGAGACCAAGCAATGACAGGAGACCATTCCCAGTCTTGGCTCTGCAGCCTCAGCCTCAGCTCCAAAGGATGCCAGACTCACAGACAGGGTCTCCCTGTTTTGTCTCCAGAAGTGAACCACCTTTGTTCACTTTGCCTGCCGCCTTCCAGAGAAGGAGATGATTTGAAGTTCAGCCATTCTAGCTGTAAATATTCAGTCTCATTAGGTAGCATTAAAAAATGCTAAAGCCTAATGCTTCATGGTATAAGCTAGCGGTTTCCAACCCCGGGCCAAATGAGGATCGTGGGGGCAATGTTGGTGGTGCCACACACAAAAGATGAGCCGCACCCCGTGCCAGGAGCTCCCCCCACCCCCACCGCTGCACTCCGCTCCCAGCAGCGGGTTGCAGAAAAAAAAGGTTGGGAACCACTGGTATGAGCACTAACACCTAAGGAAAACCTTCTCCTATAGGCGGGTGATTCCTTAATTACCCACTAGGGACAAACTTGCACCTTCTCCTGAAACTTCTGGTATTGGCCACTACTAGAGCCAGAATAGTGGAGTACATGGCCCCCTAAACTGGCTGGCTCTGATAATTCCTGTGTCACACTACTCTAGGGTTGTATTAACATGGCTGAGGGAAGAATATTTCTCATAGGACTTGAGTTTTCCAGCAATGGCCATAGTTCAGGCCCTCAATTCCATCTCTCATACCCCAAATGACCTGCAGTCCCACACTGCATGCATGGCACAGGGTTCCCCTGGCTGCCTGCAGTACACATTTATACAACCTCATTTTTTATTTTCTCTCTAGGATTCCTTGTGAGTACTTGGGACTTGAGGCTTTGACATTTGTGCTCTGCTCTATTTTTTCCTGGGGTACTATGTAACCCCTCTGTGTTGCATTTTATGCATCTGCAAAAATTACAGTCCCTGATCCTGCCACGAGATGTAGGAGAGATTCCATTCACAGACAGAACCCTAGTGAGGTCAGTGCAGCTCTCTGCAGGATCAGGTCCATTTTACTTGTCCTCAGTTGTTTTACAAGATGTCTCCCTGGAAACCTCTGCTTGGATGTGCATTGGTGGGAACACAAAACAGATCTGGCCGCGTGTCAAGTCCTGAGTCTTAGGAACACAACAGTGACTCAGCAAACTCACCTCCAGACAAGCAGTAGTAGGCAGAGAGGCCTTGCAGCGCACTCAGTGCACTCAGGCTTGCTTGGACTGCAGGGCCTCACTCATATAGCCTCCCTCTCTGAGTAGCTGTGGGGACTAATTAATAGATCTCTGTAAGGTGGTCTGAGGTCTTAGGTTAATATGGTGCTGGGGCAGACAACTCCTATTCCATGCCTAAAGAAGCCCAACAGAATACTGTAGCTATGCACTTCAAGCAGACATACCTGCCATCATTTGGGTGTCTTTACAAAGCTGTGCCAGAAATATCTAGGGTTCAGGCCATGGCTTTCATCCAAGCTTGTCTCTTCATCCGCACTCTGAAGGTAACATGGCTCTCTGTTTATGTTTAGCAAGCTGTCCTATACTGCGCGTGGAATAGCAGACATCACTGAAGGGACAGAGCGTGCGATTGATTTCTGTAGCCATCCACACTTCCCTGTGTAGCACTGCCCTGCTGATTTATGTCTCTCATATGCTTTTCTTCTGCTTAGTTGCTTCCTTGATTCTCTTGGCCACACATGGTATACTGGCTCCTTGAGACACCTAAAGTTCATACCACAGCAAAGAAATCAGCTAGAGAATGTAAAGGTAATGACTGTCTGGATTCTGATTTAAACATCTGTGTGTTTAGAGCCTCTTAAGCTTCATAGTAAAGACAAGCAGAATATGGAACCCCCTCCATGCCCTTGTAGACCTGTTTCCTCCTAGACCAGGAGTTTTCCAGCAGACCCTACACAGAACTATTTTGTGAGGACATGGTTGGCAGAAGGGTTTATTCATGCTGTCATGTTTACTGTTGGCCACTCCTTAATGAGGAGTAGGGTGTAAAGGATGACATGCCCAAGAGACATCCCTCTGATGCACAAAACCCTTCCTGGCTCCATTCTCACCCTTGAAAGGTGACTGTTAACTTCCCCTATCATGGCTGACCAGTGTTGGTGATAGTGATGGAGGCTGTGCCTTGGTTGTGACCACCTGCTGCTCCCTCCTGGAGAGGCAGTTGGGATGTAGAGTAGGGGCTGCACAGTGAATTACCCTGGATCTAACCATCCATTGCCACCCTGGCAGGAGGGTCCATGAGTCAGGTTGCCTAGCTCCCCTGATCAGCTGATCAAAATGAAGGTACAGCATTGTCCTGTAAACTTTATCTGTCAACTGTCCTTATACATCCTGGGCTTAATCCTTAATCTTTACCACGGCATACAAGTAAATGGGACTGACGCTTGACATTCATAAAACTAAAGTCTTCCATCAACAAGCCCTTAATGACTAGTCCCCAGCTCCAGTAATTCAGATTTACAGTGAGACTCTGGAGAATGTTGACTATTTCTTGAACCCCGGAAGCCATCTCTCACAGAAGGCTGACATCGACAAAGAAATTCAACATCACCTCAAATGTGCAAGTGCAGCTTTCGGATACCTGAGGAAATGGATATTTGAAGATAGTGACATCAGATCCAAAACCAAGCTCATAGTTTATCAAGCAGTCATGATCTCCACCTTACTGTGCAGAGCTGAGAGGTGGACAACATACAGAAGACACCTCAAGACATTGGAGAAGAACCATCAACGCTGCCTGCAGAAGATCCTTTGAATCCAGTGGGAAGACAGATGCACCAACATTATCCTTCTCTCACAAGTAAACAGCATGTATATCAAGGCAATGATCATTTGTCATCAGCTTCACTGGGCTAGTTGTGTCATCTGGATGTCTGACTCCAGACTCCCGAAGCAAGTTTTATTCTCCCAGCTCAGTCAAGGCATACATCCAAGAGGAGAGCAGACAAAGCAACATCCTCAAGGCCAACTTGAAAAAATGCAACATCAACTTATGAGAGGCTATTGCCAAGGACTGCCCCAAATGGAGAAAGCCTGCTTCAGGGATCTCATTACTTTGAAACCTTATGACAACAGGAGTCAGAAAACCAGGAGAGACAGAGCAGCATGTCGTGGACTGAATCAAGAACCCAGAGCCACCCTCCGAGTCACCCTCCCTGCACAGAAACATGTGTCCAAGCTGCAAGAGAGTCTTTTGATCCTGTATAGGCCTTGTTGGCCACCTTTGGACCTGCAGATAAGACAAACATGGAAGACAATCATCTTCTACTGCAAGGGATTGCTGAAGAAGAATCCTGCAAGCCTCTACATGCAATCGTCTGCAGGATCAGGCTCACTACTTGTCTAACCTCACAAGAAAACCCCTCACACAGTTATCTGGACTCTAAACCTGACTTGAGCATTCAATGAAAAATACCAAAAGAACAGGAAAGCAGAAAAAATCTTGACATTGTAGTATATTGTCCTTTATGGAAACACCTTGTGGAATTTCATAGTGGAAGATCACTTCTCTATCAGGGCTGTCACACCATCCTTTTGAATTCAGTGAAGAATTCCAACCCAGCTCCCAAGTTCTAAAGGAAGGTTAATAGGAAGGATCTCACTCCCTATTAAATGCTGTAGCTTTGGAGTGATTTCTCCAGAAACCTGTTGGCCCTGCTCAAATCAGCATTTTCCTGTGAGGAACTGGTTGCTTTAAGGGTGGGATTATCAAAGCTGTACGGTGTATCCAAATCCCATAGGTATCTCAAAATTTCTACTTAAGGCCATGGAGCAATCAGTGGTCAGGATGCCTAATGTGGCCTAGGAAGCCTATGGCAGAGGCATCAATTGCAGTAGGCCATTCCTCCAAAGACAGCTTGCTCATTGCTCAGCTCTGCTCCTAGACACTGCTAAAGGCAGTGCCTGCTGCAAACTGTGGAGTCCCTCTGCCTCCCTCCACTTCAGCCCCCTGTAGAATCAGGCCCCAAATCCCATACCTAACATAACCCAGTGGCTGATCAAAGAAAATGCCCTGCAGTTGGTCACAACACTGAAGGGTTAATCGCTGTAGGATTTATTTCTAGTAAAGTTTTATTTTCATTGCCAATGTTTAAATTTAGGTCTTTGTGTGAACCCAACTGACCCAGGGCTCAAGTTGCTTTTGGCCCTGGCACATCCTTGCTAGATCAGCACCTGCTGCTGTTACTTTGCTGATCCATGTTTAAAAAAAAAAGTAAAGAAAATACACAACATCCTCGTCAGCAGGATTGGTCTAATACGTATCATTTTATTAGCTATGAAACCTGGTACTTCTGCACATTCTTATTTCTGTTCAGATGCAGATTCAGTTGCTTTGAACCCAATAAAACACACTGCTTCTCTCACATTTTTTCTAAATCTGGATGAGCTGGGAGTTGTCAACTCCACTGCCTGATTTGATTTCAAGCTTTGAAGAGAAAGAATGCATTCTTGGCACTGAGGCAAGTTTGGCACCCACTTGGAGAATGGCTTGATGGGATCCATCCAGTGTGAAATGTTCAGCATCAGATGGACTCTTTACAGGCTCAGCTTTATTCCCCCATTGAGATGGTGTTTGGGGAGCTGGATAAATCCTCTGGTATTTGGACCCTGAGAAATGCCCACAAGACGACACGTTACTTACCACAGTAACCTGAGTGCTTCCAAAGGTAATTTTAACTTTCTTTATTTAGCAATCACTTGTGAACATTTTTCTTTTTTGTTCCTTAACTCTGAGGAAGGGAATCTCTGAAATGAGCAGAGGAGGACAGTCAGATTAAATCAATAGTCTTTGTGGAGTTTACTGTGAATTTGGATTTTCCTTAAGTCAGTGTTTAAGCAAACGGGCCCCAAGCATAACACAGGGGACTGCTGGACGGGTGTTTTCTGCAAGTTCTGGTAGTTTTAGAATTTGGTCTAAAATAAATCGCATATGATGCCCCTCAGGGCATGCTTTAAAACATATCTGTTTATACTTGCTATTGAGGAGGGCAGAGGGTGGTGGCATGTTTCAAGGACTGTTTTTTGCCAGGCCATTGTTGTTTGGGGGGGGAGTGAGATTAAACTAATTTTAATTTAATTTGTTCAGGAAGGACAGGCAGGGGAGAAGAAGAGAAGGAGTTGTGCTGTATGTAAAAGAGCTGTATGATTACTCAGAGCTCCAATATGAAACTGGAGATAGGCCCATTGAAAGACTCTGAATTAGGGTCAGAGGGGAGAGCAATAAGGATGATGTTGTGGTTGATGTCTGCTATAGACCACCAGACCAGGAGGATGAGGTAGATGAGGCTTTCTTCAGACCACTAGCAGAAGCTTCCAAATCACAGGCCCTGGTTCTCATGGGGGACTTCAGTCACCCTGACACCTGCTGGGAAGGCAATACAGCAGTGCACAGGGAATCCAGGAAGGGTTTGGAGTGCATTGGAGACAACTTCCTGGTGCAGGTGTTGGACAGACCAACAAGGAGTCATGCTCCTTTTGACCGGCTGCTCACAATCAGGGAAGAATTGTGGGGGGATGTACCAGTGGATGGCAACTTGGGCAGCAGTGACCATGAGGTGATCGAGTTCAGGATCCCAGCAAAAAGAAGAAAGGAAAGCAGCAGAGTATGGACCCTGGACTTCAGAAAAGCAGACTTTGACTTGCTGAGGGAACTTATGGGTAGGATCCCCTGGGAGACCAGTCTGAGGGGAAAAGGAGTCCAGGAGAGCTGATTGTATTTTAAAGAAACCTTACTGAGGGCACAGGAATAAATCATCCTGATGTGCAGGAAGAATAGCAAATGTGGCAAGCAACCAGCTTGGCTTAGCGAAGAACTCTTTGGTGAGCTTAAACACAAAAAGGAAGCTTACAAGAAATGGAAGCTTGGACAAACAACTTGGAAGGAATATAAGAACATTGCTCAGGCATCAGGGATGCGATCAGGAAAGCCAAAGCACAATTGGAGTTGCAAGTAGCAAGGGATAAAAACGGTAACAAGAAGGGGGTTTATAATTATGTCAGCAACAAGCAGAAGGTCAGGAAAAGTGTGGGTCCTTTACTGAATGGGGGAGGCAACCCGGTGACAGATGATGAGGACAAGGCTGAAGTACTCAATGCCTTCTTTACCTTGATCTTCACAGACAAGGTCAGTTCCCAGACTACTGCACCAGACAGCACAGTTTGGGAAGGAAGTGAGCAGCCCTCAGTGGTGAAGGAACAGGTTAGGGACTGTTTAGAATAGCTGGATGTGTACAAGTTCAAGGGGCCAGATGCAGTGCATCTGAGGGTGCTGAGGGAGTTGGCTGATGTGATTGTAGAGCTGCTGGCCATTATCTTTGAAAATTCATGGTGATTGGGGGAGGTCCTGGACATCTCGAAAAGGGCAAATATAGTGCCCATCCTTAAGAAAGGGAAGAAGGAAGATCCAGGGAACTACAGACCAGTCGGCCTCACCTCAGTCTCTGGAAAAATCATGGAACAGATCCTCAAATAATCCATTTCTGAGCACTTGGAGGAGAAGAAGGTGATTAGGAGCAGTCAGCATGGATTCACCAAGGGCAAGTCATGCCTGACCAATATGATTGCCTTCTATGATGAGATGACTGGCTCTGTGGGGAAAGCAGTGGACAAAATTTACCTTTAGCACTTAAGCAAGGCTTTTGATACTGTTTCCCACAGCATCCTTGCAAGTAAGCTGAGGAGTATGGGTTGGATGAATGGACTGTAAGGTGGATAGAAATGTGGCTGGATTGTCAGGCTCGGCAGGTAATAATCAATGGCTCAATGTCTAGCTGGTAGCCAGTATCAAGTGGAGTGCCCCAGGGGTCAGTCCTGGGGCCGGTTTTGTTCAATATTTTCATTAACAATCTGGAAGATGGGATGGAGGGCACCCTCAGCAAGTTTGCAGATGACACCAAGCTTGTAGTAAATACACTGAAGCTTAGGGCTAGGATTCAGAGGGTGCATCTATAGAAGATGCTTTACTGCTCAGTAGTGTAGTTTATTGCATAGTAATCTTTTGCATCTACACGTGCACACGCTTACTGCGCAGTAAAAATTGTTACTCATAAGTAGATTTGCTACCTGAAAATGCAAGTAGCAAAGTTACTCGTGAGTGGTTACTGCACAGTAACCCATGTATAGAGGCCAACCAGGAGCAAATTTGCTCCCTGTCAGCCCCTCTACTAGGGGGCCAGCCTGAAGCTAGCCCCAGGGCTCCAGGGCTGGGAGCCTATCCTGCCCTGGGGCTGGCTCAACTCTATGCCTGCCCCAGCCCTGGGCCCTTAAAAGCCTGCAGGCACAGTGAGCTCTGGGCACATGCAAGGAGCCTGAGGCCACACCAGGCCACTGTGTCCCCCTACACAGGCAGCAAGCCAGCTATGGCAGCCTGCCTACACTCCAGTGCTGCTTCCTGGGGCAGCTCCAGCTGCCCACAGCCACCCGGAGCAGCCTGGCTAGAACCTGCAGGTGCCGGAGGGCATCACCTCACCGCACAGCTTCCAGTCTCACACCATGACCCTGTGCTGGGCACTGCAGGCAGTTGCCTAGGCCCAGCAGCACAGAGACTCACATCAGGGCTCCCACGCCAGCTCTTCTGGCATGGAGGCCAGGAGATCTGGCGTGGGAGCCCTGACAGCCTTGTCATTGCCAACACCACACCCTGCCACCCAGGGCCCAAACTGGTCACAGGAGGAGACCGGCAACCTCATGGCACTGTGAGGCGAGGTGGAGATGCAGCGGCACTTTGTGTGGGGTGGGCGCTTTAACACCCATGTGTATGAGGGGCCGTCAGGGTGGATGTGGGAGCGCAGGCAAGGCCAGTTGGCGTGGCAGTGCCACATAAAGGTCAAGGTCTTGCAGGCACAGGGGGTCACCATCACCCACCACAATCATCAGTCAGGGAGTGCCTGCAGGTCCATGTCCTTTATGCGGCACATGACTGAGATCCTCGTACCCCAGGACCCAGGCCACAGCCATGCCGTGTACTGCAGCATGAGTGGCCTGCCCGAGCCCCCACTCCAGCCTGACACCTGTGCTAACATGTCACTGGGCAGGGCCCCTCAGGCTGCCAGCAGCACGTCCCACCGAGTTCCCCACCCCCAGCCTTCACCAGCAGCTTGGGGAGCCCGAGCCAGCGCCTGCCACGACAGCTCTACAGCCTCATGTCACCACCAGCCACCGGCAGTGCCAGCTCCTCCCTGGGGGGGCCCTGCCCCAGCACCCGCATGCTGCGCCCCTCCACCCAACGAGTACATCAGGAGCTGCACGTTATTGCCGCCAGCTGGGGCCCACTGAAGCCACAGGGCATGCCAGCCCCATCCACATGGTAAGCCCTGCACTGTGGGGAGGGGGGGAAGGGGAGGGTCCTCCATCCCCAGCCCGGTCCCTGCCCCTGGCCCCAGCCCCCCCCCCCCAGGCCAGCCGCACTCCCCTGGCCCCCAGGTTCCCCCCCGCACAGCAAACAGGGTGGCAGGAGACAATGCAAAACTATTGAGCAGCCTGTACCCCCTCAGCTGGGTGGACACAGGCCTCTCACATGCCAAGGAAAGCATTGATGCCGGTAGCAATGTCCTCCTTGGCTGCAGGGGCAGGGAGGTGTAGCGCAGCCACAGGTAGCCCTCCAGGTGGCAATGGAGGTTGCAGGGCCCCCCCGCACAGCAAACAGGGTGGCAGGAGACAATGCAAAACTATTGAGCAGCCTGTACCCCCTCAGCTGGGTGGACACAGGCCTCTCACATGCCAAGGAAAGCATTGATGCCGGTAGCAATGTCCTCCTTGGCTGCAGGGGCAGGGAGGTGTAGCGCAGCCACAGGTAGCCCTCCAGGTGGCAATGGAGGTTGCAGGGCAGCCCAGGCTTGCCCCCTACGCCATTGAATCTCAGGGTCCCATGCCAGGTGCATGGGTTTGTCTGGGGCACCATGGCGATCAGCAGCAGCAGGGCATAGTGGGTCAGGCACCCCTCAGTCTGTGCAAACAGCTCCTCACGCAGTGCCTGGGACACACACAGCAGGGGCACACTTGGGGCAGGGGGGCAGCACCGGCACAGGGAGCGGGGGCAGACCCCAGGGTGCCTATCTGGAGAAGTCCCCTGTGGGGAGGGTGGGGGCATGGGCAGCTCCTCATCCCAGTCAACTGGGAACCTCACACCCCCCAAACCCAGGTGCTGTGGATTGGGCAGCAGCACTGGAGAGCGGCTGGCCTGCAGGAGAAGAGGAGGCAGTGGGGGTCTGCAGCTGCAGCAGCAGGTGCTGCCAGGAGCCTGGCCTGGCCTGGCCTGGGAACAGGACAGGGAAGGCAGGCTGCCCCTGGCCAGCACCCAGCAAGCCACTGGCTCCAGGGGAGTGAGCAGGGACAGGGGGGTTGGCTGGCAGCCGCCTAGGCCCAGGCCTGCCTGCCTGACTTACCACGGTCCCTGGGCACCTGGGCACGCCCGACCCCTGATCTGTGGCTAGGCAGCGCATGTTCTCAGCCAGGATGGCCGATCTTCTATATAGGGCTTTAAACCAAGATTGCTGCGAGACGGGGAAACACTGACTGGAGCTTGCCCGGGGACCGACATACAAGAAAGCTCCGTAGACAGGGACACTAGGAGAGCCACTCTTGCGGGAGCTGGGGAAATACCTCTCCTTCAGCATGACAGGAAGCCGAGGGCCTCAATAGGAGGACTCAGGTGCCTGTACACTAATGCCAGGAGTATGGGGAACAAGCAGGAGGAGCTAGCCCTCCTACTCCCTGGTGGGCATTACGATCTAGTAGGGATTACGGAGACCTGGTGAGACTCCTCACATGATTGGAGCATAGCCATAGAGGGCTACGCCCTGCACAGAAGGGACCGGGTAGGGAAGAAAGATGGAGGTGTAGCTCTCTATGTGAAGGAGCAGTACACCTCCGTGGAGGCCAAAATTGGCTCCAAAGAAAAACGGCTTGAAACCCTCTGGGTCAAGCTGTGGTGGGGCGGAGGGGAAGTTGCCGAGATGCAGCCTTATGGTTGCCACCACCCACAGCCGGGGCCCCATGAATGCACCGGCTCCAGCAGAGGAGAACCCAGGACAGCACCCTCCTCCTGGACTAGCTGGTAATGGCTGTGGAGGACTGTCTGGTGGATGCACTGGTCTGGTGGGCAGAGGGTATCACCCGCAAGGACAAGTGGGACCGGGCGGACTGAGAATCCCAGGCACAGCTCCTGGCCTGGAGCACAAGCATGTGGAGGCCCTGAGGAAACAGGGTGCGCTTGTGGCCAGGGCAGTGGAGGCCACGGAGGATGACCACCAGGTGCTGGACACCATCCTGGTCCTGGTGGTTGCCTTCGTGCCACCCACTGCCCTGTCCCCAACTGTAGCTCCACCTGACCCCTGGCAGCCTCCCGCCACCCCGCAGCAGGCCCTGTAATGGGCCCCTGGAGGCCACCCGCCCCTGGAGGCCACCCGCCCCTGGAGTGCACCCACACAAGCCACCACATTGTTGAAAATAGTTTGCATGGGGAAGAGGGTATTTATTGTTGGTGAGTGGTGGAGGGCTGTGTTGGGGAGGAAGTGGGGGAGTGGGAGTCTGTTTGTTGGGGGGAGGGGGTCTGTTTGATGTGAGGGGAATAAAACTGTTGTTCTGAGACATGTCTGCAGTGAGTGTGGTGCTGAGGGTCAGGGGGTCCACAGGCAGCTGTCCATGTGGGCTACAGCAGGGAGTGCAGGAAGAGGTGATCGGCCAGCGGCTCTTGCACCTAGTGCCATGGCCCCCACTGGTGGTTATGCAGCTAGCCCAGGGCCTCGAGGGGGAGGGGGGGGGACCCAGTGGGCACCACTGTTGCTGCTGCTGCTGCAGCTGGGGCTCTCATTGCCAGGTGTCCTCTTCCTGCCACGCCTCCTCCACCCTGGCCCCACGAAACAGCTCCCCCCAGGCCTCACAGATGTTATGCAGCATGCAGGCTGCAACAATAACGCGGGGGATGTTGTTCTCAGTGAACTTGAGGCAGGTGGTAAGGGTGCCCCAGCATCCCTTGAGGCAGCCATAGCATGGCAAGGCAGAGGTGGCAACAAGACAGCTGCCACATACTGCCCCTGCACTGTGCACACTGCTGCTAGCCAGGGAAGTGACTGGCCAGGGAGCAGAAAGTGGGGCTGGCTTTTCAAGATGGTCTCCAGCCACAGGTAGCTGCAGTCAGAGACTGAAGCTCCTCCTGGTAGTGAAAGGGGGCCATTGCAGGGCCACAGAAAGTGGGAGCACTTTGCTGCTATGAGCAGCAAATCTGCTCCCATGTCCCTACATGTGTAGACGCCTGCCTGGGAGTGTTTACTCGCAAACAGTTTATCATAAGTAAACTGATCCTGAATCAAACGAATATGTAGAAGCACCCAGACTGCGCAGCAGGGGACAGGGAAGGCAGCCAGCTCCAGCGCATGGGGCTTCCCTCCTGTGCCGTGCAAGTACGGGTGCTGTGCGTGTGTGGCAGTGAGTGCCAGTGATAGAGATGGCCTAGCAGGGGCTGCACTCCTCACCACAATATGCAGCAGTGACTAGAGCTGTGCGCCTCCAGGCACCAGCACCTGCACTGGGCATGAGCAACCCCGCCTACTTCTGCGCCATGGGGGGGAGTGTGGAGGGGTCCCCACACCCCCAAATCCCCCACTCTCCCTCACACCCCAGAAATGCCACACACCCTGTCCCCACAACCCCCCACATATAAACAACCCCTCCACATACCCTTTGCCCCCACACACAGCCACACCCCTTCCAAACCCTCCACATACCTCCCCACAGCCCACTATACACACACACACACACACACACACACACGCACAACCATACAATATACAAGACTTAAGAATTTATTTTTGAGTTATTATGCATTCACCTCTATATACAGTATGCAAACACAAATCATGACAAAAAATATTTTTTGTAATAAAATTAAAATGTTATAGTAGGTGTTTGACTTTTAGTATATGATTTGGTCTTTTTTTCTGGTTCTAAGATGGTAACCCCCCCTCCTAAAAGAAGTATTTCTGGGGGGCAAGGGGAAGGACTTCCAGTGGCAAAGGTCAGGGGTTAGGGGTAAGATTTCCAGTCCCAAGATGGTGACCAGGGGGTGGGGCAATGGTCAAGGAGTGGGGCAACTGTCAAGGGGCGGGGCCACCCATGCGGCCCTCAAAAGCTCACCAAACCTCATTAAGTGGCCCTCGACCCGAAATAATTGGCTGCCCTTTGACTAGATGACCTCCTTAAGTCCCTTCCAACCCTAATTTTCTGTGATTCTATGATTCTAGTGGAACTATAACAATTATAAATGCATTGATAAATATTGCTACAGGTACCTGAAGCCACAGAAAGACAAGTGCTTTCTTATCCTCCATCTCTTAGAGAAATACAAAGAAGTACTGCTGAAAACAACCATTCTATTCAGGCATGGGTCTGCACCACAATGGTCAGACCTGGGTTTGGATCCAAACTTCCTCAGAGTTAGTTCAGGAGGATTCAGATCTAGGGTTTGAATCCACCTGTTAACATATTCTTAGATCTCTACAGTAAAGGCAAGAACCTTTCTAAGAGCCCAAACCTATCCCCACTGAAAATGATAGGAGTGGAGCCTGACTAGAGAGGCCCTAATTCTACTCCCCTACAGGTCAATGACAAATTACCTCCCTGAGTTCAAATGGGAGACTGGCAGTGGCTTATCTGCTGGTGCAAGTGGATGTTTTGTGAGGGAACGTTTTTTTTTAAACCATTGTAGTTGAGATTTCCCAGGTTTCCTTAGAAAAGCCCAGGTCCTGGAACATTTCTAGAAGAAATTAACTGGCTCTAGGGGAAAAATATTGAATGTTTGCATTTGAAAGCTGAACAGTTTCATAGAAAAGTTTTCACATTTCACATGTTTCCATGAGCAGCCTTTGGTTTCCAGCTAGCTGCACCTGAGAGGTATAAGAATATAATATAAGAACTGTCATTTACTGGGTCAGACCACAGGTCCATCTTGCCCAGTATCCTGATAAGAATTTTGCCTCCACTAGAGAGAAGACCTTCCCTTACTGCCACATCCCAGAGCTGCTGTACAAGCATGCATGGAAGAGGGGCAAAGCCACTAATTCCCCTCCTCCTTCGCACCTTTGTTCACTGCTGCTCCTTTGGGCTATTCTGTGTCCCAGAATAAAGAATCCCCTGCTCTCGTCTGAGCACCGAGATAGTCTGGGCCCTGGGACAATTAAGAAAGCAGCATTCCCTGGTCTCACCTGAGCACCAGGACTGTAATGGCTCCTTCACTGGAAGTCTTCTTGGACCTTACCATCCATGCACATCCTGTTAGCCCCAGGAAGGCAGACACTGGTGATGAAGTCAAGTAACCTTGGTCCAAACCTGTTTGTTTCCCAGGTATATACAAAGTCTTGTTTCCCTGAAGGCAGAAGGACTCAAAAGACTGGAGACAACAGCCTTCCTTCCTGCCTCCTTCTGTCCAACACTTGGCCCCAAAACTTGGAATTTTTCTCAGGCCGATGTTACCAGCCCTTTTGGGGTTGGGGCTGGCACTTCTTTGCTGCGTTCTCTCACAACGTACCTGGTCACAAACGTATGAGCCTTCACTGGACAATATCCAACAAAATTCTGCCACTCTCCGGGGCTTTGCGTGTGCCAGTGTTTTGGGTAGAGGCGGCTGTTCTTGCAGCTATGTGGCACCATTTATCCCAAATGAACAGGCCAATACACATCCTTGAGTTCAATGAGCTTTAGCCAAGCCCATAACAACAACAACAAACACTGACTCCCTATTTAGCATCTATGCAATTCTAAATCCAGGCACACACAATTATGGTAGCAACCTAAAGAGCAAAATAAATATGGAATGTGAAACTACAGGAGCACAGATTGGCATGATGACATGTCAGTGAAATTAACTTAGCAGAATGAAAATGAAAAAAGCTTGAGTAACAGAAGTGCATACATTTGAAAGGGATTTTTCTCCTCCTGAACATATCTCTGAAAGGTTAAAAATGGAACTCAATTACTGCAATCAGCTCAGTTAACTAAGAAGCCTGCAAAAATGGTAACATCTGTTATCCATCATTGTTAGTGCTGTAATGATATTCAGATTGCTTTTCAGGTAACATTTTCCAAAGTGACTTTCATACATAGGGACGCACATCTCAATGAAAGGCAGTAGGACTTGAGTTTCTAGTGTTATTGTTGTTATAATAATAATGATAATGATGTTAATGTTTATTATGACATAACCTAAGGGCCAACCAAGAATGGTGCTTTGGTGTACCAGGACCCGTAGAAACAGGGCACATCTACTCAAGACACTTTAACGCACGTTAGTCTAAATTTAAGGTGCACCCTTAATGTGCTTTAAAAATGGTCTGAGATTTATAGGAGGTTATAGGAGAACATTAGCCACTCACCCAAATTACATACCAAGCTGCTTGTCTCTACTGCTATTCCTCCCAAGTTAGCCAATCCCAGACAGGAACAGAGTGGGGGTGGGTTGCACCATAGACCCATCCTGCAAGGGAGAATGGGTTGAAGCAAACAGCCAATAAGAAGGTGCGGTAAAGATGCAGAATGTTCTCTGGATATGCAAAGATCTCAGCTTTGATTATCCTTGTGAGGGCAATACTCACAAGGATACCTGAGCAAGCTTTAAACTAGCTACCTAGTACTAGTGTTGCCATGGTAGCATCACCTGGGTGCTTACCAAGTTCTCAGACTGGTTTTGCAGCCCACACTGAGCTCCATCTTTCACAGCTGCATATGGCCATATCTCTGGTACAAGCAGAGGTGATCTAGGCTCAGTCACTATCAAAAGGGCTGTGATGGATCCTCTATTAGTGTAAATCTTTAATTAAGCAATGTCTCTAATTCAGCTACAGTTGTTGGATTAGAAGCAGCAATCATTTAATGGAGATCCCAAGGTCTGTGTTTTGCCAGAGGTCAGACTAGATATTCACAGCAGTCCTTTCTAGCTTTACAGTCTGTAAACCTATGAATGACTCTAAATCACTTAGGTGATCTGGAAAATTCTACCCCATGGTGAGACCAAAAGGTACAAGCCCTGCCCAAGAGTGCTTAAATTTTCTTTCTTAATAAACATTTGACTCCGTTACTTGAAAAGTAAAGTTGAGAATGATTTTGCTTTAAGAAACTTGCACTGCTGGACAATGAGTGTCAAGGCTAAGATTTGCAAAGCTGCTTAGGGGGTTTAGTTGCCTGGTTTCTGTTAACTCAAATGAAAATTATGCATCCAACCCCTTTAGGCAGCTTTTAATAAATTGTCCATAACCTAATGCTCATAATAAAGGCTTGTTTGAGATGACTCTTGCTCTTCTTGGCCATTTAGTGCTGAGCACAGGAAAGTTTCCAACTGGGGGTATTGCCCCAAATGCTTTCCTTTTCAAAGGGGCCTATTAGATTGTGGAAAGGATGCACTTCCCAGATTACGATTCTGTGCAATTAGACCAATGCTGGTATTTCACTATGACTGGGCCCTGCAGCTGTTACTCAGAGCAGATTTTCTATCTGATTGCATTTTGACACCGCTTCCTGAATATATACCATTGGTCTGATCTTTTAATTCAGTTGCTTGGTGAAAAATAAATAAATTGTTGATATGTTGGCTTCTGTGAGTTATTGTCAGTTGTTCTATTGGCATATGATATCTGTTTGTTGTCTTTTCCTAGGCTGGCTTCTGTAGCGCACATGTGACCAAGGTTTTGCTCTTTATTATGACTGGATTAAACAGTGGTGATGGAAAATAAAACCCCCTTCAGAAGATCAAGTTCTCAAGTCCCAAGGGAAATAGCACCAGGTTCAATAAATAAGAGAGGATCCTGACTCGCATTGTTCCAAATGGAAGGTTCTCAACTTCGTGTGTGCTTCATGGGATAAAAAAAAATGATCCCCTTTGTAAAAAGAAACCCTGTCCGGTTTCCTAGCAAAGAGCTGCTTGCTGAGCCTCCCGGATTAATTGATGACAAGCTGTTTGGTGACTATGACTGCAAACAATTGGTTTCAGAAAAGGATTGTCACGTACCTAGCCATTCCATGGGGGACATCCTAGCAAATCCATCAGACTCCTCTGGTTCTTCTTACCACACTGCTCTGTGCTCAGAGGGAACAGACAGCTTTAAGGACTGTGTGGAGTCTTTTGAAGATGATATAGATAGGCTGTTAACCAGCTCACCTGCTAATGACCTGGTACCGGCAAGTCCTTCAGAACTGAGCTCTGCTGCTGTGAAATATTTCCTGGCCAGCCCTTCGGACAATAAAGCTGAGCAACTCAGTGAGAGACCAGGTCTTTCTGATAAAGCCTCATGTCCATGGCCTGACCGATGCAGCAAAGGAGATGATCGCACATCTGCTGCTGCATCTACAGCTGGAACTCACTCAATTTCCTGTGGAAGCCAGGCTTCAGGAGCCTTTTTAGCGGTCACAGCTAAGAGGCCACAGAGCCAGGCAAACAGCATGCATGCCCCAAGCCACCAAGTCTGCAGAGACCAAGGCTGCTACAGCGACGAGGAGGATCAACAGGTTCAGATGTCAGTCATGGCTAAGAATAGCTCAGCTCCTGTGTACAGTGTCAGGATGGGGCTAGTCACAAGAGAGCTGCAGCCTGGAGACACTGGGTCTAAATATTTGGATCATCCTTTGCCATTTAATTCGCAGAGATCCGGGGGAATGTTCCTCTGTGCCCGCCAGATGAAGAAGCCCAGCCGAGTGCCTGTAAGTAGCAAACCAGCATGTCCCCAGTATTGCGCTGAATTCTCAAGTGCTGTGAGTGACTCCGATGAGGCTGATAATGAGGTTCAGAAGCTCACCGCTCTGTCATTCCGGAGTCTCTCGTGTCCCCATGGCAGTTACCTAGATATGTACAGTTCTAGTAACAGGACATCGTCCAGCTTGTCCAATTCCTTGTCAGAAGACAGTAATGGAGTAAACAGGTGGTCAACATGTCATGATCTGAGAAAAGCAGAGGTGCTCAACCCTGCAAAGGGCAACAGACAATTCCCAACTGCCAGCCAAGCCCCTGAAAAAGATCAGCTTAATAACACATGCAGGAAGGAGCAGTTTGAGTGTATCGATGTGGTGCTGGACAACGCTGACAGCAGACAGAGTCACTTCAAAAAAAGGACTGTTCCCAAACGTCAGATCCAGCTCAAACAGAAGGACAGAAAAGACATGAATTTCCTTGCTAGGGGCGAGAGCACTGCCCAACAAGGTTTCTTACCACTTAGGAACGACTCCTGTACAAAAGGCAGGATCATCAGTGATAAATTCAGGATAAACTACAAACAGTTTATGAGAACAGCATCCTTAAATGATTCTTACAGCAAAACCCAGATGGCTTCTTGCCTGGTGAAAAATGTGCTGGCCAAGAAAATGCAGTATGAGCAAAAGATTAAAATGGAACAAAAATCCATGCAGGGCAGTTCCACCTCTTCAGCACCATCCTCCGTAAGTACTGACCTCATGAGGGATTTTATGGAACAGAAGTCAAGTTCTCTGTCCAAGTCTGACTGCAGCTATTCAGGGGAAGATATGCAAAGTCATTCAACAAGTGAAAAGTCAGAGTCTGTAGCAATGAGTCAGGACAGCATGGATGTCCTACGGCCGACCAAGGGGGTAGTGTTGAACAAGCAGCTAAGAGAAAATGTCTGTAAGCTGAAAAAGACATTTAATGAGCTCAATGAACGAATGAAGTACCAAGATGTTCTGCAGTCCAAGAGACTTCCTATCTTGGCGGATGGTGTGAATGAGGGCTCCAAGAACAACAAGAAACAGGTTGCTGGAAAGAGGAAAGAATACCAGAAAGCTCGTGCCCTGTTTGAATCCCAACAGGCTGATCCAAAGGGAGTGGATACCACCCCACCATTTTCTAAAACACAAAAGCCGTGGCCAAACCTTAAGCAGCGAGCAATCAAGCCAAATAAGCAAATGTCATGGAAAAAGGAAAAGAGCCCCTTTGAGCCAGAAAGCCTTGCAGTACCCAGCAAGACATCCAGAACCACCTTCACATCCAAAACACAGGAGATGAAGCTGATGCCCCAGGCTAAAAATGAGGAGAAAACACCGACTACCTCTAGGCACCTGACTCCAGATGGAAGCTCTGAGGGGAAGGTGCCAGCAGCAGTGCACAGCATCAAACAGTCATCTCTCGTTTTGCCCACATCTGGCAAACCGTGTGACGATGGGAAGACCAGCTGCCCTGAAGCATCACATGTTGAGGAGACCAAGGAGACAAGAAGTAAAGGGAAGGGTCGAATACATCAGCCCAGGGATGTCCGAAAATTAGTTAAGAACACCTATAGCTTGTGCTTTAAATCTTCAGACATTTCCCAAATAGTCCAATACCCCTGCGAAGAAACCAACAGTGAAGGCCTAGCAACAAAGGAGCCCACTGCAGCCTCCCCACTATTTATCCACTGCACCTCAATACAACGTAAAGACGCTACACCAACAATGAACCAGTCCCATGGAAAAGACTCAGATGTGTCGGTACATTCTATGCAAGATCAGGGTGCAAGAGAGAATCTGTATGGTACCAGTTTGAACCCCACCATCAAGCCACGTATGAGCATGCCTGTAAAAGTGATAGAAAGCAAAGGGGTTGCGGCAGCTAAGTCTCCAATGCACATCACTAAAATTCAGTCAAAGAAAAAGGTGGTGGCTGGGAATGAAGAACCACAACAAAAGACTGAAAACAAACCAGTGCCTTATAAGAAGAGTGAGTTAAATGTAACACATTCTTCTGCAGCCATGAGGAAACCCCCTCAGAAGGAATCCCAACTTAATATCAAAGTCAAGAGCTCTCTTTCAAAACAGCCACACAGAACAGAAGCTCCAAGTTACTCAGCTGTGGAGGGAAAGGCTGTAAAAGACTTCTCATCACAAGCTAATTTCAGCATACTAGAAGACAGCAAAGCTTCTACTTCAGAGAGGACCCTTCCACCTTCAGCATGTCCAAAAGAGGAAACCAAGAGACCCAGAGATAGTCACATCAACACAACTATACCAGGTCATTTACTGGAGGCTTACAGAAGCAAAAAGCCCCATTTGTCATTGCAGACACATTCATCCAATGAGATAATTTCACTGACACCCTTGAATAGTAAAGATCTTTCTGCCAATCCAGAAGAAAAAGGCAAGGTCTCTGAACTTGAACCAACCAATGAAAGCCACAGATATCTACAGCCTGTAAAACCAACTGTGACAAGTGCCCTCCAAAGTTATGCAAATACTCCAATAAAAAATAATGTTGTTAACAATGCACTTCACCAGGAGACAGAGAGCAAAATGCTGAATGCTCTCAAGCCACCAGGGAGCCAGGTATTTGTTCCAGAGTATGGCATGTCCCCAGGGAGTGCCAATACAAACACTCCCTATAGATCAAGAGAATACAATGAAGAAACCAGACCACCAAGCAGCCCATCTGCTGAGCCACTGCCACCATCTGGAAAGCTCCAAGACAGTAGGGATCATTTAAGTAAACTGCAGGCAACAACTGAACAGTATTTCACAGCTGCCCAGGCTGAGAATGCAAACTACTTAGCAATTCCCACGAAGACCCAGATGTCTGAACCAGCTCCTACACCCTCAGGGGTCTCCAACCCAGACATTGCTTCATTCAGTTCCAATGTGTCCTTCCAGCCAGGCGGGGAAGCTTCAGCAAGCAAAATGAGCAATGAGCCTTCTCAGCCCAAAGCACCAGAGGGGAAGGCAGACACTGATCATTCCAAATCCAGTCCCCCAAGTCACGTACATCCCTATCCTCGGCATGACGAGTCACCCAACTTCATGAGGAGAAGTGACAGCAGTTTCCCATGTGGTAAAAGTGCTGCTAGTCCAACCAGGCCTTTTGCTCCACATTCCCACGTGCACAGAAAAATGCTCGTTGATCCAGACAGTGGGAAATGCTACTACATGGAACCACCCAGGCAACCCCAGCTGAAGATGCTCTACGATCCGGAGACAGGCCAGTACATCGAAGTGTTGATACCACCTGTCCCCTTGGCATCACACAGTGGGCTTTACCAATCTCCTTTCAACCCACTGTTCATGAATCCAGGGGTTTATGGACCATCTTACATGCCATATTCAGGATTTCCAGCATTCCCCCTGCCACCCCCTCCTGTAGCTATGCCACCTACCCACCCTGATCTGCAAAATCAACAGCCTGCTCAAGAAAGTACAAACTTCAATGGAACTTTCAGCCATGTTCCTAAAAGTGAAGCTCCACCACCTACCCAAGCCAGTGACTGCAGCTACATGGAGAGTTTATATTATATTCCCACCGGAATGAATGCAAGTCCTAATCCTAATCAGCCCTTATTCTCTCCGGCGACAAGTTCAAGTCCTTCTGTGCTAGAGAAAGGGTCCATGTTCAGGATGTGAGATATGAACATGCAACATAATGAGAATTCAACAATGGGTTTCCAGAAGGGATGTGTATTGCACATTTACTTTTGATCACGTGTACTTTAAAAAAGAAGTCATGTTTGCACCAGTCCGCAAGACATGGTGAAAAAGAAAATAATTTTGCTCACCTTATCCAGCTATTTGGACTTCTGAAGTCAGTAAGAGGTAATGGCACACCAAGGTTGCATGGCACATACCACTATCTGTTAATCCTATTGGTCATTTTCAAACTAAATGTAACCAATCCTGGGCATCCTGGTGCTCATGAAGTCAAGAGCATTTTTGCAACTGACTTCAAAGAGGTCAGGATTCAGCTGAACAGACTGTAGCTGCCAGTCTGGTGGTTGTTTTGCAGAGTAAACTACTCTAATGCGGTGCCTGTTCCTGGGAGGTGCTGATCACCTTCAACCAGAATTCTGCATGAGTTGCACTGAGAGGGTTTGGATCAGGCCCTGTTGTTGACTAGGAGCAGCCATTTTATCTTAAATTGTGTTCCTGCTGTATTCCCTGTTGGGTCCAGACTTGAAACATGGAACTTCCCAATATTCAAAATATTACAAGTCTCAGACAAAGCCTTTTTTTTTTGGAAAAGTCCATACAATGGGGAATGTACACATTGTGGCTAGAAAGTCTACAGCCTTATTTGTTTTGTTTTGTCAGGGAAAGAAGGGGGATGGTAGGGAAAAATAAAAA
>NW_005841844.1:2186014-2198968 GCF_000455745.1 Alligator sinensis
ATGTAAGGAAAGATTAAACCACCTGATGGTGTCATGACACCAGCCTCTGAGCGGGGAGTTTTTATGGGACTTGCAAATATATCATATACAGTCTCAGAAAAAAAAGCCGTATCCTAAATACTACAGGATCAGGATATGCTGTGGTATCAGGATATACTGGCCTCAGCTTCTTCAGGTGCTCCTTGGGTGAAATGCATTTCTGTAATAGTGGGAAGGTGTAGACCAGAGCACCTCACAAGCCTTTCTGAAGTTTGGGCTTATGCTGGATTTATGGAACCCTTAGATTTCCTACCTTCCCACCACACCAGGGCACATTTCACCCCCTGGACACTGCAATTCTTTATAATATTGGCTTGGCTTTGCCTTTTCTTACAGTACATGATCCTTTGTTTGACAATTTTCCCCAGCATTTTTTAACATGATTGTTTCCTTCACTTTCTTTGGAATTTACAGTCTGCAAAAGCCCAGAACAACAATTACCTGGTGCAGAGGTGGTTGTGGGGAGGACAGTACTGGATGGCAATAGTGACCCAACCCACCCAGTGTTGGGACAGAGGAGGGAAGAATTTTCACGCACTCAGAATTGAGAGAGTAAATTGTACAAGGAAGGACAGGGGAGGACTCTATGCTAGACCCCTAAGGGCCCAGTTCTGCAACCCTTATTCATGGGACTAGCCTTTGCTCACATAAGGGGCCCCATTTCATATCAAGTGGCATTGAAGAACTTTGCGTAAGCCATGTATGTTTTAGCTCAGTAAACCAAAACAGTGATGCTCAGGCTGTAGTTTGTGAGCCATCACCTGTGGAGAGCTCCCAGGTCACAGGCGGTGCCTACCTAGTGTAGGTTCCTGCAGGTGTCAGACTGTTCATTGCTAAGAAGCCCAAATAGGTGGCTGGAAACAAGAAGGAACCAGCCTGATTGCCTCCACTGGGGACCATTGCCCTACCACAGGGGAGGAAACAGAAGCTGCCTGCAGGGACCAGAACTGCCTGGGAGACTGCAGCTGCCAGAAGGAGCTGGAGCAGGAGGAAGTGAGGCAGACAGGCAGCTGGTGATGGGAGGGACAGAAGAGAGCTGTCTGGCTGGGCAGCATGTGCAAGAGAGCACGGGAGAAAGAGCAGAAAGGATGGGGGGAGATGAAGTGAAGCAGCACAGAGCAAAAGGGCAGATTTGCCTCTGTAGAGGAAGGTGGGTGGGATCAGCCTGTGAGCCCTGGACAGTCTGTACTGTCTGGCATTCCCATCTCACCTTGTCTTAGTGCTGCTGCTCCCAGGGCCACTGGGCTGGTCAGACACTGTGGGTAGCAGGTCCTGTGTAGTGGCACTGTGCTCTTTTGAGTTGGTGTCTGGTCGGGGCAAAGATGTTTTAAAAAAGGAGCGTGAAGGGCTGAGGGATAACACTAAGAGATAACCAACAGCAGATGCTAAGGATGACTGAACACTGAGCTAAGCAGATTTCTATCCCATTCACCCTCCGTGTCCTAATAGAAACTAGCATGGTGCTGCAAACAGAGCAAGAGAATGGGAGTCAAGAGTCCTATTGTTCCCATCTCTGTCACTGACTCACTGTGGGTGCATCTACACATGTCCCTATGGCACCTTTGTTACTGCACCATCATTTAGTACTTACTTCCTTTTGAAAGTACTAAACGACAATGCAGTAACAGCCCATACTGTGTCATGCATGCCACACTTGAGTTATATTTAGCTGCTACATCGCCATAGCAACATGCTATAACAAGGGAGTGCATTGCTACAGTGATGTAACTGCAGTGTCATGGTTTGTGACCACCAATGCTATGTCACCGTAGTGCATTACTACAGCAATGTAGCATCATATGTAGACGCACCCTGTGGGGCCCAGGGTGAGTCACTTAAGTGTGCCTCAATTTTCCTTTAAGTAAAATGAGGACAATATTACTCATCTTTGCAAAGCACTTGCACATGTACCCCTCCTAAAAAGTGCTTTTTAAATACACTAATTATTTTTCCTCTTGGGTACAGAGGGCTACAGGGGCCACAACTATATGAGACATTGACTGTGTAGTTATTACTGCACAGTCGTTTAATATTTGTATAAACAAGTCCTAAATGATTGCGCAGTAACCTGCATTACTGCGCGGTAGTGCCGATGAATGGCTTTATCATGGCACTGACTGCACAGTAGCTCAAGACTACTGCTCAGTAGCCTCGCATCATGATTTCTGCCATGCAACGCTACTGTGCAGTAGTTTCGGGCTATCACACAGTCAGTGTCTTGTGTAGACGCGACTAAGGGGCCTTATAGAGAAAGCGTGCCTAAAACAAAGCGGCTTTGGCCTGCTGCACAGATTAATAACAGCAACGAACCTTTCAGAAGTTCTTGCCCTCTTGGGAATCCTCTTTGTATTTCTGTATGCCCTGAAAATGCTCCAGAAATGCTGTCATCTCCTCTGATGACATCATGAATACCACACCTTGCCCAGGCTGCAATGAGATCTGTGGTATTTGTGAGGACACAACTTCATTTGTGAGGTATTTTTCAAACCAATGAGATTTCAGGTAAGGGGAATAAAGACTTATGTGTAAAGGTAAAATCAAACCCTGATTCTCTGCTGAATGTTTATCATGACCTAGCTAGGTCTGGGAAAAGGCACAGGTTTATTTGCAAGTCAATAGTAGGGACACAGGAGAGACAGAGAAGAGGTCTGGAGACCTTTCTAGGTACCATGCATAATATTTTTACATCTACCACAAAGTTTTATGGAAAGCATATTCCAGAAAAGCCCAGATCAGGAACTCTCTCCAGCTAAGCCACCTTTACTTTTCTTTCTCTCACTGCTTATCTTGGACATTAGCAGAGGTATAACCAGCTGGTACTGCACCCTGGGTGGTGGCAGTGCATGGTGCAGAGGCCACAGCCAGACGTTTGCTGCTCCAAGGAATGGGGCTGTCAACTCCTTTTTTGGCTACCAACATGTGTGTCATGCAGCCATTTAAACACCATTTTTCAGTGCCAAAACAGGAGGGGCTGCTCTGTCCTCAACCGCTGATACTCTGTGCTCCCTGGAGCTGGAGCCAGAGCCAGATTCAGAGCTGGAACCACTGTAGGGAATGTATAAGATGTAAGGGTGGCAGGGGGGTGCATGGGGGTGAGGTGCCCCCCTACCTCCATTCCAGTGGTTTCCCCCAGGACTCATACCCCACTCGCCTGCTCAGCATTACACTAGTGAACCCTAGCCAGGGAGAAGTCTGATCACTCTTCTCAATTGCATGTATTCTGGAAAGCCTGAAATGCAATCTGATTGGAAAACCAAGGTAATCAAAGCAAAGGCCAGGGGGCAGAGAAAACTTTAGTCCCTCCTGCCCTTCAGATAATTGGAGATGCCATGCTGGAGCAAAGCATACTTCCATGAATATCACATGCAATATCTGATGTTTTAAGGAAGTTATGCCTTCTCTAATACACCTAAGCATTTATTCAGTGCTGTATATGAAGAGACATCCTTTCTGACCCCACCAGACAGCACCAGCAGCAAGACCTTTCATGGCCTGAGGGTCTTGTACTTTCTCTGTCTCTCTTAGACCAGAGAAATTAAAGGCCAGTAATGGTAATACAGTGGTAATACTGGGAACCCACAAAAGCTAGGAGAGGCTGCCACAAAAATCTTGACTCTTGTCCATCACAATGGGATTTTTCATTAAGTGATCACAGAGCAATGGGGGTGGGAGGCAAGCTGTTCATTAGCTAGCTAGGGCAGGATGCTCAAATGCTACTGGCTGTCATTAGCCCAACTCTTATTCCCCAAGTTGCAAAACTCCTACCAACTTCCAAGGAGCAAAGTCACGCCAATGCTGAGAACTCCTGAGGGTCCCACCTTGTTTGGCAAGTGTAGGTTACAGAGCACGGCAGTATAACCAGAAGAGCCACTAATGGCCAGAACCTGCTGTCAGGTTCCTGGGGAATGAATGGCCTGCAGGATCTGCCCCTGAATGCACTGCATTTTTATACCAAAGAGAAACAAGGTCTTCATGGAGTCACTACTGGAGGAGTCAGGGAGGCAGTGGTCTTTCTTCAGAGGATACAGAGGAGTTAATCACAGCCCTTTGAAGAGTTTTAAAGGAAGGATCATCTTTTAGAGAACACCTGTCCTGGGCCCTGCAATCGGATCTCCCAGTGTGATGGACTGTTGGGAGTAAATTGCATTACAGTAGCTCTCGAGTAGAGCCAGGGAGGTGATCCTCCCCCTCTATGCGACGCTGGTCAGGCCGCAGCTGGAGTACTGTGTCCAGTTCTGTGCGCCCCATTTCAGGAGGGATGTGGACAACATGGAGAGGGTCCAGAGGAGGGCCACCCGCATGATCCGGGGACAACAGGGCAGACCCTACAGTGAGAGACTGCGGGACTTGAACCTATTCAGCCTCCACAAGAGAAGGCTGAGGGGGGACCTGGTGACCGTCTATAAACTCACTAGGGGGAACCAGAAGGGTTGGGGGGAGACGCTGTTTCCCCTAGCCCCTGCTGGCATAACAAGGAGTAATGGGCACAAGTTGATGGAGAGGAGGTACAGATTGGACATCCGAAAAAACTACTTCACAGTTAGGGCGGCTAGGAGCTGGAACCAACTTCCAAGGGAGGTGGTGCTGGCCCCTACCCTGGGGATCTTTAAGAAGAGACTGGACACTTACCTGGCTGGACTCATTTGAGTCCCGTTTTTGTTTTTAGGGTGAGTGTTTTTTGTTTTTTTGTTATTTTTTTTTGGGTTGTTCTCCCGCCCTGGCGGGGGGTCGGGCTAGAAGATCTATTAGGTCCCTTCTGACCCTGAAACTATGAAACTATGAAACTATGAAGCTTGGCCATCAGTGGGATCCTGCTCCACAGGTGCAAGATCAGGACATTACTGGGTCTATGGCTTTATCTCTGTTCAGATTTCTACTAAATGGTTTGTATGGTGTGGATGGTAAAAGCATCTATTTACTCATCAGGTTTGGTTCTAAAATGTGGTCAGTCGTGGTTGCCACACAAAAGCAATTTGCTGTATACAAAAGAGTGGTTTCTACAGCTATGACATACCACGCTCTTTCCTCCAGAGGATACATGCTCACTCACATCCCTGCCCAACCGGAAACATAGCTTCAAATGGAACCTGCTCGAATTGTCCTTTTTTCCTGCCTTTATCTGTGTTTCTTCCTATGGTCTGGGAAAATTCTGTGTAATGTTTGAGAAGTTTAAAAACCAATATATTTTTTAAATAGCAATACAGGTGATGAAATAAATACAATATATTTCAAGACTGTGTATGCAATTGTATTTGAAGCAGCAGGAAAGGGGTGGGACCTCTCCTGGTGGTTTGGAGTGTGACTGTTTAAAGGAGATGCTAAGCCAAAGCACAATGAAGTGATTGAAAGACTCAATGATTTCACTGGCCAACCTGTTGTCCCAGTTCAGTTTCTGTCCCCATGAAAGAGCAGCTCCATGTGTCTAAGGAGACCCCATTGAATCACATCTGTCTAAGGAGGCTCCTAAAGCACCCCTGTCTGCCAGACTGGATCCTGATAGAAACCATCAAAAAGATAAAATCCATAAAGGCATAAAATGGGAGAGAAGGCTGGACAAGTGGGAACACAAGGGCAAACTCTCAGCATGTCTATATCTATTTCCTTAAGATGGCTTGGGATGACAGAAACCCTGACTCTTTCTGAGTGAGGTCCTTGCTCCTGCTGGAATTATTTATTGGTATTTTTGTCTCCAACATTTCCCTTCTCTAGCAAAGAGTCACAAGCAGAGGGGAAGCAGGTGTCCCAGCACCTTGCAAAAGTAACAGGGTCTTACTTCACAAAAAAGCTATGGCACAAAGCAGTAAATTACCTAAGAGTAGTAATTAGGGTTGTTGGTTGTAGTCATGTTGGTCTAAGGTTCTTTGGGTAGATGTGATATCTTTTATTAGACCAACTAAATAGTTGGAAAATTGTTCTTTGCAAGCTTTTGGGCACAAACACCCTTCTTCAGGCATAGGGAGAGTCTGTTGTTGTTTTGTGTGCTGTCCTGGATAGAATAGAAGCCAATATGCAAAATGCAGGTCTGTGAAAATGCAAATGTGTGGCAGCGAGGTTCAGAGGTGATGGGAGACAATACGTGTGAGACAGATGGGGGGACCAGACCATGCCAGTACAAAAATGTAAACCTGTCAACACATCTCCACCACCCCACAATAACTACACCCCACAACAGAACCATCACCATTCCTGAATCTTACACCTGCACCTCCAGAAATGTAATATATCTCATCCAGTGTACTGTATGTCATGATGGAAAATATGTAGGAGAAACCAAACAACAACCGCGTACCAGGATGAACACACACCAAAAATCTATCAAAGACAAAAATACCCAATTGCCCGTGGGTGCACACTTCTCACAAGCTAACCACTCTCTCTCCAGTCTCTCAGTTCAAATCCCTCAAAGGGAATTTACAAAACACCTTTTGTAGATGAGCCTAGAAACTTCACTTCATAAATCTACTGAATACAAAAAATCTTGGACTAAATATAGCCATTGGATTTATGGCTCATTATAACCTGCCCACCATCTGATAACCCCCGGTAACCTGTCTGCATTTTACCAGCTACATTCTATCATCAGGTCAACATCCCCCACCCCCACCTGTCTCATACCTGTTGTCTCCCATCATCTCTGAACCTCACTGCCACACATTTGCATTTTCACAAACCTGCATTTTGCATACTGACTTCTATTCTACCCAGGACAGCACACAAAACAGCAATGGAGTCTCCCTATGCCTGAAGAAGGGTGTTTGTGTTCTAAAGCTTGCAAAGAACAATTTTTCCAACTGTTTAGTTGATCTAATAAAAGATATCACATATCCCCAAAGAACCTGGTCTGCCTAATAGCACTACTACTACTACTACTACTACTACTACTACTACTACTACTTATTATTATTATTATTATTATTTAGTGTCTTCCTCTGTTTTACTTTATAATTCAAAGTTTATATCTGAAATAAAATGTCACTGGACTGTACCATTACACTGGCCACTGACCTACCAGCTTGATAAAGGAACCTTTCTTTATGAAGAATGTATTCTTATTATTACTGTTATTGATACTACTACTGTTACTACTAATAATAATGCTAATAATAATTCTGTGTTCTACCTAGGAAAACCAGCTGACAGCCCACAGTGGTACCACATGTGGGATGTCCTTGTTTAATAGGAGACCTTTTGGGACTTCCTCATTCATTTCACATAGGCCATTTCCCCTTAATCTCAGCATACTCTATTTCAGCACTTCTGAGATGGGCTGTATCTCCTTTGGCAAGTCATGGAAGCCTCTTGTAGAACCAAGCCTGGCAGCCAGCCACATGCACACTACTCAGGACAGGAACATTTCTTCTTGGACCAAGTGCCATATTTCCAGGCAGTTTTTTCTCCAGCTGCAGTGCGGCTGCAAATTACCTCCTTTCCCCCTCCTCTGATCTGTTTGTTTACCTGGAAGTAATGGAAATTTCATGGTCAAAGGTAATTGCAAACTTCCCTCACACAAATAGGATTTTTGTCAGTTATCTGATCACCTATAAACTGCAGCACCCATGTTTCCTCCTGACACTTTAGCTCTGAGCAAAGTCTAATAACCATTTTAGTGCATTCCACTGAGGGCCTGGATACATGACTTGTTGACACAAGTTTAATTTACAGCAGTTTTATAAAATGACGTAAATTGCCCCAGACAACCTGTTTTCCTGCAGTAATTCCTGGAAAAGGTGCTATTACAGCACCCCATTAGTAGGTAGAGGGGAGTCTGTTTGCATTGAGTAAGCAGCTACCCCAAGATATCTATGAACACATGACACTTACAATGGCATAACTTACACCAATGTATTTTTACTTCTACTTTCCTCCCAGGGTACACCATATTCTACTACATTACACAGGTGGAGAGGTTTACAGGATGTATCTACACATGCAATTAATGCTATTTAGACTTACTGTGCAGTAATTTACTGTGCAATAAGCCAGTCCTGGGAAGGTATTTACACATGCACCCTCTTGGGAGCAAATTTGCTCCTTATAGAAATAAGCAGATCCAGGTCTGCTCCTGCCCTGCTCTGACCTCTTGCAGCAGCCAGGGGGCGCTAAAGGCTCAGGATGCAGATGCCTAGGTGTCAGGGGTTTCCAGGGGGCAGGCTCAGCCTGGCAGGGGTCTCCAATGGGACAGGCTCAGGCTGGTTGGGGTTTCCATGGGGGACAGGCTTAGCCTAGCAGGGGTCTCCGAGGGGGTGGGGTGGGGGGCAGGCTCAGCCTGGCTAGGGATGCTGTCCTGGGAGCCTGTGGTGAATGCTTCTTGGATATTCCCTGCCCTCCCCCACCCAGCAGCAGCAGACAGGGCACCATGTCTGCAAGGAGCTCGCAAACCACCTCCTCCCCAACCTACCACGATAGGATGCCTGGGCAGCTGCCGGCGAACCCCAGGCCCACAACACACCCACAAGACCATTTGTACTGTGGACAGTTTCCAGTCAACAATCTTTATTTCCCTCTACCACAACACACTCTCACCCACCCTCCCTCCCCAACAACAGCTTCTCCACCAGTAAAACACCCTCTTCCCTGCACAGATATTTACAAGACTGTGGTTGGTGCAGTGTCAGGGGGGGAATGGTGGGCTGGAGGTGCCTATGGCACAAAGTCTGGGGAGAGGCATCTGGCACCCTGGTCTCTGGCAGCACCACCACGGGTGTGAACACTATGGTGAGGCTGGCAGCCCAAGGGCTCAGCCATGGGTGAAGGCAGGCAGTCCAGCCTGTTCCCCCTTCTCCTCCATGAGGCCAGGCCCAGCGGGAGCCATCTCCCACTTAGGGGTCACATGGTGGGCGGTTGGGGGGGGCAGGGCGGGGCACAGCCCAGGTGACCAGTTTGGCTACCAGGAGACCGGGCTTGGGAGCAGGGGAAGGGGGTTCTGGCTGCTGCAGGTGCCACAGGCCCATTGTGGGGCTTGGTGAGGGGCTGCAGGGTGGCTGTCAAGCAGCAGGCAGGGTTGGAGCTGGAGCCAGAGCCGGGGCCAGGGCTGAGGCCAGGGCCGGACTCAAGGCTAAGGACGGTGGCTGGATGGTGGGCAGCTGCCAGGTGGCAGGCGGCACAAAGGTGATTGCAAGGGCCAGGATGGTGTCCAGCACCCAGCAGTCCTCCTTTGTGGCCTCCACTGCCCAGGCCACCATGGTGGCCTGCTTCTGCTGTGCTCCCAGCATCCTCTAGAGCAGGGCAACGTGCCTCTCCTCAAAGTCGAGGAACCTGTCCCAGAAAGCACGGTCCTCCTAGTCCTTCTCCCACTCATGCTCAATGACCTGTGGGACTGCTGGAGCCAGCATGTGCCTACAAAACAGAGGCATGGTGCCTAAGGGCCAGGAAGCAGCCACAAGAGGCCTGGAAGGCCAGGTTGAGGCTCTGCAGCACTGCTGCAACCAACACGTGCCCACCACGCCAGCACAGAGTGGCCAGAGGCAGGCATCAGATGGCCCAGGCCCAGGAGTCAAACTAGGGGTCTAAAAACTAGCCAGGGACTGCTAAAACGCTGTCCCTGCCCCATAGCTGGAGGGACTCTCACCCACATTGCCCTGCAGCTGGCAGGAGACTGTCCCCCTGCTGGTCTGGCTGACTGGGAGCAAATTTGCTCCCTGCCAACATCTATACATGCACTACTGCACATTAGCTAATGTGCAATAAATCTACTACCTGTAAATAAAGGTAGTAGATTTACTGCACATTAGTCTATTTTACTGCACAGTAGCTCAGCCCACAGTTACATAGTGATTCTTTACTGCACAGTAGATTAGTCTATTGCACAGCAGGCATGTTTATAGATGTGCTTTAATGTGCAGCCCATTTGACTGTACATTGAAGCGTCACATAAAAAAAACATGTGATTACACTAATGCACAGTAAAATAGGTTACTGCGCATTTAGTGTCACTTCAAAACCATACACATTCATTACTGCCTTACGCACATTTGTTTAGTGCCTCACATTGGAAGTACTAAATTTAACGCACATTAGAAAAAGGGCTTTAATGCACATGTTGATACTCCCAGTTAATGGTCTCATGTAGATGTTCCCACACTATATAAATGTAAGAGTGGTGGGTAGCTTCTGCTAGCTAATGAGAATAGAACACAGCGGAAACATGTTACTGCAATACAAACTTGAGAACATTAGGGAAAGCCTGGACAAGAGAAAATAGATAGGAGATACTATAGCTCTCTTTGCTGAGATCCACCACACACCTTACAGGTGAATAAAGAATGTCTTAGATTCACGTGGTGAGAAAAATAATCCAGGAGAAACTCACCAGCACTAGATTTCTTCAAACAGAACATAATAAGCCAGTTCACAAACTGGTTTAAATCAGCATAACTCCAGTTAAGTACATGGACTGCATCACTTCACACCCGTTGATGCTTTAACCCAGAACAGCACCAACTGGTAAAGACTATGACTTCCAAGAGCTCTGAATGCAGTTGTGCACCCAGCTCTTGCTGCAGTTCAGTGGAGCTTGGGGCCCTCATGCCCTTGCATCTCTTTGAAAAATCCCAGCCCAAATGATTAGAAAAATATAAAGTCCCATTTTAGTAGCAGGGCTGTTCCTGTGCACCAGAGCACTCACAAGGACGTCAATGGAAACACCTGCTGGTTTCATTGCATCAACAACTAGCAAGTTGTTCCAGCTCAGTTTCTGTCCCCAGTAAGAAGCTGGACCATCTATCTAAGGAAGCCTTCTTGAAATGAAGGTACCTCTGACTGCATGCCCAAGCTTGCAATTTTATGAAGTAGATTGTGATGTACAAGTGGGAGAACACTAAGCCATCTGCTCTGAAAATCTGTGAGCCAGGGTGCTCACAAAGTGTGCACAAATGGACTGGGCTTATTTCTTACTGGTATGCCTGGTCTCACTCAGGAGACCACCATGTAGGCACACCCTTAGGGTCTGACCCTGTTGTCCTTACAGGACAAATTTCCCATTCCCCTGCAACTGGGCTCACACAAAATTCACTGCCAAACTGTAAGCGGTGTTCCCAGTGCCAGAGCAAAGGCAACGCAACATAGCTTGTCATGTTGTAATTGTATGAAGGAGATGCAGAGAGAGGAAAGAGAGGGGGATCAGAGAAGAACAACAAAGCAGTCAGGGGGCCAAAGGGCCTGATTGATGAGGACAGATTAGAGGATCTAAATATACCCAGCTTGGCTAAGTGGCAGCTGAGGAGGGAACCTGAGAACCCTTGAAGCTGAGAACTCTTGAAGCTTGTAAACACGTTGGTGCAGGAGGGAATAGTCCAGCCTGGCACAAGAGGGCCGCACTAGGAGTTATGGGATGGAATTCAGCTGAAAAATCTTCCCAAGACAAGTGAATGAGGTTGAGGAGTAAGATGCCCATGGGAAAGGGGAGACACCCCGGGCTTGGGATGTTGGCTGGATACTGAACTCGAAGAAGAACTCAGATACTGAAGAACTCGATCCTTCATGGACCCCAAGGAAGCAAGCTGGAGGCCCTTACAGGATTTTCCATTTCTGTCCACCCCCCACCTGCCCTGCACTTCCCTGTCTCTCTATATAGCAGCGCTGTGTAGATGAATTAACCATGTGAGGAGGGTAAAATGGCAGAAACTTGCAGCTCAGTGGTTTGCATCAGGGATTGGGCCACTAAAATTCTCCTTTGGGTAACAACCACTGAGATAGTGGTTCTGTTAAGGATGATGCTGCCTTTGTGAAGCAGCAGTGACTTCTCATTGGCCCCAGGATTTGCTTATTGCTGCCCCTGTGCTTCCTCTCAGCACATTCTCTGCCTTCCCCCACCCCTCCCAGAGGGCTGCCTGAGCAGGGGAAATGAAGCTGTTGGTGACTGTTTTCTTGGTGCTGAGCTTTTGTGAGCTGAGACAAGCAGAGGATGGAAAGAGCTCCTCTTCCAGCAGCCCCCTCCAGGACTCGCCCCCCGTCTCAGAAGGGGCCTTCTCTGCATCCTCCCCCCAGCTCAGCGCCGAGGAAACCTACTCTGCCCATATGCCTGAGCACCTCCTCTGCGATGCCTGTAGAGCAATATCCTTCCAGGTGAGTTGCTTAGACTTCCCTTGATGGCCTCAGAGGACCTGGGCAGGCACTGAAATCTGAAGCAAGACAGCAAGAGGTGCTGTTACCATATTTTTGGCTTACAATTCAGGGGCTGTGGAGGCTCCAGGGTAGTTAGGCTGTAATGGCAGCACGTGACCAGAGGCAGTGGCAGAGCAGTTATATTGTCTGGGTGCAGCTCCAGAGGCTGCTGTTGCTGTCCTGGTTGTTCATGAGGGCTTGGTCATTTTGGCGGGAGGGTCACAGATGGGCAGATGTGATGCCAGCCACATCACTCCCTCATGTGCTGGTGGCTACAGAGACTCATGTGCCTTAGTCATACTGGCCCGAAGGCCCCCTAGACCTGTGGTTCTCATAAATGGAGAGGCCATTATTTCATATTGCAGGCAAGTTAACTTTGGGGCTGAGTTGCTCTTTCAGGGCCATACAGCATGCATCACACTAGCCTTGCCTCTCAGCCAACACTATTGGACACATTTACTTAGCAAGAAACCCTATAATCAGGAGGTGAAGCCCCTGGTTGGGATGGCATCTTCTTACACTGTAATAGTGCTGTAATTGCAGTCAGAGTAAGGGAGAAAGGAAGCACGCTGACTATCTAATTGATCCCCGATGCTGTCCAGCTGTCCCTCTCCCAGCTGGTGGGGATTTCCATGCCTTTAGTAAGGGTGTACGTGGCATTCTCTGCTCCCCTCCACGCCTCCTGGGCAGAGCATCCAGCTCGGGATAGGTCAGTGAAGGGACTGTGGAGGCCTCAAGGAGTGGATGGGGCCACACTGAGTGGCAGCTCCCCACCCAAGCTCCCCTGATGTCTGTTCCCTCCTCCAGGGAAAG
>NW_005841844.1:2199144-2209196 GCF_000455745.1 Alligator sinensis
GGAAGACCCCAGCCCCCATTCCCTCCTCCTGCTCCAGAGCAAAGCTATCCTCTGCCCACAGCACAAGCACACTGGTCCAGTCAGGCAGGGGAGGGGCAGAAACTGAGGGCTTGGGCATGGCAGAAGAGAAGAGTATCAGAGATGGGCTCCATCAGGTGACTCCAAGAGGAGAACCTGGCACCCCAAACTTGGCAAAGATCATTTGAAAGGTGTCTTTCCTCACCCCTGAGCTGCATGTATAGGGAAGAGGAACGGGTCAGCAGCCATGAGGCAATAACCTTTCACTGTCACTGGCAGGAAGCAGGCATTTCATGTGTCAGATCTAGGACCCATCTCTGTGACTGAATCTACTAGCACTGGCCCCACTAGGTGTTTGTCCCTTACGCTAGTGTAATCTCCATATTTGACTGTGCTGGGAGTTGTGCTCTGACAACTGGGGGCAGTCACCAGTGCTGGGTGTGAACAGAAGCAAGCTGCACTAATTGTGTTTGAGTCATGGTGATAGATGGACAGCCCAGGGTGGCAGGGCCCATCCCACTGTCCCCCAAAATCTCTGTCCAGACATTTGATGCAAGCAACTTTTAATGTGACACACTGAATGGCAGTCTCTGAATTTATGCTTTGAGATTGAAATTGAGGCATCAGTGCAAGCTATAACATATGGCTATAAACCCAAAAATCCCCAGCTGGCTTTGCTAGACTCCTTCTCTGGATCAGCAAGCTCCTGAAGGTCTGATTTGGAAAGCCTGCCTTCCCCCAGTTTAGTACCCCCTGTTATTTGTAAGCCCCGTTGATGTTCTTTAGAGTTATTTCTGCAGCCAGGGACTTTCCCACCCAAATGACAGAGGCCCTTTTTAGAAGAAATCTCACCCCAAATCACTTTCTTAACCTACAGCCCTGCTTTGAAAAGTGGACCTATGGCATCCAGCCTTCTGACGTTGCAGACTGGCTCCTCCCAGGGTTCAGAACTGAGTTTCTATCATCAGGTCATCTACCCTCACTCTGAGCAGGGTTGCAATGCCAGCATGTCATCTGTACTAGAGCCTCTCTAAGCACTGGCTGCCGTTGGTGGAGTTGCCTGGAAATGAGCAATGGTGGGATACTTCAGGGAGGGAAAGGCCAGAGCAAATAATGTCTGATGGCCCATCCTTAACCCTTATATTGTGGGCCTCATACAAAGCCCACTGAAGTCCAGGGGAAGCTTTCCACTGATTTCAGTGGCCCCTGTATTATGCCGATTGCTAGCACCAACAGAAACAGATAACAAACCCTTGCAATAACATGGCACCTGCCATCCAGGGGCTCTGAGTGCGTTAGAAATCAAGCCCTGCCTTGCCCCTGTCAGGCCTAGATGTGCCATGACTTCCTCTGCAGTCAAACAGATTGAGATCCGTGAAGGTTAAGTGACTTGCATGATCTCAAACAGCCACTCAGTGGCAGAACTGCCCATGGGACAGCCACCTCCCGTGACCTGTCTTGAGCCTACTCAGAACGTGGTGGTAACACCACCTTCCTCCAAGCTGATATCCTTTATCATGTAGCCTGTGACCTCTGAGCCAACTTGCCTGCGATAAGGCTGCATCCCTCCCACCGGGAGCATGACACTGTGCCCCAGGGCAGCTAGCAGAGGAGGGGCTAGCTCCCAAAATGTTGCCAGGCCTGGAAAGTGCCAAGCTCAGCATCCCAAACCAGCAGCTGCAAACATAAACTGTCAGGAAAGGCTGCCCTGCAAGCCTGGCTCAGCCATGGACATCTTCTCTCAGTCCCTGGGAGAGAGCTGGGTGTGCCGTTAGCAGCTGGCTCCTGGCAGCCCCTCTGTTTCCCCACTAGAGGGTAAAAATGGATTTATGCAAATCACCCCAGGCGCGTAGCCTGCAGGTGCAGAGTGTCACAGGAGAAAAGCTATTGCAGAACATCCAGCCAGCTGCACTCAGTGCCCTGCACTGGGCCCATGGCAAGGTCTGCAGCACCACAGCTCCCAGTCTATCAGTAGCAACACTGTCAAGGTCTGGCTGTGGCCTATTCTGATTGTGGATTTGTCAGAGCTGCAGAGATTACTGCCTTGGGTGACACTTTAACAGCATAGTCCCTATGCCTAACCCCATGCAGGTGTGGATTTGGGGCTGCACAGATGGCTCTCAGGGCTCAAGTCTGTAAGGGAATGTCTAGTCAAATGCTGAGCAAGCTTTCTTCCCTTGCAGTGCCTGGCCTCCACTGCTGCACTTCAGCCCTGGCTGGAGGAACCATTGCTTGCAGTGATGGGGTGGGGGAGGGTGCCTTCTTCTGGTCCTAGTTTCTCTGACTGCCAAGAAGGGAGCCAAGTGGGGCTCATGATTGGCTGCTTCTGGCCATATGGAAGTATTTCACGGCTGTGGTGCCATGCTACATGGCATTACTGGGTTTCTGGTCACTTCCCTGCACTACAGGGTTTGCAATGATCAGGGTGTGGGCTAAGGTTTCCAGACTGGGTCTTAAACCCCTTGTAGGCAAATTCCCTGACTCTGCTTCTCTTTCTAGCAACCCAGGAAAGCAGCATGTGTGTGTGTTTGGAGGGGAGGGCGGGGGGGAGGGGGTGCACACATATGCACATGTATGAATACAGGCAGGGGCAACTGTTTCCCTCTCTACCCTTTGGACTAGGTTTTCTAACTGGCTCGGCCTGCTGGAGGCACGTGGTGCTGAGCTCTTAAAAATTAGAGCCTTATTTAGCTGCCTAAGAGAGAGGGGAGTGCTAGGAATCCTGGTGCTAGCTGTGGCTCTGAGCCCTTGCAAAACCAGCCCTTCAGCTGGGCAGAACAACTCAGGGCTCACAAAAGTGTAAGACAGAGGAGGTTCCCCAGGTTGCCCCAACAGACAGGAGCAGTCACCCTACTTCCACCTCCTTCCCAGCTCTCTCTCTTCCCTGTGGTTTCCTTCCCATCCCCACCTGCTCTCTCCTGACTCCTCCTCTGCCATTCTTAAGGACAAGCACCTGTGTGTCATTTTCTGTTAGCCCCAGGCACAAGTCCCAGCATTCGCTAACAGGTAGCCTGCAAATGCCACCAACTTGTGGCCTGCAGCTGATATGCAAAAGGGGGACACAAAGTTATTTTAGCTCTGGGTCTGAAAGAAGAAAACTCCCAGGGTGTGTTCCAGGAGTATGTGGCAAACTGGCTCTCACCCATGCTCAGCTGAACCTGCCAGGGCACTCTGAGTGCTGGAACATACACACTGCACCCACCAGCAGGGCAGGCAAAGCAGAAGCTGTACAGCAGGCAAGGGACCTACCTTACACAACAGCAAGGCGGCAGCCTGAGCATACCACTTCCCCCTGTCCCTCGCTTCTACTGCCACACTGCCCACAGGTTGCTTTAAAGCTGACGCCTTCCTGTGCCCTTGTCTTGCAGATTATTTAGAGAGAAAAATTACCCCCCTCATTCGATTCCTGCTCTCCAGCCAGTTCAGCTCCTCCAGTCAAGCCAGGCTCTCACTTTCCCTGCTCTTACATCCTCCCAGTCTCAGGCAAAGGGAAAAGCCAAGGATGGACAGGCAAGACCAGGCCATGAGCTGCCTGGATGGGACATCAAGCTGCAGCCTCAGGCCTGCACAGCACTAGACAGATCAGACCCTGCTGGCAGGAGGCTGAAGCTAGTACTCTGCGAGCTGAGTCCAGCCATTAAGGATCTGATAGGCACAGCAGAAGGAGGGGAAGAGCCAGGCAACTAAGAGTTGATGAGGGACGATAATGTTGTTTCTCCCTCATACTTCCAGGCTGAACAATAATGGCACATACCTCTGCTGCCCCTGTAATTACACCCCTAGTTGCAGCTGGGCATCTCTGGCATGGGGGTAGTATTTGTGGCCAATACTCTCCTGACACAGAGCAGCCCCCTGCAGTTCTGCAAGCTCACGTGTGTAAGAGCAGGCAAGTTGCACTGTCCTGTACTGATCATGCCTGCAAGAGATCTGCTTTAATCTGTGCCCCCTTCCAGAAGGCTGGGCATAGCAGTAATGGACCAAGACTCTCTGCCTGAGATGCTCAGCCTTTAAAGGCACAGACCTTGATGCCACTTTGGCTTCTTTTCTAGGTACTCCTTGTAGCCCTGTTGGAACAGGATGTTAGCATCTGCTGACACTGGGTTTGTCCCCCAGAGGAAGGGAAGTTTCATTCTACAGATCAAGTAGTGAGGTCCAGAGTGACTCAGGAGCTTATCCATGCTCACACAAGCAGAACTAGTACAGCTGGGAATTGAAGCCAGGGATCTTGTGTGTGTGAGCCCAGTAAAGGCATGGCCACAGGTGCTGGCACAGGGAAACGCCACAGGAACTGCCCCATGCCACATTATTCTCATGCAGGTCAAATACACTGACTTACACCTGTGAGCACCAGCCATATGGTTTAAAGAGGCACCATCAAGGAGAACTAGGCCCTGGGGAGGTAGTTTAAATATGTGGGGGCACATCTACACATGTGCTTTAAAAATGGTGCAATTATGCTAATACACAGTAAAGTAGGCTGCTGTACATTAAGCATCACTTAAAAACCACATGCATTCATTATTGTGCATTAAGGCAGCCTAATGCACATTTCTTTAGTATTTTAGGGCACTTTTACGTGTGCTCCAAGGGCAGGGGAATAGTGCTGTAATTAGAGCGGCTCCAAGAGCTGCTCTAATTAAAAGCATCCCTGTGTCTTGTGTAGAAGAGTCCCTGCGCTTAAAAATGGCAGTGGGGACACGAACTAAAGCTCATCAAGCAAGCTTTAGTTCAAGTGGCCCTGCCATCATTTTTAAGCACGGGGACGCTGATACACGAAACGTGGGAGGCTTCTGGAGTATAGTAATTGCCATACTCCAGCAGACTCGATTAATTGAGTCTGCTCAAATGCGCTAGAATTCCAGCATGTCGGAGCAGCCTCCACACTCATGTATAGGTGCCATCACACTGGAGGTACTAAATTTAATGTGCATTAGAAAAAGTGCCTTAATGCATGTGTAGATATGCCCTGGGTGAAGTGACCTTGGTAAATGTTGTGAAAGCCCCCTCAGGTTCAGCTGTGAGACAGCTTTAAATGTGGAGAAGCAGAATTCACTTTCCAGGAACGTTCTAGCAGAAAGACTATTGGGGGTCTAAACACTTTGGAGCAGGGCTGAGCATTGCACACAGCACCTGCTACAGCAGTGACATGGCAGGGATCAGGAGTTACATGAACAGTGTTCCCAGCTGCTCTGATTGCACCTACATTTACCTTTCCTTTTCTTTCATTAAAGATGCAGCAATACCTAGAAAAAGCAGAATCCAAATGGTCATTGGCAAAGAAGCCTGGTGCTCTCCTGAGTGAGTCTGAATATGTGGATGCGCTGGAGAACAGCTGCTCACAGAGCTGGGAAAAGTGAGTCGGCAGAAGCCTCTGTAGGTACTTGGTGTACGGTGTTCCAGCACTGCGTGTGTGGCAGGCTTGCCTAACGCCCCCCAGGAAAGGAATGGAAAAGTGCTTTGTGATACAGCAGAGCTAAACTCGGAGAGACCTACAAGCACTTCCACGAAGACACGTCCTCTGAGGGGCTGGATGGGAATAGAAAGGACAGCATGCTCCTGCTGGGGACAGGGGCTCAGTCCTTGCCAGATCAGATCTGAGTAACCCAGGAATAACCCATGTCCAATACAGAGCACTGATTAGCAGGAAGTGCTCTTTCCATTAGGGACTCTAATGCTCAAAGCCAAGAGGGATAAAGGGGAAGAGTGGCTGGGCACCCCGCTAAGATCCAGGGACCTCTCTTCATACAAGGCCATGATTCTGCCAGGTACTGAGTGCCCTCAACTCCCTGCAAGTCACCAGGAGCCTGGGGTGAGGGGCATCACTCCATGCATATTTGCAACTCCCTGAGCATTCCTGGCTTTTCTCAGTAAGAAGGTGGCAACAGCCTGGCAGTTGCCATGAGGCTGACTGGGCAGCCCAGCACCCTGGGCACTGGATCCAGGCAGCTGAGGATGCATGTTCTGGCTAGGATAGGGCTCCTGATGGTCTCTCAATGTGGTGAACTGACAATGGTCTAGGCCTCTGGATGTCTCACCATGTTATCCCGGACCATCAAACTGGTGAACCAGGCTCCTTCAGGGCTGCCCCAGAGCCAGGCTTAAGAGACCCTGCTATGGCAGCTCCTCTAGGGTCTCTCCCACTTTTACTACACAGAGACAATCTATAGATATTAGAAAGACTGGTGAGGCCTCACCTGGAGCAGTGTGTCCAGTTCTGGGCACTGCGCTTCAGGAAAGATGTGGACAAATGGGAACGAGTCCAGAGAAGAACAATAAAAATTATTGGAGGTCTGATAAGCATGACTTATGAGAAAAGTCATAGGATTATGTAGTCTGAAGAAAAGATGCCTGGTAGGGGATTTAATAACAGTCCAACTACCTAAAGGGTGATCGTAGAGAGAATGGTGAGATTAAACTATTCTTTGTGGCCCCAAGAGACAGGACAGAGAGCAATGGTCTTACCTGCAACAAGGGAAGTTTAGGTTGGATGTTAGGAAGAGCTTTCTCACTATGAGAAAGAGAGGTTGTAGAGTCTTTATTCTTGGAAGTTTTTCAGAGCAGACTTCTCTGGAATGGTTTAGCCAGGGATGATCCTGCCTCCCAGAGGTCCCTTCTGGCCCTATTTCTCTATGATGCTCTGATTGTCAGAGGGTTGAGTGCTTTTGCTGCTGCACTGAAAGAACCCCTGTCACAGACCCTGTCAGGGTTCATAAGGGCATCAGACCTATGGGTGGAGCCAGGAGTGAGGACCAGCGGGGCTGCAGGGGTGAACTGTATGTTGGAAGCAACCGAGGACAACTCCAAGTTCCAAACCAAGGGGCGGGATCCAAAGCCAAGAGTCTGAAACCAAGCCAAAGGACTAAGCAGAATCAGGGGGTCATGGTACAAGCTGAGGGGCTTAAGTCATTACAGTTTGCAGCTTTGACCTCAAAGGCAGTGCATCCTCCAAGCTGCTACTCTCCCTGCTTTAGCTTCTGATCCTCCATGGCAAGGGGGAGCGAAGGGGGCATTAATTTGCTGTCATTTTTTATCTGAATGGGCTGATGCTGTCTCCATCATAGCACACAAACAGCCCCTGGTATGGGCGGCTGGTGCCTCCTGAGTCAGAGAGGGCACTTGACACCCCAGCAGCCAGTCAGCAACTGTGGGGGTGGGGGGGGGCACGACTGATCACACTGACCCAGAAGTGCCAGTGGCGAGCCTGGAAGAGCCAGTGGCGCTTCTCCTGGTGCTCCCACTCCCCAGCCGGCGCTCTTGTGGGGACATCAGTGCTCCTGCCTGCCCCCCCACCCGTCGCCTAAGCGGGGAACACTGGCTGTCAGGGGGTGCACCAGGGGCCCCCTGGTTTCCTGGAAAAGATTTGTAACAGCTATGGGGCTCTATAGCTGATGGAAGCTACCAGGCACCTACTGTTCCTGTTCCTGGCTGGCCATTCACATTGCCCTGTTGACCGTTCCCCCTTGTAGTGCCACCTCCAAGCAGGTCAAGTGACACAATGCCCACACTATGCCCCTTATGGTTGATATTCATGGGTTCATCTTGGAGCCAGGCACCAAACTGCACCTGTGAACTTCTCCCTCATGGCCTACATGTGAGCATCTGCCCTTCACACTCTCCATGGAGCAGTAGTGGGAGATGTTTGAGGAAACAGAGCTTAGACATCCACTGACACCGCTCTCGTTTTCCTATATGAGTACACTTCATAATCTTCAACGTATTTCTTCTCACAGCATTCAAGCATCCTGTGAGATAGGGAAGGGCTATATTCCGCATTTTACATACAGGGAAAGGGGCCCAGAGAGACTGACTTGCCAGAATCACCCATGGAGCGACAGACCAGAGAACTGAACCTGGGTTACTTTAGTCTCAGGGCTGTACCCTGCCCCTCTGCACCCTTCTGTAATGTAGTCACAGCTCTTTTGAGGATCCTGAAATGAGGACACCCAGATGAGCTGAGTTTCATCTTCCAGCTCAAGATCAGTCCCTTATGGCCCATTACATGGGCAGAGGGATCTTCTAGTGACTTTTCTGATCAGTTAAATCCCCTATAGTACCCAGGCATGGATTATACAGCACAAGGCATTTGTCCTGCAGGCTGTGTATTTCCAGCATGGACTGGGCCATAGTCCAGTAGAGGACCCATGTGATGTCTGAAAGCTGCACATCTTGCGTGCATCTGATTATAGTTGGATCCAATTACAGCCTCTAAATCCCTCTTGTATTACTTGGGAATGATAGAACAAGGCCTCCAGCCTCAGCTGAGGTGTCCCATGCTGAGTGACTCAGCAAAAGGCTGCTCGCCGTCTCAGTCCTCATGTGGTCCCAGGCTTCAGAACAGAACCAACAGCTCGAGACTTTGGAACAGGCCACCCAGTGACGGCAAAACTACTGCAGACAGGACAGGGCTCACCCAGTGCGAGACTCCTGGGCTCTGCCTGCCTCCTGCATGGTCATACAACATGAAGACCATGCAACGAGTTCTCCCTTCTCACATCCTTGGATAGGGCAAGCCCAGAAACCCACAGAGCTTGACACTCCCAGCTCCCCACTCTCTCCCCTGCAAACAAGAGGTGTCCCAAAGTGTGGGGAGGAGAAGGCTGTTCCCCTATCCTGGGCGTGAAGCACAGCAACAGAGGTTTCCTTCCCAGGAGAACCCTATCTGGGCCTGTCACAGCCCTGGCCTCTGAGCCCCCTCTAGCTTGCACAAAGGTGCTGAGGCCTACAACCGACACTCAGCCCTACACTGCCCTGCATCCTGGGGGCATTTGGTTGTGGTTTAGAGTTGTTATGGGGCAGGGCCCAGCTTTGGAGAGGAGCATTTCCATGACTTCGCAAGACTCTGACCCAGCCTGGAGTATAACTGAGGCAAAGAGCTCAGGCTCAAGCCAAATAATGGAAGGTGTTTAATTTAGCACAGACTGATCCCCAGGGGCAAGTGTCACTTAACAGCAGGGACACAAACAGGAGGCTTAATGTATTCCTGTCCCACAAGTAACTGGAGGAAAGGTCTCAGCTGCCCTGCCTTTGCCAGCCCCAGCCACCAGCTGCTTGGCCTCACACCCCTTCCCCAGGGAGCTGGGAAATGAAGCGGAGCAGCTGCTTCCAGGAAACCTCTTAAAGGCCCAGTGTGTCCTCCCCCTGCCCAATTTGTGTTGCTGTCCCCCTGACTGTATCCTGCTCACTTTTGTCTCTCTGCAGCTATGGGGTGAAAGAAGTGAATGGGGTGAAGCGCTTTGCAGGGCCCGGATTGAAGAGCCAGGAGAGCATGAGTGTAATGATGACGGGGGGACCCTGGCCTGCAAGGTAAGCCAGGGCTCAGGCAAAACAGTGCGTGGGTGCATAGGTGCTGTGGGCTGTTAGGAGTGGGGCAGGGATGGGCTTAGGGGAGGGGAAGACTCAGCGGCCTCAGGCAGCTGTGCAACACCCAGTGCAGTTGCTGGCCGGGGACGACCTGCTATAGATCAGAGATCCTCCTACACACGCCACCAGTGGCAAGCAACATGCTGATGGCAAAGGAGATAGAGATGGGGCCTGCCCAGTCCAGGCTTTTACCCCCAACAGGGAACCACCTTCCTCAGCCCCATTTCCTGCTCAGCAGCAACTTAACCCCAACTCCCGCCTGGCTCGCTAACTCCCAACCCCTGCTGCCCAGTGTTACCACATATAGTATAATTTTAGGGTATCAGCTTATTGTCTTAGGGTATCATCTTTATTATTTACACTGTGTAACTTGGTCCCCAAAGAGTCAAAAATCTTGAGTCAAACCCCCAAAAACACATTGTGGTCTGCCTCTTGATTGCTGAACCCCCCTGCCTCTGTGTACACGTGTGTATGCACATATAGACACAGATAACGTAGAGAGTGAAGACATGTGGCCGCTACATCAACCTTTCGACTGCCCATCCCACTGCACAGCAATTCATCTTGCAGCCCCAGCGAGTCCCCATGCCCAGCCATCTGCCTAGTTTCCCACACATTCGCCCATTCTCCTAGCCCCTGCTCCCCACTGCCCCTGCCTCCTTTGGTTTCAGGGG
>NW_005841844.1:2209270-2210937 GCF_000455745.1 Alligator sinensis
CTTTCCCCCTTCCCAGGCTGACTGTTGAATAGAGAGAGAGCAGGGAGGAGCAAGGCCCCTTTTCTGTTGCTCCCAGGTATGGAAGCTGGAGCAGAGTTACCCTGAGCTGAGTGGCTGGGCTTTTTCTGCTCTTATCTCTCCTTTTTTGCCCCGGTGAGAGCAGTGTCTGCTCCTGAACGGAGGTGGAAGATTTCTGCCTGCTCCTGAAGTAACTCCAATTGTCTGCTCTTCCCCAGGAGGTAGCAGAATAGGGCAGGCAGGCAGTCATGGAGCAGGGTTCCCATGGGCAGGGCTGAGATTTGCAAGAGTTAGGAGTTTCTTGTATCATGGCAAAACTGGCTCTAGCCTGGCAAAAAGCCCAACCTATATAGAAAATGTGAGGCTTGGCAACCTGGCTGGAGACACCAGGTTTTAAGGAGAGGTGATCCCAATCTGTGCCTAGGAAACCCCCTCTTTCAGGAACCAGCTCCACCTCAGGAACTGCAGCCAATTGGAGAGTAATCGCTCTTGCTGATTGCAACAGCATCCCACAAGGAAACTGCATCACAGAGCTAACACACCACAGCATTTTTTCACACCCTGCACACAGCTCATGCATAAAGGAAGACGCTTGCAAGACTTTGTGATGGTGCACCAGGCAAGGTTGGGGGTGGGGGTGACTGCTTTTGTAATAACGTGAATGCCTCGCTCCATCTCTCTCACTGCTGCAGGTTATACATGATGTGCCATAGCTACCTCGGTGAGTCAGGAGAAGAGCAGATCTATGAGGAGCACAGACGCAGGCCAGGTGGCTTGGAAGAGTTCCTGTGCTATGGGGCTAAGAAAGCCTGCACAAGATTCACCCACACCAAAGACAGGATCAAAGTAAAGTCTCTGCAAAGTGAGCTGTAGCTCTGCACCCTCTGGACCAAGATCTGGCACAAAATGTAAGCTAGGAGCATTCTGTTCCAGCCTGGCAACTGCTGAAAGGGCCCCTGCCAAGGCAGACAAACCAGCAAATGGGACCAGTGTGCTTTTGGGGACTTTCCCCAAGGAAACAATTGCTTCGTGCTCTCTTAATTAAATGGCAATCCTTAAAAAAACCCCAAAGCCACTACCCCAACAGGGCTCACAGCAACCCTATAGGAACAAACCAGCCTATACATCCAGGAGACCCTATAATAACAATTAATCCCAGTCCAATTTATGAGAAACCCTGAAATAAGCCAGTAGACAAAGTTTATCACCTATGGACACCTATGTAAAACCTATGTATGACTTACGAATCTAGTGATGGTGCGGGGACGGACACGGGACGGGACAGGACAGATCTTTCACTGATATAAATGGTCATAGCTCTGCTGAAGTCAGCTGAAGATGGATTGCATTCATGAAGCTGGGACAAGCTGTATCAGCTGAGGATCAGACACATTGCACCTTGCTTGTACTCGGTGTCTTGAAAGAGTTATAGCCAGCCCGATTTTCAGGGTGCTAAGTACCTACAGCTCCCTGACTTCATCCCCCCATCACATTGTCATCCTGGTTTTCCCTGGTTTTATATCAGGGATCCTGGTTTTCTCTGATATAAAATCACAAATTCTCTGCTAAAAAAAAAATCACAAATTCTCTAATAAAAACCACAAAATCTGTTATTAAAATTAAAAGCTCCCCACAGCCCCCCCCCCCAC
>NW_005841844.1:2210983-2224429 GCF_000455745.1 Alligator sinensis
CCCCTTGCCCACCTCTCGCAGCTCCTGCTCCCCCAGCCCTGCTGGAGGGAGCCCTCAGCTGCCAGGGCTTGCAGCCCCTGCCCCCACTCTTCCCTGCTGCCTTCTGCAGGCTGGACGGGGGCACTGGCTTCCTGCCACTGCACACACTCCTGGGGAGCAGGGGAGACCCTCACCTCCCAGTTCTGTATTTAGGGCAGGTGCAGGTTGTGGGCTCAGGCTGCCGCTCAGCTTCCCTCCCCTGGGACCTCCGCAGCCCAGCAGGCACGACCTGGCCAGCAGGGTACAGTGGGGCTGTGCGAGGATCTCCTTGCCACTGTGAGCTCCACACTGCCCTGGCAATGCAATCCCTGTGCGTACTGCTGCTTTGAAGGGTGCAACCCTGCGCTGCTGCCCTCACTGCAGCCCTGGAAGCAGAAGGCGCATCACAAGGGCAGCGTGGAGCTCACAGTGGTGAGGAGATCCTTGCACGGCCCCGCTGTGCCCTGCTGCACCAGGGAAAGACATGGAGTGCCTGCCCAGTCAGTGGCATGTAGACCCAGAGTGGCATGCTATTGGCCTAAGCGGGTTCTATGCTTCCCTGTGTGGTTTCCCTGAAGGGCCAGTAGCATGCCGCTCCCTGTCCATGTGCCACCGGGCAGGTGGGCACTCCATGTCTTTCCCCAACACTTCCCCGCTCCCTCAGCCAGCTTCCCATAGGAGTGCCCACCCAGCTGGCAGCATGTGGACCTGGAGTGGCGTGCTATTGGCTCTTCAGGGAAGCTGCACAGGGAAGTGCGAAGCTCGCTTGGGCTGACAGCATGCCGCTTCTGGTCCATGTGCCCCTGGTGGGCACTCCATGTGGGGCTTTCCCCAACACCTCTCCACTCCCTCAACTCCACACCTATGCCCTGTCCCCCACCTGCCCCACTGGCTCTTCCCTCAGCCCTGGCAGTCACCCACGCCCACACCTGCAACCCAGAACCCCCCCCCCAGCCCTACCAGTGCCCCCCCAGCCATGCCCCCCAACACCCCAGCCCTGCCAGAGGGGACCCCAAGCCCCCTGCAGGCCCCACATACCTTAGGCTCCAGGAATGAACAGTGAGCCTGAGCCAAGCCTTGGGTAACTGAGAGCCTCAGGCCTTGCCCTCTCCCCCTCTCCCTCCTCCTCAGGACAGGGTTGGGGGTTTCCCAGCTTCTTTGCAAGAAGCTCTTTCAGGCTGGAACTCTGCCCACTGCAGAGCTCTTTGCAAAAGTGGGAAATCTGCGGGTATCTCTGCTAAAAGGGAAAATCTGTTTTTTCTCTGATAAAGTCGGGAAATCTGTGGTTTTCTCTGTTTTTCCATGGGAAACGGAAAACTCGGATCCCTGGTCATGGGACATATCTAGATTGGCTGTTGATTTGATCAGGATCCTACCTGTGTATCATACAATGAATCCATTTTGCCACAGATGTGGGGTAAATCAGTGGCCCATCAATTTTCTTTTCCTTGAGTCTTGCATGTTCCCATTATTCCCAGAGGAAATTTTGATGAATCTTGAACACACAGAGCACATGCTGGAAATATATTTTCCAGATGGCTTGAAAAATGTCTTCCCAAGCTGCTCTCCTCTTCCTGCCAAGGGCCAGTTCAGTATTACAATGCTTCCCACACCAGGCTAACTTGAATACCAGGATATTTGTATCTTAAGTCTGTACTGAAACTTCTAGCCTTTGCTTAGATGCAAGGGGTTTTATTGCATCTGGGAGCATAGTCCTGCTATTTCCCCCTGGTTACACCCTGTTATTTTCTACCTAAGTTGAAGCTTCCTGTGCTTTGCTCAGCATCTCTGAGCTCAGCAGCGGATCCCACTGACCTGCTTCCCCAGTTCCTAGGGGTGCTTTGATTATTTTCTCCCTAACAGTGTCCTGCACAGAGGGAAATTTTTGGCACCATGAACCATCCCTTTATTAAATTTGCTATTTATTGTCTGCCTCCTACTGTGTAGCATAGTCCTGCTGTCTGAAGAGGGCCTTCTATATTCAATAAATTGCTCTAATCCTGCTCTAGAACCTGTTCTCATCACTAATTTCTCCCCAGCAGAACTTGTAGGCCTGAATGTGACTACTAGTTGAAGGGCATGAAAACCTGGGCCAGATCCAGGCATTTCTCAGCCTCTCTAAGCACCATATCCATCATCAAGGTGCTTCTGACATTTTCAAGCCCATCACTCTGCTGCCTCCTGTGGGTTCCTGAGTTCCCTAGGTGCCCAAGCTTCTGCCAGCTGCTATTTGCAGAGCAGCTCACACACTCGTCTGCCCCTGCAGCTGATGCTCAAGTCAAAGCCCTGGAGGCTCCAGTGCACGATCCTCAAACAAGGGAAGGGAATCCTGTGTCACCAGCAGGGCTTGATCCATCCATGTGCTCAGAGCACACCTCACACCTGATGCCTGCCAGCTATACAGGGCCCAGCAGAGAGAAGGGCCTATCACTAACCCATCAGCGCAGTATACCAGGTCAACCACATGACACTCACTGCAGCTCATGGAGACATACCTCAATCAGCTGGAAGCCAGCTAGCTGGTATATGGAGCCCAGCACATGTTGTCTGCCTAATGCAGTGGTGAGCAGGTATTTCGGCTGGAGAGCCACTGAATGAGTTTTGGTGAGCTATCCAGGGCCACATGGGTAGCCCCACCCCCTGACAGTTGCCCAACCCCTAGTCACCATATTGGGACCAGAAGTCCTGCCCCCTAACCCCTGATCTTTGCCACTAGAAGTCCCTCCTCTTGCCCCCAGTAAACATTCCTTTTGCGAGGGAAGGGTTGCCATCTTAGAACCAGAAAAAAAACCAAATCATACACTAAAAGTCAAAAACTTACTATAACATATTCTAATTTTATTACAAAAAATATTTGTCATGATTTGTGTTTGTGTACTGTATATAGAAGGGATTGCATCACAACTCAAAAATAAAGTCTTACTTCTGTATATTGTGTGTGTGTGTATGGTGGGGTGTAGGGGTGTGTGGTTGTGTGTGGGGGAAATGTGTGCTGGGGTTTGTGTCTAGGTCAGTGGAGGGAGTGGGGACTCCCCACACACTCCCCCCCAAGGCATGCAGTCTCCACTGCTGGCAGTAGGTGGGGGGCGCTCAGGGCGCTCGTGCCTGTCACAGGCACTGGTGCCTGGCAGGACACGGCTCTGGCCAGTGCTGCATGCGGCGGCAAGGAGCGCAGCCTGCCTGGCTGTCTCTATTGCAGGGGCTCTGCACAGCATGCCTACAGACCCTGTACTCACATGGGAGAAGCTCCATGCTGGAGCTAGCTGCCTTCCCTGCTCCCTGCTGCTCAGGTTCCCCATGGAGACTGAGGACCTGCACAGCAGGGGGTGGGGAAGGCAGCTGGCTCCAGCACAGGGCTTCCCCCAGTGCGAGAGCTGCAGGTGTGCTGCACAGAGCCCCCACAACAGAGGTGGGCCAGGCAGGCTGCTCCCCTCGCACCCGTGCAGTGCTGGCTGGAACTGCACCCCACCCCCCCCCCCCCCCCGGCCCCCACCCAGGCACAAGTGTCCTGAGCACCCTGCCTGCTGCTGGCATGGGGGAGTGTGTGTGGGGGGGGTCCCCACACCCCCCATCCTCCCTCACACCCACAGCCTGCCCTGCCAGGTCCACACTGCCGCCATCCCCTTGGGTGCAACTCGCACTGCCACCAGCCCCAGCCTGTGATCCACGCTCCCACCCAGCTGCAGCTCCCCGCACCCCAGCTGCTTCCCTACCTGCTACCTGCAGTGAGCATGACACCAGGGAAGCCAAGCAGGTCCCTGGGCAGCTGCAGCAAGAGCTCAGTCCGGAAGGTGCTGCTGGCCTGGCTGGGCCCTTCTGCCCACAAGAGTGGGAGTGGAAGGGCTGGGTGGAAGGGCTGGGCAGGATACAGTTTGTTGGTGGGTGCCCGTGGGCCAGATGAAAGTGCCTGACAGGCTATATTTTGCCTGCCGCTGGCCTAGTTCCTTCCCCTCCCTGAGCTCTTTGCTATTGCAACAATGCTGGTAGCAGGACTCAGGCTACCTGATTTACAGCCAGGCACATTGGTTGCCTGTAGAGGTGCTGCAAGACTGCTCTGATGATTAATTGAGTGTGTTGGAGTGTGGTAATCACCACTCCAGCCAGCATCCGTATCTTGTATATTAGCATCCCTGTGCTTCAAAATGGCAGCAAAGGCGCTTTAACTAAAGCTCATCAAACAAGTGTAACCCAGGCAGTACTCCAAGAGGTACTCCCTCTCCAATGGAAGGGATCAAAGCAGGTGCACAAGTGCTGTGGGAGGTGTAGGGACTCTCCTCCCCCTATACAGCAGAGCCAGATCACTAATGGGGACTTGCTGCTAGGGGTCTTGACCTTCCTGGATCCCCAGCCTCACATCAAGCTTCCTGATCTCAGATTGGAAGAGCTGGAAGCAGGGCTGGGAACCTCTCAGGTCGCTGCTCAGATCCTTGCTGGAGCTGGGGAGCCTCTCCTGCTGGACGCAGCCTCTCAAAGGTGATCCTGGAGCCCAGTGGGGAGCCTCTCCTACCGGCCACACGGCACGCTGCTGAGGGTCCAACTGCTGCCTGCAGGTCCCACTCCTTCAGGTGCTTCTGGGGCAACTGCTTCCACCCTGCTGGCCCAGCTCTTGCCAGCTCTTTGAAGCACTTTCCTTGTTGTCCCTTGATGGTCTCCCCTGAGTCAGCTGTATCCCCCTCCAGGTGACCCAAGGGGCCAATCAGGGGACACAGAGGGTGAGTCTCTGGGGCCTGATTGGTGAGGAAAGGGAATTCCAAGCCCTCCAACATCTTTTACCCCTTCAAAACCCCTGGCCTAAGTCACTGCCAGCTAGCCCACCACACAAGCTTTAGCTCAAGTGCCCCTGCCACCATTTTGAAGTGTGGGGACAATAATGCACAAGATGCAGTGGTGCTTTAATTAGAGCAACTCTTGGAGCTGCTCTTATTAAAGTGCTCCCCCTCCCGCAGCCAGCCACCCATGCAGCACATGTAAAAGTGTCCATTAGTCTCAGTTGCACCTCTGAATACAGCGTAGACATACCCTCCAGCATGCCAGCTCTCTCTTCTCTCCTCAGCATGTCACTCCTCACTGGTGCAGGTAGCCTTGTTGTCCTGGCCAGGGTCTGAAAACTGTTTTCCCTTCCTTAGCCACCAATCTCTCTCCTGCCTTGTACCAGGAACTGGTGCTAGCTTGAGGCTGAGAGGGGCCGGCTGCCCAGTGATTAAGCCAATACTGCTAAGCTGAGCTGGGCCTTAGTACACTCAAAGCTCCGAGTTACTGTAGCTTGTGGTACCCAAACTGATCCATGAACCAGGTTAGTGATCCTTAGAAGGGGCAACATTTCTATGTCACTTAATGAACATTTAGGCATAAAATGAGATAAATAGGATGGCCATGTGGCCAGCATTTGCCTGCCTCAACCCCCAGATAGGCCAGGGGGTGGTGTCCAGCACAGACGACAGGGCAGCATGGTATAAGGCCATGGAGAGAGCAGAAAGCAGCACAGAGACACCAGGCCATCACAAATATGCCATGAGGCATCCCAAGAAGTGCATGTGACTTGGGGACAGTTGCGGGCATAATGGATCAGGACCATTTGCAGGCATAACAGATCAGGACCCTATTCCCCACATCCCCTGATGGAAGAGCTAGGAGCAAACACTCATAGTTTATGCCCCCAACATGAGTTTTAGCCCATCTGAGGGATAATCTGGCCACTAGAAACTAGAGACAGAGAAAACCTCTCAAGTCATCTAGTTAGTCCTCTGCCAATGCAAGACTCTGCCTTGGATCTGTTCTGCACACAGGCTTAGTCCCATTATAACTACAAGCCCCTATCACGGCTGTGATTACACAGGGACCTATAGATACAGTGGTACAGAGGCCAGGGCCTGACCAGCCATACATGGTCCTGCTTGAGTACTTTGACTGGACCAATTCCCAAACACTTGCACAATGGATCTTGTGCAGTTCCCATGGAAATCACTTTGTTCTAGATGGGATTCCCCTGTGAGCAGCCCTGCCTCCTTTCTGGCTCCCCATTTTTGCCATCCATCCAGCTACACCAACAGTTGTCTTTGCACTGGATCTGAGTGGTTGCCAAACCCACTCCTTGTCATTTCCCATAGGCCTGGTCCATGCCATTAGCTTGGACTTGGGAAGCATCAGCCCCCCTATTCATCAGCAAACATGCTGTAGTGTCTAATGTTGCAGTTAATGCTTAATTTCAAAGTGACCTTTGCAATTAATGAGCAACTAGTGAGAATCCAAATGAGTCAGGGAGGGACACAGGCATGGGCATGCATGGAGAAATTCTGTTCCAAAGCCCAAGCCCTGGGGGCTGCTCACACCCGCCTCCACCCGGCCTCTGCCCAGCTGTACCTTGGTGAGGGACAGTGACCAGACAGCCCAGCAGACCAGTGTTCTGTGTGTCTTTGCAGTGAGAGGACATCCAGGGGAGTGGCAGCATGTGCTTCCTACCTGTTGTCTTGCAAGTGCGCCTCAGACCTTATCAGCTGCTGCCTCATCTTATTCTTGAACATGTGTGTATCCTGGGCATCTCGTGTGAGGCTAGCAATATGGAGGTCCAAAGGTGGTGGCTCATGTTTATCCCCTGGGAACAGAACTAATGCCACAAAGCAGCAGGAACATGGTGCCAACTTTCAGCTACTAACATTCAGGGACAAATTAGAACCAGCTTTATCAGACTAGACCTATACAAGTGCATGGTCCTAGGTGGATGAAGCTATAGCACCGTGAGAAGTGGCCTCAGCCTTTCCTTTTGGGCTCAGGCACATGGCCAGGGAGCAGCAAGAATTACGGTGGCCATAATGCAAGGAAAATCTCTGCTTACATTTCCCACCCATCCCTCTGGCCATTACAGGTGCATCCCCACAAGTGTGCACATTCAGTTTGTGGTTCCTCAAAGCCATCTGTGGCACCATAAACTGCATGCGGCACATGTGCACTTGTGCGCAATGCTGCTAATTAGCAGATCAGTGGGTTTTTTTGACACCAGAAGACCCCAGTGTAAAAAAAATAGCCACTAAAAAAAGCAGTGTGGCGCACATAGCAGCATGCACTGTCAGAAAATGGAGCCTGGCTGGCTATAGTCACACACTGGCTGCCAGCCAAGCTCCAGAGTGCTGTCCCAGGAGGTCCTCAGGACCCCAGGTAAGGCTGCTGGGGCCAGCACACCCAGATCACTTTGCCACATACCAGAGCATGTGTGCAGGGGCATGCCCAGGGACAAATAGCAGTGGCACAATATATATGCTGCCACTGCTATTTGTTCCATGGGAAATGTGTAGCCCTACATGTGCATGCTCATGGGGACACACCTTGGGATTGCAGTTAAAAAATTCATGCTTTGAGAGATGCTCATATAGAAGAGAAGAGGCTGCTGTCTTTTGAGACAGAAGCCACTAGAACCTTTTGCTGTGTAGTAATGTCAATCAAGGGGAGGGCTCCCCTTCCACACACATTTCAATACATGTAGAACCCTTAGTGTAGAGGCAATTATAGGACACTTGTACACATAATGGGGTTTAATCCTCATTAAATTAAATAGGTTTATTAAATTTTAAATAGTTTATTTTAGAACCTTGTGTCAATGTTTGCATGTAATAGCCTTTACAACAAATTCAGCCCGTTGCACAATTCCCAGTAACTTCCAGCAGGGGGACCCACTTACCAATCCACCCCACTGCTGTCTTAGCCATGCACACCTGTGTGTGTGTATGTGTGTATATATGCACACTTGCAGGGAAGGCACCTGGCCCCAGCACATGAGGCTTCCCTCCCTGCTGTGCGACTACAGGGGCTGCGCATGAGTGGCAAGGAGTGCCAGCGATACAGGCAGCTTCACGGAGGCTGCACCCCTCGCTGTGATGTGCGGCCCTGGCCAGAGCCACATCCCGCCAGGCACTTGTGCCCTGAGCGCCCTGCCTGCTGCTGCATCATGGGAAGAGTGTGGGGGTTCCCCACCACACATACTGCACACATACCCCACACACACACACACCTTACATATACCACACATACCACACACATATCACACACCACACTTACCATGCACATGCCACACGCACACCACACACATACAACACCACAAACCCAAACCACACACCTATACCACACATACTACACACCCATGCCACACATATCACACACACACATACCACACACCAGACACACACCCCACACACCCCACATACCCCTGACACACCACACACACCATACATACCACACACAGCACACACGGCATTTGTACACACCACGATCTTTCCCATTTACCCCGCCACAACTGCATTTGTGTCTGCATGAGCTGGATTTCCCACTGCTTTAAAAGTCTTTTCAGTGTGTTAAACTAATGCTGCTCAGGCATTTTTTATTTTGCATCGCCTCTGCTTATGCAGCCCTGTCTATGGATTTGTGCCGTGCAAACAGAGACTCAAAGACTTGTAATAACTTTTCTTCACCACCAGGTGGCACTGTGCTATTTCTGTCCTGGCCAGTAGGTGCCACTGCTATTTTATTTTTCATTTTTTCTTTTTTTTTTCCTGCCCATCCAGCCTTCCCTCCCCCTACTCCCACAGCTGACCACAGGCAACCAGGGCATGCACAGTTTAGGGGCACAGAGTAATTAATAAAGGTGAATGGAGGAGCAACCTATTATATTGCAAAGTTCTGTTACTGTTTACTAACCCCTGGCAGTTTTGTCCCTACCTCTACCAGGGGTAATGTATGTGCTCTCCCCTCCCCTCCCTGCACTCATGTCCCAGCCACCCACGCCCCCTGCCCACTGTGCTCACCACGGTGTTCAGCACTGCTGAGCACAGCGGTATCACCTGAATGGTAAGTTTGCAACTATATGGAGTGTGGTACCCCTTAACACTTCAATATTTCAAACCTTCCTATTTCTTATAACTGACATTCCCATTCCAGAACCACGATGAATAGTCCAGGTGTGCACTGCCTGCCAGACCTGCCACCCAAGATATGCAGCATCCCTGGTGATCTATAGGTAATAAATGTCCAACCAACCTTGACAGGTAGTGGGGCTTCAGGCAGTGTTTGGACTTTTGTTGTTTCAAAACCCACCCCGTTCTACTTTTTTCTCCCCCTCCCGGCAGAACACTTTGGAGATCTGAAACTGAAAATTTTCAGTATTAAGAAGGAAAGCATAAATCAACACCCACCCGTTAGAAGCAACTTGCTTTCATTAAATCAGACTTTGTTTTTCTACCTCATTTTTAAATAAAAAATTTTAATTGTGTCAGTTGTGTGTGTGTGGCATGTTTTCTTTCATAGGCAGACTGGCAGTCCATGCAGCTCGGGTGGGGGGGAGGGGGTCAGTTGGGAGAGGTGAGGACCGCACCCACCCTTCTGAGCGTGGGGATCCTTTGCTTGGGTGGGTTTATCTGAGTGGTGGCATTACTGGAAATGCAAGCTGCAATACTGGGGCAGGCATGGGAGAGCCTTTCTTAACATTTGAAAGAGGGCAATTAGCAACTCTTCCGAGCCTAATGCTTGGGCACCTTGGGTCAGCTTTGTGCATGTATGCAAGATAGTTTCACAAAAGACAGGAGTTCATATGAATCATTCTCTTTTAACAAACCTATGATGATATTTATTTACCCTTTTTTTTTTTCTTTTCAGCACTAAAACCATGACTGAGCTACGTTAAATCTGTCCATGCAGTTTGGGGGTGGGTGGTTTGGGAGACAATGTGATCACTGATGACCGTGTCCCGGCCGCCCACCTCAGCATGGGAATGCTTTGCTTGGGGGAGTTTATGGAGTGATGGCATTACTGGAAAGAGTTACAGGGTGTACTGTTATGGGAGGTCCAATACTTTTTTTGCCCCCAATCCCAAATCCTGCAGCACCTTTTTGCAAGCAACAGTCATCTCCCATCCCCTCCACCTGTCCACTCCAGAACCCGACAGACAAGAAGAAAAAGCAGCAAGAGGTAATATTGGGCCAGGCATGCATGGGGGAGCCTTCCTTAACATTTGAATGTGGGCAACTCTTCTGTGTAATGGCTGGCTTTTGTTTTTTGCATCACCTCCAAAACACCCTCCCCACCCCATGTGTGGTTTACCTCCTCGCCACCCACACCCAACATGCAGTATAGGTGGAGCAGTGTCCTCAGCACCGCCATTGGGTGGGATCCCTGATTCACTTAAGGTTTTTAATTTTTTTACTGAATCCTTTAATATCTTTTTATTACTAAAACCACAAGTCAGTTACATCTCAGTGCATTCAGTGAGAACCAAGCCACCCAGTCTGCCCCTGTAAGGCAGAGACAAAGAATAACACAGGATGGGGTGCATCTGCCCTGAGTGGGCATGGGGATCCTAGGAAATTAAGGCAAGGGGGTGTGAACAAAGTCAATAAAATTTCATTAAAACGGATAGTATCCAGTGCGTGCTTTTTGCAAGTGCAGCAAAAATAGCTGAAATCAATTGAAATCCTATTCTGATTGGTGAATCACAATACACTGAAATGCTATTCATACATGTATGTATATGAGAAAAGGTAGGACCTCCTACCTGAACTCTGCAGGCAGGCCTAGGCTCTGGCTCGGATACCAAGCAGGAGCAAGTACGAATCAGCAGTTTCTTTGTGTTCTTTGGCTTTTCACAGTAAATTGAAATGCAATGTATTTCAATTGGGAAATGACAATAAAGCTAAAACAGCATAGTTTTAATAAACAATAATAATAGTTTTTAATAAACAAGTGTTTTAATAAACAATGCCATTGGTAGCCAAGTGGTGAATAATAATAATAAATTAGGTATTTAATATTAGATATTTAACATGCCCATGTACTTTTACTTCTAAATAAGCACATTACAAATATTGCAAGTGAACTAACTTTTTTTTGGTGGGGGGGAAGAGTTTTGATTCACAGATGTCACTCAATTGGCAAGTATGTGCATGCATGTATGTAATGTATGCATCCTAATGTTCCCATCAAATATAAGTGCTGTGCCACCCCCTGACAAGTTCCTCCTAATTTCCAACCATGGGGCAACAGGGGGCTAGGGAGGAAGGTGACAAGGTGAAAGCTAGGGAGGAGGGTGATAAGAAACAAGGTGATAAGAGGCCCCAGCCATGGGGCAACTGGGAGCTAGGCATCTGCAGTAGCCTCAGCAGGGGGCTTTGTGGCCAGCACCAACTCAAAAATTACACTATGTAAGGGAGGGAGGTTGCCTGAGGCCCCAGCCATGGGGCAACAGGGACCTAGGGAGGGAATCCCCACCCCCAACCCCAACACGGATGCTAAGAGGCCCCAGCCATGGGGCAACAGGGAGCTAGTGCTTACTTATTTCCTGGGACATGGCCAGTAACCAAGAAGGGGGAGGGCAGTCAACTAGCCATGGGGCAAGAGAAAGCTAGGGACGGGAGCTAGTCAGGGTGATAAGAGCAGCCAGAGTTACCTGGTTTCAGACCTGAGGAAATAACTTCTTGCAGTGCAGGAAATTCCGAGGAAGTGACTGCTAACTCCAAAGCTTCTTCCTCTAATGGAAATTTGTAGACCAAGGACTGCTTTTTAGCTGAAACACAGGATATGCCAGTAGAATTTATTTAAGCCAACTGTCTCCGATGTATTTTTTGATTGGGAAATCACAATATATTGAAATGCTATCATAAGAAATCGAACTGTTATTCACAGGTGTGTGTGTGTGTGTGTGTGTGTGTGTGTATTGGTGAGATATAGGTGTGTAGGTATTGTATAGATAGTTTTGATTCACAGATCTTTGTTTGCCTAATCAGAATATATTAGATGCCCTCAAGGGAGGCTCAATAGTAGCCCTGGTGTCCCTTGATGGGAATCAAAATCAAATCAAGGCTCGATGGGTAGTCAAGCAGTGAAGCATTTGGCTTTGTGGCCAGCACCTCATAAAATTAAAACCAGACCAAAGATGGTTGCACTCTACAAGCTACCAAGGAGCACAATCATTACTAAGACACGACGGTGCCCAGAGCGTTGTTATTATAAGTTATGATTATTAATATTGTAATGATACTATAATATATAGAACATACGTCTACTGTACTTATATTATATAGACTTATTATATAATAAGTCTATATGATATATAGGCTATATATAATATAAGTCTATATATAAGTTTATATTATAAAAGGCCACTATAAGTATAATGCATACTGTGCTATATAATAGAAGAATAGTTGAAAGAATCCTGAAGGAACTGTCGTCAGGCTCTTCCTCTTCTTCTCCTCTTCTCTTCTGCCCATTGTCACACCCATGGGGGATCAGTGTGTGGCTAGCAGTGGAATGGGAGCTAAAATCAGAGGGAGGGAGGATAGAAAGAACACAGGAATTTTATTGAAAACCAACATGCAGTGCCTCTTGTGCACCTTGTGTATCTTCCTTCATGACCAAAAAATTCCACCAACCCCATTTACAAGAAAGTTGAACTAAATAATGCAACCCCCCCACCCCCACCCCGCAGAGATGACCCTATCAGAGTGCGGGGCCCAGGGCAAATCAGCCTGTGCAGGGCCCTGCCCCATCCCGATCCCACGCACCCCAAAGAAGCTGGTGGTGGCAGCAGGGGGAGAGGAGATGGTGAGCGGCTGGACATGAAGCTGGTTGTGGTGGCGTGGAGTAACTGCAGCCACTCTCCCCGGCTCTGTGGGGCCCCCAAAAGCATGGGGCCCGGGGCAGTCGCCCCGATTCACACATCCCTAGGGATGGCCCTGCCCTCACCCTCTGGGCACAGACAAGTTGCAGGTGTCACTTACCAATGCGTAAAGGTGCTGTGGAGCACACCACAACACCCTCTTTCAAGTTACACGTTGCAAAGCTGCGGTCATCCAGCACTCGAAGCTTCTCTGCACCCCACTTCAGCAGCCTGCGGTCTTCTCGAATGCTGGATTTACATTGCGGTGCCCCCCAGGGGCAACTCTCCCCACTAAGCTGAGTCCTTCTGCCTCTGGTGTGCTGCCTTGTCTCATCCGCCTCAAACCTCTCTCATCAATATAGCGAATGCTCACCCTGACCACTGCTCCCCCAATTTATAGGCCCTGAGCATGGCAGAAACACCCCCACCTCCCAGCCTCGTTTCAGTGTAAAAAGCAAAAAAAAAAAACCCTAAAAAAACAGACAGTCTCGTGCTGGGCTGGAAAAGAGCGTGAAAGAAGGCAGGAAAAGTGCCTTTGCAAAGTTTTTGAGTTATGCAAAATGCTTGTGTGCAAGCCAGGCCTGTGAGGGGTGACACAGGTACACTTGATGGGAATGTTAGGGTGCTTCCCTTTCTTCTCCAAACTGGGGGAGGTCAAATCAAAGTGACTTTGCAGAGTGGTTGCTGCCTTGGAAAACTGGTGGTATTCAATGCCGGCCAGACTTGTGAGGGGTGACCCAGGCAGCCCCCCTGTGTACCTTTACAAGAGAGAGTGTCCCGTCCAGCCCCCC
>NW_005841844.1:2224483-2248396 GCF_000455745.1 Alligator sinensis
CATGCAGCAAGTGGCTAGGAAAAGCAGGCAGAAGAATGACTAAAGAAATTAAATGAAACCAAAGAATGAACGAAATCCCCCTTCCCCACCCAGCAGTATGAGGGGGGATTTTGCCATCCCTTCAAATATATGGAGCCAGATGCAGAAAGCCAGGATAACATGAGGTTTTATTGTAAGGAACACAATATTGTAAGCAGTTGGTTACTTTGGCTTCTTTGCCTTCACCCCACCATTACCCTGAACCGGTCCTGGCTCCCTGAACTGCAGGGATGGCCACCTGACCCTGGGGGTGGTCGTACACCCCGCCCCTGACTGCACTGCATTTGGGCTCAGCTGTAATGCTCCTGGCTACCTCCTGGACAGAGGCAAGCTGAGCGGTGCTACTTTTCCCTTTCTGGGGTGGTACCCATTTTTTAAAGAGGCAGTTTGGCAAGCACTGCAGGACATCATTTATCAAGTCCTGTGACCTCTGGTAATCAACACAGGGCTCCATGGCCATGTCTACCAACCACTGCACGTGATCTAGCGCTTCCTCATGGAAGGCACAATCAGAATGCATTGAGTCCCAGAGTTCGTCCCACCAGGCTTCTGTGCCTGACACTGTGGCTCGTGACAACTCTGCCAAAGCATCCAGTGAGCTTTCTTGGGAGTGTTGCTGCCTACAGCACATGTCCCTTGAGAGCTCCATTGGTGTGCGAGCTAGGGGTCGAGGTTCAGGGGTACATGCTTGACTGACATCAGGTGCAGTAGCTGGTAAAAAAAATGGGAAAAAAAATCCCAGTTTTGTGACATTTCCTTTCCCCAAGAGGTGGAAACTCCACCCTCCTACCCCCCACTCTGCAGTGGAGAGCAAGCACGGAACCAGACCCTGCAAAAAACTTACACGTGCCCAGTTTGGAACCATGTCCATGGCTGCCACTGCCCATGCCAGCTGCAAAGAAGTAAAGTAAAAAAATTATTTTGGCATCTGTTACATTCCGAGCTATCCAACCCCAAAAGAGAATGCCGTATACCCTTCATCCACCACCACCAAAAGAGCGTGGCAACCCACCTTCAGTGATACATGAATTTCTCTACCCTGTCATAGGACGGGGTCCCCAGGGATGGCCGTGATACCCCTAGGGCTCCTTGACCATGCCAATCCTGCCCAACAGGCACCCTCTTTCTCTCCTGCCACGTCTTGCTGCAGCTGTAATAGGGAGGCTGCCCTCAAGTTTGTATTTTGGACATGGTCCTGATGGACTCCACTGAACCCTGTGGGTTCTCGGACCCCTTTTGGGTCCCGCTCCAAAATGGATGCCTCACAGGACACCCTCAGCCTTATGAGCTAGTTGCATGGCTCCAAACCTCCCCTTTACCATGCCCCAAGCCTTGCAGATGACATTCACACATTGCTGCTCCAAGGCCTTAGTTTGGCTTGGTCTCCAGTGATTGCTGGACTCTCCGCAACCCTCTCTCTCTCTGCACCCCCTGGCGCTGGGCTCTCCACAGCCCTGTCAATCTCTCTGTGCCCTCTGGTGCTGGGATCTGCTCACCCCCTTGTCACCGCGCCCCTGGCACTGGGGTCTGTTCATCCCCAAATACTGTGCCCACACTGGCGCTGGGGTCCCCACACTGTAGTGGGCCCCCAATGAGGCCTTCTTCTTCCCCAATAGCCTCACCCAATCCACCAGTTTACAAACAGAAATCAAAATATGGGCCCCTGGGCTATAACATAATGCAAGCAGTTCAGGGTGTGTTCTGTCCCTTTAAAAGGATTAAATCTCCCCCCTAGCACTAAATGCCTTGCAGGCCAGGGTCCCTGGTGAGCTCCTGGAGCCTCCTAATCCTACCAGAAGTAGAACAGGCAGTCAAACATTTCCACTTAGCTTCCTCCCTGAGAGCTCCTTCTCCCTTGGCTGCTGACAGAGAACTGCCCTCTGGTCCCAGCCCTGGGGTTTATATGTGCCCAAGGCCCTGCCTCTTCCGGTCATCTGACCGCCTGCAGGTGTGGGCTAATTCCCTCATTCCTTCTGCCATATAAACCTGCACCTGTAGGGTTCCTGACTGACTGCTGGGGCCCTCTCCCTAGGCAGTTTCTGCCCCTAAAGGAGCAGGAAACTTAGTGTCCTGCGACATACCCCCCGATCCCCCAAACCCAACTAGCCCATTTCCAAGCAGTGCCTGCCAGTGGCAAGAGGCATATTACAAGATACTTACAAGTCACCAGTCATGCATCTTCTTGGGTCTCAGGAACAGAAAATGATGATTGAGTATTGTTGGGAAGAGAAACTTCATCGGCCACACTGTTTTCTTCCTGTTACTCCTCCTCCATCTCATCATCTGTGCTAGTCTGTGGAATTTGGGGGAGGGTGGTGGGGGGAACACTGGGAACAAATGCAAGGTGTACCGCTGTTCTTGTTGGCAGTCCCTGTAACCTGGGAGCACAGAGCAGTCTCAGTATTGCTCTGACAAGCTCATGATTTCACCCTCAGGGGGAGCTGCCTCTGTCCGTGTGTTCTCCTCCTCCACAACCCCAGTCTGAAAAACCAGCATACCAGGAGTGTCGCCTGCATCCTTGGAGAGAATGATAGACAGCTGCTCCTCGAAAGGAGCAATTATGTGCCCTGCCCCAGAACAAGAGTTTGCATCTTTGGCATGGTAAAATGCAGATTTCAGTGCCTTGATTTTGCACCAATCCTGGGTCCAGTCACGATTGTGCCCTTGTGCCTTTGTGCCCTTGTGCCCTTGTGCCTTGTATGACTTTTGCAATGGCAACATAAAGGCTTATTCCTCTGACTTTTCAGCTGGTCTATGATCTTTTGCTTCAACCAAATGTCGATTAAGTTCTGCAGTTCTTCCGGGGTCCAGTTGGGTCCACAGCCTTTGGAAGGTATCAGCCTCCTGCTCCATTGCTTCCATACTGCTGGCCTTGGCTTTATGAGACATGGCAAAGCAGTTTGTGGTCAATAGCAAGTGATTCACCAAAGGTTGCTGGCGAAATTTTGAGGTCGGTTTTATACTTATGCCGTCCTTGCATGAGGATTTTGGAAAATTCCAGAGATTGTGAAGTCTCACAATACCCAAAGGTGATGAAGCACCCACCCCGTTTACCAACAAAGACATGGTGATGGGCTTGAGCATGGGCTAAATAATGCCATTGTCCACTGGGATGGCTGCTCAATGCCCCAGAGTGTTGCAAAAATTGCTCATACCTGCCTGCTTGTGTTTTTGCCTATCTTCCCCTAGTTAGTCATTTTTTTATTGCTGAATAAAATAATTTTATTGCAGAAACACGGACTGTTTTCACTGACCTTGCAAAAGTATTTAGCTGGCTGGTCCTACATTAACGGGAGAGGACTATGGCAAAATCTTATTTTTCAAGCTTGATTACAATACATTTGTCTTGAACAAAGACTTGATGCATCAGAACATCTGTTACTTCTTATCTCAGGACCAAAAAAGGCTGCACAAATGACCGCTACCCCGGGGTTACTTGTTGAAAAAGCAGTGGTCATCTATTGAATGCAGCTAGACAGAGCTCCAGACCACAACCACCCCCCCACCCCCGCCCCCTGCTCGGGTGAGATCGGAGAAGTGGCTGATGACGGAGAGGGGCCAAATGGAGAATATGGATGAAATGTGTGCAGAATGGGAAGTGAAGAATGGAGAACAACTCAGTGAATACTCCTCTGACATGGAGAATCTGGAGGACATGGGTGAGCAGAAGGAGGAGGTGACAGTGCTTCTGATTGAACTACTGCTGGCCTTAAAAATAATACAAGCCATGCTGTACTGCCGGATAATGAAGCTAGCATATCCAGCATTAGTGTGTCTCCAAGCTTTACATGAGGACATGAGTACAGGCACCTGGAGAGGTTCTGAGGAGTGGGAAAACCAAGAAGCATGCGAAGAAGTGGAAGTTGACTGGGCTCTGTTGAGAAACCTCATGAGCTGCATCCGCAGATGCAGGGTCTGGGCCATTAAAGCAGCTCAGACTGGTGGGAGAAAATCATGCTGAGCACTTGGAACATAAACATACAAACAACATAAACATCTTCAAAGTGGCTAGAGACATTCCAAATGGCCAGAGAGATGTTTTATCATATTGTCATGATGCTGGGGCCACAAATTGAGAGGCAGGACACTAACATGTGTCAGGCCATCCCACTGGCCATCATGAAACTGGCCACCTCATCCAGCCTCCGCTACATCGCGAACCAGTTCAGCATGGCTCCCTGCACAACCAGGGTGGAGACTCACGAGGTATGCCAGCTGCTGCAGGACATCACTGCAAACAAATTTATTTGCCTGGGGTATCTGCAGGAAGTCATCGATGGTTTCAATGCCATGGGGTTCCCTAACTGCATGGGGGGTTTAGACAGCACTCACATCCCAATGCAGTCCTCTTTGGGGAGGAGAAGATCTTTCACAAACAGGAAAGGATTTGTCTCCATGATCCAGCAAGCCGTGGTGGACCACCAGGGCTGGTTCACAAACATTTTTACTGGGTGGGCCGGCAGCACACGTGACGTACACGTGTTCAGGAACTCTCCTCTCCCTGGCCTCATGGAGAAAGGACACTGTAACCCGGGCAGTACTCCAAGAGGTACCCCCTCTCCAATTATAGGGATCAAAGCAGGTGCACGAGTGCTGTGGGAGGTGTAGGGACTCTCCTCCCCCTATAGAGCAGAGTCAGACCACCAATGGGGACTTAACCATATACCTTTTAGTGAGAGAACAGTACTGGGAACATAACCAGTATAAACCAAGGAGTATAGGGGACACTACAAAGCCCCAAGGGGGCAGGATTCAACAAAGGTTAGACACTTGCAATCAGACATATTCATCCAGCTGACAAAAGACAGGGTAAACCAAAATATAAAACACCAACAGCAGAACAAACAATACTGGTTGGTGAAATATAAAAGGCACAAAATCCAAAACATCAAATAACAAGGAATATAGGGCCTAGGTACCTGGATGGGGAGAAAGAAGGAAAACACAATGGCCCCTTTCCACTGCAACAAGAATTTCTTGCTGTTACTTCACTTATCCCAAGCCAACCCAGCTGGATTCAACTTGGATTTCCCACATGGTAGACAGAAACTCTGCCACATAGCCACCAGTACTGGCATTGCTCCAAGCTGTGATGGATCTTGACTTCCCTGGAGCCCCAGCCTCAAGTCAACCTGCCTGGTCTTTTATTGGAGGAGCTGGAAGCCTCTCTTTTATTGGAGGGCTGGGAACCTCTCAGGTCACTGCTCAGATCCTTGCTGAAATGGGAAGCCTCTCCTGCTGGCTGCAGCCTCTCATAGGCAATCCTGGAGCCCAGCAGGAAGCCTCTCCACGCTGCGCTGCTGAGGGCCCAACTGCTACCCGTAGGTCCCACTCCTTCACGTGCTTTTGAGGCAACTGCTTCCGCCCCGCTGGCCCAGTTCTTGCCAGCTCTTTGAAGCTCCTTCCTTGTGGTCCCTCACTGGTCTCCTCTGAGTCAGCTGTGCTGCCCCTTTTATCCCCCTCCAGCTACCCATAGAGCCAATCAGGGGACACAGAGGGTGAGTCTCTGGGGCCAGATTGGTGAGGAAAGGGAATCCCAAGTCCTGTAATCATCTTTTACCCCTTCAAAGCCCCTGGGCTAAGTCACTGCCAACTAGACCGTCACAGACACTATGCACCCAGAGCCCACGAGACAGTGATCCGTAGTGTTGCTATTCCACTGCTTACATTAGTGGATGCTGCCTATCCCCTAAAGCCCTCACTCATGAAGCCTTATGGATGGAACATTACGGACCCGCAGAAGCTGGTTTTCAACTCCTATCTGAGCAGTTGCAGGATGCCTGTTGAATGTGCCTTTGGGTGACTGAAAAGACGATGGAATGTGCTTACATGCCAGCTTGAGCTGGAGCCAGAAAATATACCGCCTTTGTAGTGGCAGCCTGTGTGCTCCACAACATCTGTGAGACCCGCAGAGAGGTTTTCAGTGGTTCATGGGCTGAAGAAGCACAACAGGCAGCAGCCTGACAGAGATGTGGCTGGGCGTCAGTGCAGAGACCGAGGAGATAGCCTTAAGTAGAAGCTGGTTGGGCGACCCTTGTGCAGGATTGCTTGGCAGCACATATTGCTGACAACAACTAGCAGTGCTTGTTCTTTCTTTTGATTACAGTAAATTATTTTACAATTTACAATTTACAACATAAACATCTTCAAAGCATAAACATATGTGCCTGTCTGTAGGGGTGTGCGGGGGATGGTGTCAGATGGGGGGATGGAGGGGAGGATGAGCAGGTAGGTAGGGGTTGCTGCTTTGAGGCTGGCAGTGTTTTGGGGGGAGCTCATAACACACTGGCACCTAGTGTCCCATGAGTGGAAGGGTTAAGTATACCACTCATTGGCTGGCTGCGGGGGGGTGGCAGGCGGGCGGGTGGATGGGGAGCTAGCAAACAGCCTGGAGGAGTCTGGCTTAGGAGTATGGCTGTGGGGTGGGGGAGGGGCATGTTCCACCCCAAGCCTAAGAACAACCCACCATTTTAAAAATATTTCAAAACACCCATCCAAAAGCCGCATGTTGCACTAAACAGATTCACAGTGGAACGGGTGCAGGGAAGGGGAGCAGGGGAAGCAGACCTATTGACGCGTCCCCATGGAAACCGTTCCAAGTCCTAGCAACTTGGGAATGCTGGGAAAATGTAGTCCTAAAAAGGCAGAAAAGTAAGAGCTCACCACCACCTCACCACGCACCACCATCAGTCACAGGGTGGCAACACCCACGTGCTACTCTCAACCCTGTACATTTCAGAAATTATATCAGTTAAATAGTGAAAAAAAAATCATATATATAAATTGTCATAACTTCATAACATGGAGGGGAAGGGAAAGGGACAGGAGGGGATGATTCACATGGCTTGTTGTTGGGATCACCATGGAGTCACCTACTGGGAGACAGGCCCGAGCCTAGGCAGGTGCAAGTGGAGGGGTTTTGGGGTGCCTGTGCCCAGGCAGGGGAGGGTGGCGGGGATCTTAGCAGGAGACTCCCAGTGGGGGGGCAAGGGGTGGGGACTGTGGAGGCCGGTTTACATAAACCTCCAGCTCTGATTCATTAGGAAAGACATTATGGGGAGTAGATTGGTATTTGCTTCCCCCTTGCTGAAATCTGTGGGGAATGACACATGGGACTTAACTCGCTTGAAAGAGCATGGAGTGCAAACACAAACGCGACACACCACAAGAACACGGATTAACATTTTTAAGGCATGGTAAATTAACAAGGATCAAACACGGTGTCATATACAAATGGCCATACATACTACCTACAACACACACACACATATTCCATGCACATATATCATGCACACACCACCCACACACACTCTTCCCCCACAATATACAAAACTATGAATTTATTTTTGAGTTATTATGTTATCACTTCTATATACACTATGCAAACACAAATCATGACAAAAATATTTTTTGTAATAAAATTAAAATATTTATAGCAGGTGTTTAACTTTTAGTGTATGGCTTGTTTGTTTTTTCTGGTTCTAAGATGCAGAGACGTCCGTAGCAGGGTTCAGGGCCAGGGGCAAATCAGCCTGTGCAGGGCCCAAATGCAGCAGTGGGAGGGAGTAGCGGGGGTGGCGAGTGGCTGGATGCAAAGCTGGCCCGGCTCTGCAGGACCCCCCAAAGTGCAAGGCCTGGAGCAGTCGCCCAGATTCATGCCCCTCTAGGGATGGTCCTGCCAAGATGGCAACACCCCTCCCAAAAGGAGTATTTCTGGGGGCAAGGACTTTCGGTGGCAAAGTTCAGGGGCTAGTGGGTGGAACTGACAGTCCCAAGATGATGAAAAGATTGTGGGGCAATTGTCAAGGAGCGAGACTACCCATGCGGCCCTCGACAGCTCACCAAAACTCATTAAGCAGCCCTCCACCTGAAATAATTGCCCACCTCTGGCGTAGGCCAACAGAGCTGGCCTCTGGAATAAGAGATTTAATTTATATATATTATAAAGAATGTGATGAAAATCATTATTAGAGGTGCACCAATATATCATTCCATATCATATCGGCACCAATAAAAGGAAAATTGTCATTATTGGCAATCAACATTTTTAGCTGATGTGGCTGATAATGTCCCTGATAAATGTCTCATGCATGCACGCAGCTGCCGCATTCGCACAGCCACGAATGCAGCCCAGCAGCTTGGAGAGCAGCATCTGGCTGGTAAGTCTTCTATGGGGAAGGAGCAGTGGGAGGTGAGGGACATGTCGGGGCAGATCGAGGCCCCCATGGTGAGGGAGGGAGTGGGGCAGGGGCTGGAGCAAGGGCTGCCTAGCCAGGGTGGGGTGGGGCATGGGACAGAGCTGCAAGCAGCTCATCCAGGGGTTGTGGTGGGGCAAGGGCAGCTCTAACTGCTGTGCGCACCTTGGGGGAGACATGGGGGGGCATGAGCCTCCTCAAGCTGTGTGCAGGATGAGGGAAGGCTTCTCTCTGGTGGCTGGGACTCAGGGCGGTGCTGGTCTCTTCCCGGTGGTGGGGGAAGGGTTGGGTGCAGGCTGTGCTTGGGACAGGTGAGGCTGGGGAGGGAGTGCTGAGAAGGGGGTTACGGGGGGGGCTACAGCATATTTTGGGGTGGCTGTAGCCCACCCCATAGTTCCCCCTCCCAGCTTCACCGGCACCTATCTTGCCCCACCCGGCCCCAGTGTAGCCCCAGCCCAGACCCTGCTGGGAGGAGTCCAGCACCACCCCTGGCCCCGAGCGCACAGTAGGCAACCTGCTCTCACCCCATGCACAGATCCAGGGGGCATATACCTCCTCTGCCTGCCCCAGGGTGTGCATAGCAGCAGGAGATGCCCCCCCTTCACCCTCCAGATGGGCCACTTGTGGCTCCATCCCATGCCCTTCCCCACTGCAGCTGGACAGCTTCTGCCCCAGCTCCTGCCCCAGCCCCACTTTCTCCTTCACTACAGGGGCCTCAGTCTGCCCCTCCCCCCAGCAGACTTACCAGCTGGATGTTGCTCTCCAAGCTCCTGGGCTGCGTATCGGCAGTTGGATTGGTATTGGCCAATATGGCTCACTAATAATTTGCAATCATTACTGACCAAAAAAATTGTTATCAGTGCACCCTTAATCATTATCTTATAAAACATTATAAAAATATTATAAAAAGCAATATGAAAAACTTTATGCCATTATACAAATATTATACAAACATTATAAAACATTTTTATTATATATACTATTTATACTATTTGCATCCTTCAATTTCTACTCCATAGTCTAGCTACTCCATTTCTTTTTATCTATCTATCTATCTATCTATCTATCTATCTATCTATCTATTCCAGTTTCTTATTGATTAATAAATCTTATTTATTCCTTCATTGTTCTCTTCTTCTATGTCTTCTACTTTTCTTATTCTTGATTAGCTTCTTCTATTTCTGATCTTCTCAGTCTTCTGCAGGGAAAGAAAGAAGTTTTGTTTTGGCCCATAGTCCCAAAAAGCACCTTCTTCACCTGTCCCCTTCAAGATACAAAGTCAGTGAGATATTTCTGACATTACCTATATATTACTCAGGATGCATTTTATCCTGAGGGGTTGGTCTGACATGCAGCATTTGCCCTTGCTGTTGCTTGCATTTCTGGAATTCAATCATAAGAAATATGAAAGTTACCTTGAAGTATTAAAGTACTAAGAAGAGGTGCCATACCCCTTCAGCTGCAAACTTATCATTTGCTTCTGCTTCTGCCCCACTCCTCATCCTCCTCCATTTCATTGGTGGGTGTGGATGGGGTGAAGAGAGGATGTAAGTATTTGTGATGGTGGTGTTGGTAGTGGTGGATGTAAAATAGTTGTGGTGGCATAGCTGTGCATGTGACTCTGTGCAATTTTGGGATGACTATAGCCCAGGGGTGGGCAAAATATGGCCCATGGGCTGGGTCTGGCATGCCAGGCCATTCTATCCAGCCTGCAGGGCCCCTAAAAAAGTTAGTAAATTAATATTTATTTTCTCCTGGCTGCCTGTCAAAGCTGACAGGAGCCAGGGGCAGTAGGACCCAGGGGGAGCCCGCAGCAGGACTGAGCAGCCCAGCCCTGCCCCACCCCCAGCCAGTTCACTCTCTTCCTGCCCCCACACTGCTCCAGCAGCATGTGGCTCCCCGATGCATCACTGGACCGGGGAGCACAGGGCCCCACCAGTGTGTTTGTGTGTGTGTGTGTGTGTGTGTGTACAGGCAAAGTCATACTCTCTTCCTGCCCCCACACTGCTCCAGCAGCATGTGGCTCCCGGCTGCATCACTGGACCGGGGAGCACAGGGCCCCACCAGTGTGTTTGTGTGTGTGTGTGTGTGTGTGTGTACAGGCAAAGTCATTATGTGTGTGTGTGTGTGCAGGCAGGGGCAGAGTGTGTGTGCATGTAGTCAGGGGCAGTGTGTGTGTGTGTGTGTGTATGTGTGTGTGTTGCTAGGGTGAATCCCACACACACCCCCCACCATACACATGCACCTACAACCGCCTTGCACTGCCATACACACAGACCTCTACACCCACACCCCCTCTCACACCTCAGCCATGCTCTCCCCGCACACAGCTCCCACAAACCCCATACCCTCCCACATCCCACATATCCATACACAGATCCACATGCTCCCTCATCCCACCTACCCACACACCCACAGCCCCCCACAAACCTATATCCTCTCACAATATACAAGCATAAGATTTCATTTTAAGCTATTGTGTAATCACCCCTATGTACACTATACAAAAATATATAAATTAGGACAAAAACATTTTTTGAAATCAAATTAATGAATGCTGTGGATGTTGACTTTTTAGAATATAATTGGTTATTTTTCTGGTTCCAAGATGGCAAAACCCCATGCTGAAAGAAATACTTCCAGGGAGAAGGGGAGGGACTTCCAGTGGGAAAGGTCAGGCATTAGAGGGTGGGACTTCCAGTCACGAGATGGTGACCGGGGAATGGGGCACCTGTCAAGGGGCAGGGCTACCCATCTGGCCCTTGACAGCTTGCCAAAACTATGTAAGTGGCCCTCCAGCTGAAATAATTGCCCACCCCTGCTATAGCCGGCTGTAGCTCCCCACCCTTCCACCTTCCATCAGAGCTGCTGGTTGGGTGCATAGCATGTCACAGAGCTGCATCATGGGGAGTGGCATGGCACATAGCTGCATCACAGTATGTCCAGAAATAACTGTATAAAATTGACACCTTTATTTTCTTCCTGAAAATATTCCTTGCACTTTATTTGGATATAGCATTAAAAGTATAATCAAATAATAATATAGTTGAAAAATAAAAATTTATAAAAATTTAAATTTGCATTATCTGGCTTTTATAACTTACAAAATACCTAAATAGGTAACTACAAGTACTTGTACACATGTACAAATAAATAAATATAAAGTAGACAACCTGCAGAAGCAACATAAACCAGCTTTCATTATTTTATTCTATATTCTACCCTATTCGTAGTCTATATTAAAATATACTCTATATTCAATATTATCTATTCTATCACTACTCTTTATTCTATATTCTATTAATTGATTCTGTTCTATTGTATGTCTATTCCATTTCTATGTATGTTTTCTATTTCTATTTCAATGTTTATTCAGTTATTACAGTAAAAGTTCTGTTAACCAGCACCTTACAAGCCGGCATGCTCTATTAACTGGCATGCTGACTTGTAAGGTAAAGTGAAACCAGAAGTGCCCACCATGGCACTTCCAGTTTATCTGAGCCCCCATGGACCAGGGCAAAGCAGCCTGTGCTGCTAAGCCCCCACGGCCCAGGGGCATAACAGGCTGCATGGGGCCCACCTCCCTGTCCCGCAGGGACTGCAGGCCCTGTGGGAGGGGCGGCGATGCTACGAGAGGGGCGGTGACGCCCTGAATACGGTGGCCCGAACAGGCGAGGATGCCTGTTCAGGCCACTCAATTAACCAGCATATTTTGTTAGGGTAGCTAATCCCTCCCCTTCCCCCATGCCCTGCCACAGTCCCCAGTGGTGGCCATATAGATTCATAGATTCATAGATGTTAGGGGCTGGAAGGGACCTCTTAAGATCATCAGGTCCAGCCCTGCTGTGCTTGGGCAGGAAAGACTCCTTTCCCATTCACCCACTCCACCACCCGCAGTCACCTGTTATGAAAAATCATACCACATCTGGAAGCAGCTGTATAAATTAAAATATGATCTTTTATTTACAAAAGCAAAAAAGAATAAAAACTTTTTTTTTCAAGAAAAACAAACAACTAAATAAAAAACAAGAAATATAAATTAACAGAAACAAAAAAATAAAACCCAGTGCACAACGGCGGTATCACATCATCTTCAATGTCCTATTAGTCTGCAGGGGAAGATAGATGATGGCTTCAGCCCCATGCTCCCAAACCACCTTCTTCACTACAGGCTACAAAATCCCCTGTGGGAAAGTTCAGTACCTATTAGGCTTATGCGAGTCAGCAGCGATCCAATCCGGCTTTGGATCCGGCCACTTCGGGTGGCCGTGATCCAATCTGAAGCTCTGGACTTGGTTTCCACCTTGATCTGGCTGAAGCTGCCCTCATGGAAACTCCCTCCTGCCCCTCCACCCCCACCACCACCCACCCTTACCACAACCTTCTTCCTTCCAGCACAGACAATGTACTGAAGAGACAGAAGTTTTGTGTTGTAAAATATATTTTTTTTAATTGGAAGGACCAGTCAGTGCTAGTTATCGGCAACATGCATAATATGTACAGCCAGGCAATCTCCCTCCTGCCTCCCACACTTTGTCAGCCCATGACTCACTGAAAACTTCTCCCCTGCTTTCAAAAATATTGTGGAGCATGCAGAATGCCGCTATAAAGGCTGTTATGTTTTCTGTCTCCAACTCGAGCCTACAGTTTGTGCGGGCCAGGAGCGGTCCGAGGCCCTCGGGGGCCTGTGCGCGGCGGGCTGTGGCCAGCAGCCCGGACACGCCGGGTTGGGGAATGCAGGCCGGCGGGCTAGAATTAGGCACGGATGCTTAGCGGTTGATTAAAGATTATTTTACTTACACTGAAGATGGTCACGGTGCAGGCAGGAAAACTTTCTTGGATAGCTGTTACAGATAGAAAAGAAGAGAGGCGGACAAGAGTTCCTTCCACGCGAACCTCTAGCCCAATCCGGTTGAAGGCTCTAAACACGTGAGCCCGTCGCGTCAACCGAAGAAAACAACTCGAAGCAGAGAGCTCTGGATACACTCACACGAAGTCTGCTAGGCTCCGTGGAACTTGCGCGCAGGGAAGGGGTTCGTTGAGGGATTGTTTGGCGACGGGGAGAGGCCAGAGGTTGATCAGACCCCTATAGCCTGAACTGGGTTTGATAGGCTCCGCAGTGCTTAGAGATCTTCACAAGACGTGAAGTTCTCCTCCTCCAGATGGTTGTGGAGTCCTCCCTTGCGGGGGTTCTCCTCGGAGTTCTCCAACTTGGGCAGAAACCGCTCAAGCCTCTTATACGGCTAGCAAGCCAATCACTAGCCACCACGTGGGAATAATTTAGAACTGGCCAATAGTGGGACACAAATTTGCATGCGAATGGCGGGAACTCCTTTGCACTGTGCATTTCTCTTTGCAACTAAGAAATGCACCCTGCAAAGAAAGCTCCTAGTGGCGGGAAATAATTTAGCAGTGCCGAAGCGCGCGCACACAAAATCACACCCTTGGGTTGTGACACAGTTCAGCATCCTCCACTGTGCTTTGAGGTGGCCAATGGATCATTCAACAGCCATCCTGCATTTGCTGAGATGGTAGTTGAAAGCCATTTTTTGCAGGTCAATATTATATCTTCCATAAGGCTTCATGAACCAGGGCTTGAGGGGGTAAGCTGCATCCACTATTATAATGGGAGGGACAGCAACACCATGGATCACTCTGTTGGGGACTCCGAGAGCATAGTACCCTTTCTCCATTAAACCAGGCAGTGGAGAGTTTCTAAACACACGCACATCATATGCACTGCCAGCCTACCCTGTATAAATGTTAGTGAATCAGCCCCAATGATCCACTATGGCTTACAGGATCACCAAGGCAAATCCTTTCCTGGTCATGAATGAGTGTCTCACCTGTGAGGGGGATTGCACAGGGATGTGTGTTGACTAAAGCTCCCACGCAGTTAGGGAACCCCATGGCATTGAAACCATCCATGACTTCCTAGGGGTTATTGAGGCAAATAAAGGTGTTCAGCACAACTTCTTGCAGCAACTGGCATACCTCATGACTCACCATCCTGACTGTGCAGGGAGCCATGACAGACTGGCTCACAATGTAGCAGAGGCTGGCGGGGGTGGCCAGTTTCATGGTGGCCATGGCCCCCTCTTGTCTAACACGATGGCCCAATGCATGACAGTGTCCTGCATCACTATTTTTGGTCCCAGCATTGAGACCATGTGAATAAATCTCTCCCTGGCCATTCAGAACATCTCCAGCTACTTCTTGATTGTTTCAAGCCATTCGGAACAATTCACTCACACCTGTCAGAGCTGCTTGTGTGGGCCCAGACCCTGTGGTCGTTGCTTCTGAAGATGATCCACAGAGCCCTGTCAACCACCAGTTCTGTGCCTGCCTCTTGGTTATCCCTGTCCACCGCACATTTAATTGCATTTTTTCACAAGGCATGTTTATGTGCTGGCATCTCATCGCAACTGTTTACAAGGATCATCATAAAATATGTTGCGCTACTTAGCTGTGCTTCTATGCTATCCAATAAATCCAGGACCATTACCAGGAGACTAAACTCCGTTTTGTCCTCCTCACCCATTTTGTCCAGATTCTCAGTTTCAGCCTCTGCACTCATTTCACCACTATTCTCCATATCATCCTCCTTGTGCATTTCATTTGGAATCTCCATTTGGTCCTCCTCACTCATTACGGCTGGATTCCATGAAGCCATGTTGTTTGCCAATACACAGCAGGGCTGCTGTTCAGCACACAGCACCACCAAGGTTCAAGGGGGTCAGGGGTTCATCTGAATAGAAATGATAGCTGACTACAATCAATTAGAATTGAAAGTGACCTGCTATCTGCATGTCAGTGATTACCCGGCTCAGGAGGCCATGTGCTGGGCGTTGGCTCAGCAGAGCCTTTGCCCTGTACTGTGGTGGGTGGGTGTGGGGCAGGTGATGTACTTCCCACCCACTTAAAACTCATGGGATTTAGGATGACCCCAGAAACCTACTCATGCACCCTGGGGATAAGATACTGGCATTTACCAGATCAATTAATAGGCACACCCAAGAAGCATCTCGATAGAAAAGGGCCCTGCCCTGAAAGAACCCAGGTTTGAAAGAAGCACCTCCCCAGTAAACAGCCCTGCCCTGCAATAACCTACTTTAGGAAGAAGCATCTCCCCAGAAAACAGGTCTGCCCCTCATAGGTGGTAGAAGGGAGGGGCTAATGAGGCTTAGCTCTCCCAAATGCAGAGTAGTAGTAGGGCCGTAAGGCAGCCTGGCCGTGGGCTTCCAGTGGCTGCAGCAGGGGTGGGGAGGGGCACACAGGCAGCAGTGAGGGAGGGAGTGGATCTGGAGCTGGGGCTGGGGCAAGCCCTGAACAGCTGGGCAGGGGGGAACTGGACTGAGCTGAAAGCGGCTCATTTGGGGTGTGTGGCTCCTGCTTCTATGTGCACCCTGGGAGGCATGGGGGGCATGTGCCCCTGGATCTGCATGGAGGATGGGATGGGATGTTGCTGTGGGCTGAGTTGGGGGCTGCTGCACTGGGCTCTTCCTGGTGGGGGGGTGGTGCTGGGTCACTGCATTTGGGGCAGGCAGCGGCAGTGCTGGGAGGGGGGCAGGGGCTGGGGGGGGGGGCTATAGCCCCCCCACCCATACCCCTCCTCCCAGCACTGCCGCTGCCTGCCCCCATGTGCAACGTGGCCCAAACCCCCCACTGGGAAGAGCCCAGTGCAGCCCTGGTCCCAGCCTGCAGTGGCAGCCCGCCCTGTCCTACACAGATCCCAGGCACACACCCCTCCATGCTTCCCAGTGTGCATGCAGTGGTGGGAGCCACCACACCCTCCTCCCACCATGCACCCCCCCAGACAAGCCGTTAACTGGTCTGTCCCACTCCCCATCCTACCTCGGCTGTGCCGGGCCTGCCCCAGCCGTGCTCTCCCCCCCACAGCTCTTTCCCCTGCCCCCACCCCTTCCCCTACAGACTTACCTACTGGGGGGGCTCAGCCCCCCACAAATAATTTTTTCTCCCTCCATCTATGCTGCCCCTGCAAGAACGCAGGTTTGAAAGAAGCATCTCCCCAGAAAACAGCCTTGCCCTGCAATAAGCTAGTTCACAAAGAAGCATCTTCCCAGAAAACAGCCCTGCCCTGCAATAACCTAGTTTAGAAAAAAGCATCTCCCCAGAAAACAGCCCTGCCCTGCAATAACTCACATTTGAAACAGGGGTGTGTGTGGGACAGCCCTATGTCTCAATAGCTCCCATTAACACCTCAAAACCTAAGGCAGGCATCGAAGTGCCAGAACCATTGAGTCCTTTCCCAAACACTATCTGTAATTGACCCCCACCCAGTTTTGGTCTAGGGTTTCATTAGCACCCATGCTACATTTGTACTGATGAGCATTGCAGCCTCCTGTGCCCCGCTCTCCTCCCCTTACTTACTAGTATGAGTTTTGGCCCCCCACCCCCACTCTCCCAGAAATAATTTAATTATTCATTACAAGAAAAGTTGGGGTTCTGGTAGTCAAAGAAGCAGTATACTATGAACCCCAGCACAGCCGACTGCTTAATTAGGAGGCACAGTGAGCATAGGGGAAGTTGTGACTGAAGGAAGAGCTGCCAGCCACAGACACTTGGGTGTGCTTTGCAGTGGGAATTATCAATCTATCTGTATGGACAATGGGGATTGATTTAGGTCAGGCTGTGCCTATCACTGTTGCTTTGTTTGTAAATGGTACTTGATCAGCTCACACCTTAGTTATGCATATATGGATTTTTTTTAAAGTTTCATTCATCACATGTCTATATAATAGCCCCCAAAGTTTGCCAGAAACCTTTCCATGACTTGGCCACAAAAAGCTTTTCAATGTCTCAGAAGAACAAGTCCAGTATACAGTCAACAGAGCAGGAGGCTGATACATCTATCAAGTGTGGCTTCAGGTGGACCTGGGAAGAACTTAAGGACTCAATTGGCATTTGGTTGGAGGAAAAGATCATTGAGCAGCTGGAAAGTAGGAGGAATAAACCTGTGTGTACTGCAATAGCAAAGAAAATGAAAGTGCAAGGGCACAACCAGGACTGGACAGTGCCGGAGCAAGATCAAGGCCCTGAAGTGTGTTTCACTGGGCCAAGGATGAGAACTCTCGTTCTGGGGCAGCACGCCCAGTTGCTCCATTCTACAACCAGCTGTCCATCAGTCTTTCCAAGGATGCGGATGAGGCTTCCTGTCTCCACTTGTTTGGGACTGTTGCCCTGGAGAGCACACCTAACAAAGGAGCCACAGAGTGTCCTGAGATGGAAACCATGAGCATGTTGAAGCAGCAGGGTGACTGCTTGATGCTGCTGAGACAGGGAAGGCCAAGAGGAGGTGACCCTGATCATGATCCCAGTCTCCCCTACACCCTCACTGGTGACCACAGATGAGGAGGAGGAGGACATCACTTTGGATGCGGTTAATGTATCAGGGATTCCTCCTCAGACCCAAAGATCGGTTTCTGTTCCTGAGACGCAAGAGGATGCATGATTGGGGACTTATAAGTATCAGGGAATGGGCAATATAGCCATTTGTGCCACTATGGCAGGCACTGTTTTGATGCCATTGGGTTGGATGTGTTGCGGGGGTTGTGCATGTATCATTGGAGGTGGTTAACCATGCCTTTTAACATTTGGGGAAGAGATATTTTACCATGAACACTTTGTTTTCCTATTCCTGTTACCAGCTACAATGCCCAGTGCCAGCCAAAGATGTGTGTCCGAACCTCAGACCCCAGCTCACACTGGAGCAGAGCATATGCAGGAATACTGCCACAGGCAACAATGTTCCAGAGAGAGCATGATGGAGGCTGTGGTGGAGGCAGCACAAACCCAAGTGGCCATTGTGGATGACTGGTGGGATGAAGTCTGGGAGGTGCTTAGGGCAGATGATGAGTGGGAGACTTGAAGCATGGACAACACCATAGAATTCAGGAAGCAGCTCCTAGACTACACAAACCAGCTTCTTAACCTGGCCATGCAATGCCATAAGGACCTGCAGGAGACACGTGCATTGATTAAGGACCATGTTCTTCAGTGCATGAACAAGCCCCTTATTCATTAGCAGCTCCCTTCCCCCCACCCCCAGAAAGTGCACACGAGCTCCACATGGCTTGCCTCTGTCCTGGAGGTAGCAGGAGTATTACGGCTGAGCCTGTTCCCTGACCCACATTTCAGTCAGCCAAGGGACACCTCAATGTGATCAGGACCAGGGCAGCACAACTGTGGTTCAGGGAGCAAGGGGTGCGTCAGATGGGGGGTGCACGGGTAGGAAAGAAAGCCAATTGATGGGAGAGGTGTTCCTATTTGTTGCTTTTTGTTCCTATTTCAGTAAGTTTTCAGTTCCTATTTGTTTCTGTGTGTTCTTTAGTAAGTTATTAGGTGGAATGAAACTGCATTTCCCATCCCTGTCTGCCTTCTTTATTGGGAACGGGTGAAAATGTCTAGATCTAGGTGTTGGGGAGTGAAAACAAAGCCAAATATTCCTTGGCTTGCCTCAGACACAGAGCAGTAATGAAATGTCATTCCACGAAAGTGAATGGTGGGTGGGGGTGGAGGGAGAAGAGCGGTGATGAACTTTTAACAACCCCCTCTGTCAACTGCTCCCATTGCTGCAGCAAGAGAACAAAGCGAGGGAGCCTGGCCCGAGTAGGTGATAATTGACCTCTTTGAAATGTGAAGTGGCTGCGTAATACCATGCATTGACAAAGAAAGTGCCTGCCCATAACAGATTGGCAAGTGGCACCCTTTGGACAGAACAGTCTTGAAGTCAGACCTAGAGACTTCTATATTTTCATATGTAAGCATAATTTCTATATTCAGCATGTGTGTGACCTTGAGGTGTTCTGTACCTGGAGCTGGACTCCCCTCCGTGTACAGATGTTGTCTGTGCAGAGCCAAGAGACAGAAGCTCTTTGTGAAACTTTGCAACATTTCACACTTTGTGAAACTTTGGAACATTGCAAAAATGAGATGCTCAGCAAATATTGTAGTCCCCTACCGTTCCTCATATCGTGGCTTGGCCATGCACAGTGGTGCACAGTGACAATGGTAAGTCAACTGATCAGACACAGTGGCCAGAAGGCTGCTTTAGGCCCCTCCCCCTCCCCCCTGCTATGTCCACTGTGGGCAGTGTCCCACCAGGTGATGGCTGCAGGCAACTATGGCCGCCACTCCAAACACTTTCTCTGCCTCATTGTCTGCCCATGCAGGACAAACACTCTGGTTCGCTGCTGCACAGCCCTTGATGCCTGGCATCCTGTCGCATGGGGCTGCAGGACAACTGTTGAGAGGGTTCTGCGGGGCAGTTGCCTTCCCCCCCAAGAGGCTCTCCAGGGAGGCAACCCAGGGATGACTACTCCCTGCAACGCCAATGGGCACAGAACATGCCACTGCTGTGTGTGCCCCAGGCCGTGTGTGATGAGCATTTTGTGCAGGCTAAGGCTGCCTTAGACACTACGCCTTGCTGCTGATGACCTGCTGGTGCCCCATGCACACCTGAGTTCATGGTTTGGGATGCTTAGCTACAATGGCACAGGGGGCAAGCCTGGTCTTCCACACAACCTCTGCCAGTGGCTGGATGGATACCTGTCACAGCACCTCATAACCCTGATCCCCAATACTGAAGATGATAATCCCACAGGAATCAACACCTTTCTCAGCATGTGAGGGGCACACTCACTCCTGCCCAGCTCTGGGGAAGGGAAAGAAGATGACAAATAAAATTATGTGCAAACCTTATTGTGGCTCTGCATGTGCTGTGCCATGGTGTTCTGAGGTGGTGGGAACAGGGGGTCTGTTGTGCCACCGTACCTACCCTATAGTAAAGGTCAGTGTGCGCATTGAGGCACATTGGGGAAAGAAATGACCTGTTATTCATCAAGTGGGCGGCCATGCTTTACGGTCCCACAGGATCACGGAACACCTTTTGTCAGGTTTTCTGTGAGTCCAGTAAGTGAATCAGTGGTTTTGGGGAGTGGCATTTTGGAAATTCAAACACAGCACAACTAAGAGGTATCTTTCAGTGAGGTAGGTGTTCCTCAAGGCCACTGCTTTTGTACAAAGTCTTGGGAGCACTGCTGTGCTAACATATTTTCCGTGATGCAACAATCGTAGTTTTCACTGGCACTGGCGAGCGCCCTGCACATAATTGCCTGTTGCCAGCCACTGGGAGGGCGGGGGAGAGTTCTGGGGAGTTGGTCTGATGAAAAGAACCTTTAACCCAGAACCTGTGACCCATTGACCCAGACACCAGTGCCAGGGACCCCTGCCCGACCCTTTTTCCTCCTGCCCTGCACAATCAACCATGATCATGCCTGCCCCATCCCTGGAACTGGCACAGACAGAAGCCTTGAGTCTGACCTCTGTATGACCCAGTCAAAGTACAGGAGGAAAGTGGTAGCTAACACGGGTCAAAGTAGTTCCCCAATGAGTGTAGCCTTGGAATTGGAGAACCGCATGATCATTTCAAGGGCAAATGAAAACACTCAAAGCCAAGAAGTAGTTATTAATTTTGTGCCACTGTCAGGGCAATGGACAGGCACAAGGTGGGGGTGGGGAGGGGACAGGAGCCAGTGTTCCCTTGCTAATCATGTTGCACCTAAAGTTAACAGAGCCACCCAACATGGATTTTGTGTGCATACTGGATGCTGTCATCCATGGTGGTCCCCTGTCATGTGTGGTAGACAATGTGTGAGTGAGTCTACTTCACAGTGTTCAGCTGACATGTTTAATGAATAGCAGGTTAGGAATCATGTAGATTCATAGAAAGTAGGGACTGGAATGGACCTGGAAAGATCATCCCATTCAAAGCACCCTAAGCAGGGCAGGAACACTGCTGAGATCAAAAGATCCCAGGAAGGCATCTGTCCAGCCTCTGAAGATTTCCAAGGTTGGGGACTGCACAACCACCTTGGGTAGTCTATTCCAGATTCTGGTCATCCTTACAGTAAACAAGTTCTTCCTTTAATCCAACCAGAAACTATCCTCTAGAACAATTTAGGGGCATTCCTCCTTGTCCTCCCCTGGGTAGACATTCCACATAACTAACATATTTTCATTCATTCATTCATTCATTCATTCATTCATTTGTGATGGGCTAGCTGATAGTGATTTGGCCCAGGGGTTTTGAAAGGGTAAAAAATGATTGGAGGTCTTGGGATTCCCTTTCCTCACCAATGAAGTCCCAGAGTCTCACCCTCCATGTCCTCTGATTGGCCCCTTGGGTCACTTGGAGGGGGATAAAAGGGGCAGCACAGCTGACTCAGGGAGACCAGTGAGGGACCACGAGGAAGGAGTTTCAAAGAAATGGCAAGAGCTGGGCCAGCAGGGAGGAGCAGTTGCCCCAGAAGAGCGTGAAGGAGCAGGACCTGCAGGCAGCAGTTAAACTCCCAGCAGTATGGCATGCGGTCAGCAGGAGAGGCTCCCTGCTGGGCTCCAGGATTCCCAGCGAGAGGCTACAGCCAGCAGGAGAGGTTCCCCAGCTCCAGCAAGAAGCTATGCAGTGACCCGAGAGGTTCCCAGCTCTGCTTCCAGTTTCTCCAGCAAGACTCAGGGCAGCTTGACATGAGGCGGGGTCTGCCAGAAAATTAAAAGCCCTAGCAGGTTAGAGCAATTCTAATACCAGTGGCTGTGTGGTAGAGTTTCTTCCTACTGTGTGGGAGCGCTGAGTTCAAGCCCTGGGTGGGTCAAGGAGGGGTGAGTGAAGTGACAGGGAAAGATTGTTGGAGTGGACGGGGTCATTGTGTTTTCCCTCTTCCCCCCTCCAGGTACCTACACCCTATATCTCTTGTTATTTGGCTTTTGTATTTTGCGCATTTTATATTTTGTCAACCAGTATTGTTTGTTGTGTTGTTTGAGCTTTATGCTTTGGTAAACCTGTCTTTTGTCAACTGGATGAATATGTCTATGAATGTGAATGTCTAACCTTTATTGAATCCCGTCCCCTTGGGGCATTGTAGTGTCTCCTATACTACCTGATTTATACATGTTATGTTCCTACCACTGTTTCTCTCATTAAAAGTTGTATGGTTAATCCCCATTGGTGATCTGGCTCTTCTCTAGGAAGGAGGGTGTCGCAGGGAGAGATAAAAAGGAGGACCCAAAAGGGCAAGGGGGGAACCCCGGGAACAGGAATCTGGGGAGGAACAGGGAGGAAAAAGCAAAAGTAAAAGGGAACACTCACCTGCAGCGAGACCCGTGGTGAAGCTGGAACACCGGGAGGAGCCCACGAGAATCATCAGCCACACCTTCATACAGCTGCGGCTGGCTGGTGATGTCAGCAGCAATCACTGGTCAGCGGAAATAAAGCGGGCTGCCAGCAAAGAGGCAGGGGGACAGACGCTGGCAGAAACCCCAGCCAGAGGGGTCTCCATCAAGCTCCAAATGGAGCAAATGGGGCTGAAAGCAGTGTTCCCCAGAAGGGAAGGATCCAGCTCCTCACACTGCAAGCCAGAAGCTGCTGGCTGCGGCGAAAACGACACCACACTAGGAGCGGGAGCTCCCGTGCGAAGACCAGAAGAACAGGACGGAAGAGCCTGGAGGGACCCTGATTCCAGCGGCCACCATGGAGGAGGGGGAGGTGCTGACCCACTACCCAGCACCTGATCAGGTGGGACAGTGGAGGGCCTCAGGGGCCCCAAAGATATAGGAGCCAGAGTGGCGAGGGAGAGGAAGTCCATGGAAGGCCACAGGATCCTACGACCACACGGGGAGCCTAGGATAGCCCCATAAAAGTCATGGGGAGTGGGCTGTGTGTGATTGGGCCTTAAGGGCCGGATATTGGTACAGAAGGGTCCCTCTGGGTGTGTCAGGAATGCTCTTTTCTTTTGGGGTTTTGTTGTGATCTAGTTTGCGTTTCCCACTTCTGGAGGGGTTGAGTATCAGGGCACAGGGGGAGGCCCCATTGTGGTCTGAGCCTCAGGATCGGGGTTAACATTAAGGAAAGTCAACGGGCATGAAAACCGGGGAGGCACTAGGGGCCTGTCGCTTGGGAGTTTGGCCACAAGAACAGCAGTGACCTGCTAGGCTGGGTATAAGGGCGAGGTAGAGGGGAGGTGGAGCCTCGCAGAAGACCAGCAGAGAGACAGTGCGCCCTCAAGGGAACCCAAAGGGTCTCACCCCACACTGTATTAAGATTCAAAGTCGTGGCAGGAGAGATAGGGGACGACCACGTTGGAAGCAAACATCTACTCGACGGGCCATCTGGGGTAACAAGGCGACACCATCGTCTATCCGGACCAAAGCCGCCCGGGACAAGATGTTCGAGGCCAGGCAGGCACAGAGGGTCCCTACACCTCCCACGCACTCGGGCACCTGCTTTGATCCCTTCTATTGGAGAGAGGGTACATCTTGGAGTACCACTTGGGTTACACATTCATTCATTCATTCATATCATGACTCACTGCCTCACCAAGTATGGAGACTGTGAGCAAGGACCAGTGCCTTGACACTTGGGTGACTTGTGGCTTTCCCTCTGTTGCAAGATCCCAAAAGGGACCTTGCGAGTGACCCTCCTTGGGATACCCATCAGTACACGGCTCCTTTTCTACCTACACAGATTTTAGGTGCCCTTTTTGGAAAAAAAAGTATGGACAACAGAAACAAAGTTGCCAGGATGGTGCCAGAATGTCTGCAGTACAAACCTTTTGCAGCAAAATGAAGGTTGGCGGGGTGGGCGGTGAACTTTTCTTGACCTGCT
>NW_005841844.1:2248427-2253624 GCF_000455745.1 Alligator sinensis
CCCTATAAATTGAGGGCCCAGGAGCCCAGGTACGGGTACCCCTTATTGATCTGAGATGTCTGAGGGTGAGGAAAGAAAACAGCATACCAGGGGAAGAAGAAACTAAGAGCCTGGTGCATGTGCTGGGGGACCCTGAGATGGTTAAGCCAGTTCAGCATTGGCAACAGCCCAACCACAAACTTGCACATCTACCTGGATTTCTCCAGGAGACTTGCCCAACAGGGGCACAAGATGGCAGTCCAATGCAAGTTGAAGTCCAAGAATGTGAGATCTGCTTTCCAACGTGGAGTAGCAAGAGCTCATCAGAATGGCACCCCTGTGCTTAATGTGCCATATTATTGGTACCTCCAACCATTAATGGATGTACTTGAACACTAAGCTGAGAATGGCTGGGATGTGGTGTGAAGGTGGTGGGTTGCGGGACTGCAGTTAACACAATAATCTCCCACATTCCTTCCTTCCTTTGTTTTCAACTCCTTTAGGTATGCTGCCATTGCCACTGCCACCATGAAAACACAGGCCACGAAGGAAGCCTGAGAAAGATGCCCAGACAGATAGGATTGTCAGCACCATCAGTACCTGTGTGGTTGCTGGAGACAGCAAGACAGGCATGTCAAGTCTGTGGCCAAGTGCTGGCCAGGCAACGCAGCAGGAGGCATTCACGAGAAAGGGAGAGAGAAGGGCAGTTCAGCTTGGTAACAGAGAAAAGTGGTGTTGCTGATGTGCAGTGATAGTAGCTGAGTATTGCTAATTAGTGGTCATCCTGTTTGTTGATTTAAGTATAAACAATGCCTATGGTTACTTCATGCTTGTAAAAAGATCTTGTAATAAAACTCATTGCATATTGCCTGAGGTTTAAAAAAGTTGAAGAGTACTACTTCTTGCTAATGTTTACCTTGAAAATTCTGTAATGGTTGCTTGGTTATTTTCTTTAAGTTATGCTTAATAAATCAGTAAACGTTAATTATGTAAAAAAACTTTTCTGCCTTCTTTTCTTTCAATGTGGGTGGCCATCAGGAGTTCATCAAGCCAGGGTTCCAGGCTTTGTTCTTGGCTTTGTTGTCATCACTGCCAAATGAAAAGTTGTTTGCAACATTAGGGAGGGTTGCTTAACTTGTAAAACTGGAAAAACCAGGAAATTTCCAAGAGGAAACAGCATGGCACTTGGGGGGCAGGGTATTGTGGGTTGAGAGTGGGGGGCACTGCCAGAGCCAGGGGTGCCCTGGTTGTGAGTTGGGGCAGCAGGATGGCTCAGGGTCCTGAGTCCTAGAGTGAGGGACAAGGGATTGGGCTGGACCAGGGCACCTCATTTTGTAAATGGAAATATGGTAACCCTAAAGAAGGTGCCTGCTGCTGTTGTGTGGGTCTGACTGTGTGGTGAGACTGTGCAATCATGACTGGCATGGGCACCAGCACAAGGAAGCATGGTGGCTACAGGCTACCTGCACTCAGTATTATAAGTAGGTGGGTGCCACTTGCTCTAAGGGCATCTCGCATGCTTCCATACGTCTGACTGTGGGGAGACCTTCCTTGTGCAATCGTGAATGGTGCAGCAGCCAACACAAGAAAAAAAATCATCATTCAGTCAGGGGCAGGGGCAGATTTTAGGGTGATGGTGCCGTCGTCACCCTGGCCAGGGGAAGTGAGTAAGGGGACATGGATGTAGGTCTGACTGTGGAATCGTGACTGGTGCAGACAGCAGCACAAGGGAGCATGGTAGCTATGAGGTACCTGCACTCAGTGCTATGAGAAGGCAGGCTCCATTTCCTCTGTGTAACTGAAGGACAAATGACAGCAGTCCTTGGCACCCCCTTTAGGCACCCAAGTGGCTCTTCATTCCTGGATTGAACCAGGGGTAGATTATGTGGTAACTGTACTGTTCTCATTAAGGGCTGCCAGCTGCCTTGGGTCTGGTTCTGGGGTGACCTTGAGCAATTGTGAATGGTGCAGCAACCAGCACAAGAAAAAAAAGTATCATTCATTCAGAGGCAGGGTCAGATTATGAGGGACAGTGCCATTGTCACCCTGGCCAGAGCATGGCCAAGGGAGTGAGTGGAGGGGGCACAGGTGTCTGTACAAGAGAATGAACATTGATTCATGTTGGCCTAGGTGGACCGAAGCATCTGGCATGCAACACCTTGAGTCTGAAGAAACACATTACACCCAGTTATCGAAACGGGGCAACTAACTTCTTCCCTTCCTATCTGCAATTCAAAGCAACATCTGGTGGACAAAGGGGTGAACTACACAAAAGTTGCAGTGCCATTTGGTACACAAAGGGGCTCACTACACATCTTTGAGTGCATTTTTGTTTGCATGTGATGAGTTGATAGACGTGACATTTTAATTCATGGCGACCAAAACTAAACTACATCCAGATGAGTTTTCTTTAGTGTGCCAGAAAGACTTTTAAAATGTCAGGAAAACCCACACTTGCAAACTGTAATGGTGCTGGAATGCAAGAAAAGACAAATGTTGTCATGTGTACAAGTGCCCATACTGCCCCCAAAGCCCTTTTGTGGCATAGCTGATTTCATCCAGGGAACTCTTTTGCCAGTAAAAGTCGTATCTACAGGACCTGACTCACCCAGGAGATTCATTCCATCAATCTCTCTCTTGTGCAATAGAAAACATCTTACCAAGAAAGAAGAAAAAATTCAACACCCAGCTTGCCATCAGACAGTTTGGAGGTAAACAGACTGCTTTAACTTTTATATAAGCCGAATTTGCCTAAAATTAACTTTTCCACCCAGGGGAACTTATAAGATCTTTTTATTCTCCTGTGCAATGTGAAGTTTCATTTCTACCTGGGAGAAATGTTACAATCTGTGCATTCTCTTTTGCCTGAGGAAGGGCAAGTGAGCCCGAAAGCTTTAAAATAAAGACATTTTTTTGCAACCATTTAGTTGGTCTAATAAAATATATCCCCTCTGTCAAGAGCTCTGCATATTTTTTGCCTGTAGACCAACACAGCTAAAACCTGTATCCCTGAAACATGCAATATATCGCAATTAGCTGCTTTGAAATGAAAATTTTATAATTTCTACAAAAAAAGAAGCAAAAATCCAACACCCAGAGACCTGGGGAATTCCATCCCTGCTCCAGCCAGCCTTTTGTTTGAGCTGAATTTGCATACCTGGAAAACTAGCTCCACACTACATAACTGCCTCACCCAGGAGATTCATTCCATCAACCTCTCTCCTGTGCAATAGAAAACATCTTAAGAAGGAAGAAAAAATTCAACACCCTGCTTGCCATCAGACAACTTGAAGGTAAACAGACTGCTTGAACTTTTATGTTAGCCTAATTTGCCTAAAATTAACTTTTCCACCCAGGGCACCTATAACCTCTTTTTATTCTCTAGTGCAATATGAAGTTTCATTTCTACCTGGTAGAAATGTTACAATCTGTGCATTCTCCTTTGCCTGAGGAAGGGCGAGTGAGCCTGAAAGCTTGCAAATAAAGAATTTTTTTGCAACTATGTAGTTGGTCTAATACAAGATATCACCTCTGCCAAGAGTTCTGCATCTACAGGAAGGCATTGCTGGAGTAGCTAGACTGGGGTAGTTCTATCAGCAGGAGCTTTTCTAGTGTAGACTGAGCAGCCATAGAGCAGCACAGTCCAAGTGAGGTTGTGTGGATCAGCACACAGATCCAGAGCTCTTCCCCCACCCCCATAAGGTTTGGGCTCTTCTCTGCCTGGTTGGACATCTGCTTATAAACTATCTATGGCATTTGCTGAGTTGAAATGCCCCAGAAGGCCTCTTCACTGACATCCAGCCCTGAGGGTAGGAGGGTGCTGGGGCAGTGTGGTTAAGCTGTCTTTCTACAGCTCCAGAAATGTGATCTTGACTCTCACTCTGGATTTATGCTGCAGATTGCTCCCAGTCAACCCAGGTATAAGTAGGCACCTGGTCATTCAGAGGGAATGGATTGGATGCCTGCTACGTCATATCTTTGTGTGCTGTTAGCTATAGACAAGGACATGCCTTAACCAGGCCAGCCCAAAGGGCCCAGCCAGGGCAGGTCTATGTCACCCTGTCTCTTTGGACCTGTTGGATTTCTCTGAGCTCTCATATACAGATGACCTAGCAGGGAAATGATTTGCACCCAACAGAGTTATCTACTCATGACAGGGGAAGAGGGGTAGGGGCTGGGGAACACTGAGCTATGCATCACTGTGGGCAAGGGCTTCTCATGCCAGCCTGACTAACCAATCAGAACCTTAACTCTCAGTTTCCCCACTGTCCAGTGAGGATGCAATGGTGTTTGCCAGCATCACAGGGCTGGGAAAGGGCTGGATTCACTGTACATCCCTGGGATGAGATTGCCAGGATTTAAAGGTGCATTCATGATCTTTTGTACTCAATTATTCCTACACTACATGGCACAGCTGTGTCAGGTCCAGGATTTAGAGTGCATTTACACCAGTATCACTAACATCAGCTTTGTACAAGGACTTTGATCTGCCAGCAGGCAGATCAGAGTGCCCCCCCCTCAATCACCTTCCCCACAAAGACCCATGTCATGCACAGACTGTTCAACCACTTGAAGCAATGGCTTGGCCTGATCTCCTCAGCCCTGAGCTACTGCTATGGTAGTAGCAGGGACAAAGGAAATTATTAACTGGCTCTGTATAACCTCAATTACACTGAACCCCAAGGGGAAAAGATCAGTAGCCTGTGAGCAAGTCAGTCTTTGGCCCATGGGAATCTGCTCTGGTCCATGGCTTGGATCTGATACTTGGCACTTTTCTCCCATGGGACAGTTGCTATTTATAAGCCCTCACCTCCTTACAGTTCTTACTCTACGCCCCTGATATCTTTGCCCTCTGCTGTAACTTGGCACTGAGAGGCGCAGCTCCTGTCAGTTCTGTCACAAGCCACCTCTGGCTTCTGTGAAGGTCTGAAAGGCATCAAGAACTAGCCTTCAACCCAGCCATCTTCTAGGTCTTCAAACATGCCTAGAACTTGTATTATTTTCTTTCTCCCAGTCCAGAAGCCATGTACTGTGCCAGGAAGGGACAGCTTTCCACTACACAAACTCTTAGCAAGGGATCTCCAACCTGGTTCTGCACACATGAGATGGGAGAGGAGTATGAACAAGGTTTAGAGCAGAGGTGGGCAATTATTTAGGCTGGAGAGCCACTTAGGGAGTTTTGATGAATTGCTGCAGGCCACGTCAGCACACATTCCTG
>NW_005841844.1:2253655-2272088 GCF_000455745.1 Alligator sinensis
CCAAGCCAGGTCAGGTCAGCAGCTCACCAAAACTCCCTAAGTGGCCCTATGCCATGGCTCCGGCCCTGCACTGTCACTGCCCAGTGATCCCGGCCCTAGCAAGCAGGGCACACTTGGCCAGACGCAGGCAGGGCACACTTGGTCGGATGGATGGGATGGGGTTGTGGGTGGGTGGAAGAGTGGCATCTGGAAGCAGGATGAGTGAGCAGGGCCAGGGCTGGGATTATGGGGCAATGACAGCATGGGGCTGGGCCTGGGGCAGAGCCCGATCCACCCCCAGCACTCCCCTGCCCACAGAACTGCTGCCCATCGCAGGGACATGCAGGCAGTGGATCATGGCTCTGCCCTGGGCCCCAGCTCTGCACGGTCACCACCCCACAATCCTGGCCTCAGCCACAGCCCCCCTGGCTCCCACCTACCTGTCCTGCTCCAAGATACCACTCCTCGCCCACCCACGGCCCCATCCCATCTGCCTGGCTGAGTGCATCCTGCCCACATAGGTCCTGGGCCAGTCTCCATGGAGACCCTGCCCACCCACTCCATCTGGTGCCCCGGCAGTGGGTGCAGAGTGGGTGGGCCAGGGTGCCCAGGCAGCAGGGCTGGGGCTGGCAGCAGTGGCGATGCTGGCAATGGCAGTCAGAAGGAGCTGGCTGCTGCAGGGGCTGCTGGGAAGTAGAGTCCAGGCACCTTACCACCCCTGCCCTGCTGCATGCCTCGGGGTGGTGGGATTGGCAGCATGCACCATGGCCAGGACTGCCCCCCCATGCCTGGGCCAGGTAGGATCAAAGGACCCACTGTGGGCTGGATAAAATCCCTTGGTGGACCAGATCAGGCCCACGAGCCATATTTTGCCCACCCTTGGTTTAGAGGAACACAGCTGGCTCAAACATAAAGCCTTGATCACTGCATTTTGGAGTTTCACAGCTGGACCTCTACTTGCATAATGGGCCAAACCAAACTCTAGGGCTTGCCCCCACCATGCTTTGCAGCTCTGCCCACTTTCTAGTCTGCCTCTCTGCAGATTTACATTGCAATTGAGGCCACCTCTCAGGAGTGTGCACTTCAAAATGCTCACTCCCACAGAGGTCCCAACCCCTTGCAGAAAGCTGCTTTGGCTCCACTGCTGCTCCTTATCAGCCTCACACACTTTGGATGAACTGCTTAGGGCAGTTTCTATTCCAGTCTGTTTATGAACTGTCTTTCAGCCAGTCAATTACACTGTAACTCATCTCTCTATAATGTTTTACAACACTGCTGTGAAAAACTGATAAATGTGAGGAGGGGTTGTTCATTTCCTGTGATTCCCAGCATAATTAATGGAGTTAATAGATGATCTTCAAAAACACACCTCTCCTGTATTTCACAATCAGCAGTCAATAGCTCTAGTTATAGATTGACTCCATGAACAATGTCTGATATGTTGACTAAAGTCCTCCACACTACCATAAAAACTTCTCCAGCTCTTCTTTCCGCAGCAATCTCTGCACCACTCAGCAGAAGAATGGGGAAGAGTTCGGAGGATTTACCTCAGACCAAGGTGAACACATTGTCTGCATTTACCATATTCTCGCTTTCTCCCACCATCTGTATCAGTTTCCTTGCTTAGGAGTATTTGATATAACTGCATCTGAAGGAGATGGTAGGTATCTGCGTTGGTTATGAGAAGGGGCTGGTATAAGCAATGGAATAGGAGAATCTGAGAGTGTATGCTGCTGACCCGAGGCAGAAGGTAAAGGCAATTTTAAATGTGATAATTGCAGGAAGACAGATTCCACACAATGTGACCTGTCAGACTGACCCTTAATGCTGGGCTCTGCCCATGGCTTGGTTTGGCTTGGAGGAAGAATGGAAGCCACTCTGCTCCCAATGGGGGAGGTATCCAACCTGCCACTCAGGAGTGGACTGCTGGCCATCACCTAAAACACATGAGGTCCATGCATATGCTGTTGCTGTTGCTAGTTCCCTTCTTTCCTGCTCTTTCCCACCTCCCCTTAGGCCAGCCTTGTCTTTAACACAGCACAGGGAAACCACCCAGCCTCACTTTGTACTTGATCAGCTGCTGCAACTCAGCAAAAGACTTGGAAACTCTTGGGAGATGCTTCAGTAAGGGCACAGGAGAGAAGAGCCATAAGCATCAGGCCCCTTCCCTCACCTCCCCCTGCCAGGGTAAGAATGACAGAAGGAAGAAAAGGATCCAAGGAAGTGAGGGCTTCTGGGTTTTATTCTGAAGTAAATTTGCAAGGAACATGATTTTAGCTTGCAGCGACTGGCAGAGTCCAGGGCCTGATTCTGTTTGGAGCTGAGCATCTGCAGCTTTCACTGAAGATACTGGGTTTTAAAGGCACAGATCTTTCCCCTCAGCCTTTTGTAAGAGTGGGCCCCTGTTGTGAGGGATTTTGAGTGACTCCTTTATAATACACATTAACATTTATTTATGGTCCACTTGCCATGCTGGGGAGGATGTCACAGAAACAAAGCTCTTTAAGTCAAATACTGCTTCTTTTACTGGGTTCCTATGCATGGCTGCACTGCTCAGGGGTGTTCTGAGTAGCTACTCTGTTGTAAGGGGCTTTGAATGTGCTACATGGGAGTGAGGAAGAGGATAATTATTATTTTAACTCTGTTTATATATGTTAGTGAGATGTCTGCAGCAATTCAGTTGTCCTGTTTGTGGCTTCCTTGTTTTGTATCTTTTTATTTCCAAAGTCTGATCTACACCCAGATTTTTGTACCAATTTATCTTTTTTCACTGAGTTGTGATTTTACCAGTATCATTAGATCAGTACAAACCCTAGTGTGGACACAGCTATTCTGCTTTGAAAGTGCCTTATTCTAGTATTGCTCATGTCCTTTCCCACGTAGAGATTGTTATAGTGGAATACAGATATTCATACCAGTGTAACTGTGTGCATATTGAAGCAGAGGGGTTGTACTAAGGTAGGTAAAATGATACAGTGTCTGTATGTAGGGATAAAGCTTGGCCATCTGATATGCTGTGGAGTGATGTAGCATGTTGCAGAGAAGAGACGCTCACTTTGCTCTCCCTCTGAGATGTTCATTTGAGTCTGTCTTGTTTTGCCATTCCCTTTAAATGTAAGTCATGGCTACTTAGGCTGGGACGTGATGCTTGCTCTTGACAAAAGGAACTCAAACCAGTTCTGGGGGCTCCCTCATGCCGGGGTCCTTTTCTAGGGATTCCCTGAGCTTGCTCGACTAGAGCAGCCAACACAATAGGAAGCAGCATCACACGCCCTTTCCAAAGCACTCAGCAGCACTGTCTGTTTCGCATTTGATCTTTTGGTGCTGTTGCTTTCTCTACCGTTTTTGTTGTTGCCTCCAAGGCCCTGCTATGTACTAATGAAACCAACACAGGTCATATAAGCACACAGCAGCTTTCAGTGAGTATAGACTTCATTCATACTACCAGCCAGGTGATCAAACTGGTGAACAGCAGGGATAGTGCAGGGTTAAACACAAATCCAGGGTGCTTTTGTATTCTATAGTTTTTATATGTTAGAAGCACTTAACATCAGCCTGCAGCACTGCCCACGCATCATCAATCATAGCTGGTGCCAACACCTTACAGTTTGCTGATTAATGAACTTATTTAATTAGAGCATTCCTTCATTGCATTCATATCTATTGTACCAGGTTTGGCTGTACCATCCTGCATGCTTTCCTTATCTATCTCAGATGTTCTTGAATGAACTCCAAATGTTTTGATGCATTCTAGTGCTTTCTAAAGATCTCCAGACTTGAAGGTTTTAACTACCTGCTCTTGACCTGCCTTCTGGCCTACAGTTTCCCCATGGAACAGCTTAAATAAATAGTGACTTCCTTTGTTTTACATCTCCCTTGACACCAGAATGGCAACACTCCTTCTGCTCTGAATGACAGGACACCTGAGATCATTGCTGAATATCCATGTGGGAAGGAGACGGTCCCTGAGAACAAGGTGAGGCAAGGGCTCAGCTGAGGGTACCTGGGCCACTACCTTTACCTGAGGGATTAATGCACTGTAAGTTAGGGCTCAGCTAAGATGTAAGCAAGGGGGAAAACATAGCTGCAGTGCCCCAGAAGCAGGCCAAAGACCAGGCTGTGAATCAGCAAATTATGATCTAGCTGTATCTTACTCTTCTCCTCCTGGAGGAAGTGATTTTTGCCAGACCCTTAGATGGTGATAACTGGCAAGCAAGTCCCATAGCCGTCACTTTGTGAGGATATAGCTGAAGTTCTTCTCACTGCCCTCCCTACTTACTTCTTGCTCACCAGTGTGAAAAGGGACAATAAAGCAACAGGCAATGGATCTGGGGACTTTGGAGTGGCAGAGGCTGCTGCCCTAGGTCTTTGTAGGGCCTTTGGAGGAATAGATCCTAAGGCCAGAGAGGTCTGACCTCCTGTATACACAGCACAAGCTCAAGTCCATGCAGACAGAGTTTTGCCCCAGTGTCTGGGGAGCTCAGTACAGCCATCACCTAGAACTGGTTCCTGAGCTGTCACTGACCTGGGATGATTGCTCAGGCTCAGAGGAGACAGGAGAGATTATGCTCCAGAAACCAGTTTGTGGGGGTGTTGCTCAGTGTAAGGAAATTGTAGCACATTTATCTTGGCAAAATCTCCAAGCCCTGCTCTAACTGCCCCAGAGCTAAAATCCTCCTTTCTCCCTTTCCAGCCCCACACAGTGAGCCTGAATCACACAGGGCCAGCCAGGAAGGGGTTTGACATGATCTATAAGATTGAAGATACACCTCCATGGTACCTCTGCATTCTGCTTGGCTTTCAGGTAAGGAAGGCTCTGAGGGGAGGTCTGAGACCCTGCCCCTACAGGTGACTGTGTTTCAGTCTCATTTACTAGGGGACAAAAAATACCTACAGGCTATCACTCCTGCACACAATCTCTGCAAAAGCCCAAGGCACCACTGACATCCTTTAGCCCAGACAAAATGTCCATGGTACCTAGGCAGTCCTCCATACAGAGGCAAACTTTGTTGTAACTGGGAACAGAGGTGAAACTCCACCCTTTTCCCCAGTCCAACCAATAGGCATAACAGGGGGCTTCTTCCCCTTCCCTTCTCCAGCATTACCTGACCTGTTTCAGCGGCACCATAGCTGTCCCGTTTCTCTTGGCTGAGTGCTTGTGCGTGGGGAAGGACCAGTACACTGTCAGCCAGCTAATCGGCACCATCTTCACCTGCGTTGGGATCACGACACTTATCCAGACCACTGTGGGGATCAGGTGGGTTCCCTCCACTCAGCTCAGCTCTTACATCTTACAATTACTCTTAAAGCCTTGTTTTCTATTGAGATGCTGGGAAGGAAACTTAGAAAGAGAGTTAGAAACAGACAGAACTTGCTAATGAAGGTCTTTATTCTTGGTTTTGCAGACTCCCGCTGTTCCAAGCAAGCGCATTAGCCTTCCTGGTTCCTGCCAAATCCATTCTTGCCCTGGAGAAATGGAAATGTCCCCCAGAAGGTAACTCAAGCTTATTTTACTCCACTGCAGTATAATAATGAACTTGACTAAGTTAATGCCTCCTCTGAGGACACCCTTGTAGCCCAGTGTCATATGTCAGGATTACAGACTAGGTTCCACATCCAGCTTCCTAGCTGCTATCACATAGGCAACATGGTCTAGTCCAGTGGTCACCAACCAATGGATCTTGATCCACCAATAGATCTTGGAGCCTCTTGTGGTAGATCTCGGACCCACTTGGAGTCAGTCCGAGGCTGGGGTGGGGGGCTGAGTGCCTGTGTACATGTATGCGTGTGCCCCAGCCCAGCAGGTCAGTCTGTGGGGGAGGGGAGGGAAGGGGCCTAGAGTGAGGCCCCCGCGGTGAGGGACAGTGCTGCAGAGGCAGGAACAGAGGTAAGTTGAGTGGGGTCCCAGCTGGGTGGGATTTACCTGCTGGGGAGGCGCACCCCCAAATAATTTTTTCTCAATCTACCCCCGCTTCCCTTCCCACAGACTTACCTCCTGGGTGGGGGACGGGGGTGGGGAGTGGTGGCAGTGAACGGTACATCTTGGGTTGCTTTTAAATGCCAAAGGTGAACTCCTACTTAAAAAGGTTGGAGACCACTGGTCTAATCAATCGATAGCATGTTGGTCTGGGTATCAGGAAGCCTGGGCTCTTGTCCCAGCTCTCCTACTGAGTTGCTGTGTGATCATGATCAACTTCTCAGGCCTTGATGTGAAAGGTCATGAGGTGTGTAGACAGTGTTTAGCACTTGGTGGGGCTGTAGGTAAAAAAAATGTGTATTATGTAGTCATGCCTTATAAAGGGGCCAAACTGACATGTTTTGAGCCAGAATTTCAGAGGTGCTGGGGATGGCCATTTCTTCCAGATGCGTTCTCTGCACGGAGGATCAGATCCCATAGCACAGGGCACCCTTCAGCTTCCAGGCAAGGTACAAGCATGGGATTGGACTCCCCACTGCATTACTCCAGCTTAACCCAGAATGCACAGGAAGGACACTAGAGTTAATGAGCATAGTGCAGGGTGAATATAGACCATTAGCAACTGCATCTGCCCTGAACCCTCAGGGATGTGGACAACATGGAGATGGTCCAGAGGAGGGCCACCCGCATGATCAGGGGTCAGCACAGCAGGTCCTACAAGGAGAGGCTAAGGGACCTGAACATGTTCAGCCTCCACAAGAGAAGGCTGAGGGGGGATCTAGTGGCCTGTTACAAACTAGTCGGGGGGACCAGCAGGCATTGGGGGAGTCCCTGTTCCCCCGAGCACTACCAGGTGTGACTAGAAATAACGGTCACAAACTGGCAGAGGGTAGATTCAGGCTAGATATCAGGAGGTGCTACTTCACTGCCAAGGCGGCTAGGATCTGGAACCAACTTCCAAGCGATGTGGTGCTGGCTCCTACCCTGGGTCATTTGACCCCAGTCCTCTTTCCTGCCATGGCAGGGGGTCGGACTTGATGATCTGCTCAGGTCTCTTCCGACCCTACCAACTATGAAACTATGAAACTCCTGTTATCCCTGAGCACTGATGCCCCTAAATCCCTCCTTCTATTTTCTAGAGGAGATCTATGGCAACTGGACTTTACCACTGAACACATCTCACATATGGCACCCACGGATGAGAGAAGTAAGCGCCACTCAAGGGCTGCAAGCCCACTCAGGACTCCACACAGGGCAGGGCAGGGCAGTGCAGGGCGGGGCTGGGACTGGGCAACATCCCTAGGAAACTGGCCAGGGCAGTCCTGTGAGCCAAACCACATGGCTTGCTGGCATGGTGGTGCCATCTCCTTATGCACCATGCAGTGCTGGTGTGCAGTTAAGCAGGCCTATGGTCCTCTCCTGCAAGGGAAACCCACCTTTGGGCAGAAAGGCTGTGCTGACCATAGGCACTGCTCCTCTCCCTCAGGAGCCACTAGACTTCTGCAGCTGTGTTCAACATCCCTCACCATGGGCATGGCCTAGAGTTCCTCCTCCTCTAGAGCCTGTTGGCCCTGGCAAAGTGGCTCCAGGCCCATGTGAGGTACACCCTGATGCCTCCACAATCCTACATCCTTAGCCCCCAAACACAGAGCTACACTGATCCTGTGAGGCCTCCAGACTCACGCAGATATTGCCCTTTTCTGTGGCACCAGTATGGGGACTGAAGCCTGATGGCCTGTGATTCCTCAGAGATGAGCATGCTTTAAGAGGCCTTTTTTCCCTTTGCACAATAGATCCAAGGGGCGATCATCGTGTCCAGCCTGGTGGAAGTGGTCATCGGGCTTGTGGGCCTCCCTGGGGCACTGCTCAGCTACATTGGACCCCTCACCGTCACCCCCACTGTCTCCCTCATAGGACTCTCAGTGTTTCAAGCAGCTGGGGATCGTGCCGGATCACACTGGGGCATTGCAGCACTGTACGCATTTAGTTTATTCCACAGGACAAGGAACAGAGAGGATGAGTCTCTAGTTGTCATTGAGGGATACCCTGATACTGCTTCTGTATATCCTTATGGAAAGGTTTTCTATGGGAGTTGTGCAGGTGTATGTCTAAAGGCAAAATTTGGCCCTTGAGCTTGAAGCATAAGCAGCACTAGAAAATATTATTGGGATGGGGCTGGGCGGTGCCCCGGTCTTCCGCTGCCTATGACTTGAAGTGAAACTCCATCCCCAAATGCATTTGTTGATTGCAGAAGGTTTTGCCCTATGGACCCAATCCTGCTCTAGCTGAAGCCATTTCTCGTGACGCACCGTGATCATGAGACTCCCATAATGTATTGTAGCTAGTCAAATGAAGGGGAGATCCTACTGGATTGTATGAATCTAGCTGGGGAGCCTGGCCAGAAGAGAGAACAGGACATGAGGTATCCAAATGGCAACTCTCTTGCAGCAGCTCTGGCTGACACGGAGTAATATCCAGCTGACCAGAGTGAAACAGTTCAGTTCATTTTGACCCAGCCAAATGTTTTGATTCAGGGTGACCTGACCCCAAATAATTTTTCCCCCAAATGGTAAATACTGTGAGTAAAAATCACCATTTTCCCATGAAAAATTGTGATCTGCAGAAATACACATTGGACAGAAAATTCTTGACTGGTTCTGCCCATCACCCAAAGCACTACCCCAGTCTAGTTCCATAGTGAAAAGCAGCTTGGTTCAGCCAACCAAATGCACGAGGTGAACACACAGAACCAGGATCAACCCTCACTATTGGTCTGTGATACGTGCTTTCAGATACACCCCAAAACAAAACCCTCTCTTTAATGAAGCAGAAACAAATAAGGAAGGAGGTCGCTGGTCATCAGAACCTGCCATGCTCTGCAGTCTGTACACTCAGCACCGTGGCCTGTGCGTTCGGCACATCTCATTCATTCTTTAGCCTTCTGAATTATGGAATTTGTACTTGGGTGTCTGAAAAAAAATCATCTTCATAGTAATACATGCAGTTTCAGATTGACCCCCAAAGGAGAATTTTTTCAGGGTTCTTTTCGTGAAATGAAGATGGCAAAAATATTTGTCCCAGGTTGATCCAAAACATTATGTTGTCCCCCTTTAAGGCTTTTTTAACACAGGCCAATTCATAACGTAACAGGTGTTTCAGAATGAAAAGTCAAGTGCCTCATTTTGCCATATTAAATGGGAAAGTTCAGGCTGTTCCAAAATTTTTCCCATTATTTTTCTACTAAAAACTATTTATTAAGTTTGATTTAAATACATGAATAATTTCAGTTGTTTCCCCCCAAGGCATTCTTCAGTAAAGTTCCTATTTTTAGAAAGATTTCTCCTTTCCCTAATCCAACCACATCCATCACTTCACCGCTTCTCCTTTTGACCTAGTCCCAAGGACATGGCTTTGCATGAACCCAATCTTAACTGGTAAACTCCTTTGAGTTCAAACACACTAACTGGCCAGTGGTGTGAGCTTGGGGTCCTAATGAAGTTTTCTTTTTAACAGGTCCATTTTTCTGATCATCTTATTTGCCCAATACCTACGAAATGTAACTATTCGGCTGCCGGGATACAGATGGGGTAAAGGATGTACTTTGTTCAGGATCCAGATCTTCAAAATGTTTCCGGTATGACCAGACTCATTACAAGGGGCTGGCAAAACTTTACCACCCAGAGGGTGGTGTTAAATAATTCCTTCAGTGTATTACCTAGTTCTTGTGGGTCCACATTACTGGCCTAAAAAATCTCTGGCACTGTGGATGGACTAGGGATACAACAAACACGGCCCTTCCTGTTGCACCACCAGGACCCAAGAAAGCAGAACTCCTTAGAGGTGGTGATTAGGCCGGGAGGGAAGGGAGTTATTAATAACACTGGGGAAAGCTCAGAAGACTGGAAGGGTTGCCTGGCCTGCACGTGTCACCACTGCCCTCTACTGGATGGTGAGGGAACTATTCTGCAGTGTGTCATGGGCCTCGTACAGCCAGCTGCCGAAGGGCATGTTGAAGTGACACAGGCCTGTGAATTGTGGATCCAAAGGATCCACACGCTCTCTGTGCCACTGCCATGACCAGAAGTGCAACTGGGGTAGAGCGAAGGGCGCACCAGCCCTGGGTACAGATCCAGAGGGAATGCTAGTATGGTGGCCCCCCAGCAGCCACTGCCAGGCAAAGGGCAGAGAGCTGCTACTAGCCCCAGCCCCAGCAAGACAGCAGGCAAGGAGACAGCCCAGCAGCAGTCACTGTCAATAAGACCCTCCCATGCTTGTCCCCTCTCCCACCCTCTTTCCTCCCTTCCCATGTTGCTCTCAGGTGCTTGGCATAGCACTCCCCTGCCCCCTGCCTCTCCAGGGAGCACAGGGATTTCTATGAAGCCAAGGGGGCCCCACAGCTGTCAGGGTAGGCCTGGATGACATGGTGGCAGGTCTGGCTGTGTCAAAGCAGCTCTGCCATCCACAGCAAATGTCCCCCTGCCTGGGGTGCTGGTACTGAGCAGGCATGGAAGGCAGGTGTTACCTGTGCCTGTCTCCTCCCCAGATCATCCTGGCCATCACGATGGTCTGGCTGCTCTGCTACCTCCTCACGCTGACAAACGTCTTCCCGAGTGAGGCAGACGTGTATGGCTACAAGGCCAGGACTGACGCCAGAGGGGAAATCATGTCGACTGCACCTTGGTTCCGCCTCCCCTATCCATGTGAGTAAGAGCGCTCCTGTCAAGGGGTTTGGAAAAGGGGTGCCCAGGAGTGTACTTAGGTTTCTGTGCCACACATATGCGTGGCTGGGACATGTGCATGTACAGCCCCCACACGCACCCATAAACACACTCCCCTTCTGCACACTCGCTGGTGTGCATTGGACTAAATGCACTGTGTGCCCCCCAGGCAGAGGCAGGAGTAGGACCTCCTGCCCCGACTTAATACCTGCCCCACTGCCCCCTCAGTGTGCTGCTTCCTCCCTCTGCTTTCTATACAGGAGCCTTAGACCAGGGCAGAGAAAGTCCTTTCCCCCCAGTCAGACACTCAGTAACGGGAGAAAGAGGACTCTTGCCTTAATGACCAGCCCCATCTGCTAGAGCGCAGAGCCCTCTTGCACTGTGCTGTGGCATGGTGGGGCAGAAGTGACTCAGAGGGTCGCAAATGCACTGAGGTCAGCACCAGAGTAGGGAAGCTGGCAGCTTGTGGCTGGAGCCCCAGGAGCTGCTGCATGGGTGGTAGCACTGCAGGAGTGGGGAGGAAGGCCGGGTTACTGGTCACCAGGTGGTTCTCCAAAGAGTAACGCTCAGCCCAGAAGCACATCTGTAGTGTGGGTGTGGTAGGGAGGCATTGGATCGAGGGCCTTGCAGCTTCTGTATTTTAGGGATACTTGTGCCATGGTGAACCTCACTGGGAGGATAATGGGAAAACCATCCTGTACCAGTAGTCCTGGCACCTGGGCACACTGAGCTGTGCTGGGTCCTGTCAGGGCACATGGTTTCCAGGGCAGCTCTCAGGCGTGGCAGCTAACCCCTTGTTCTGTTTTGCCATTCCCAGGTCAGTGGGGGGTGCCCACAGTGACAGCTGCGGCCGTGCTGGGAATGTTCAGCGCCACCTTGGCCGGGATTATCGAGTCCATTGGGGACTACTATTCCTGCGCCAGGCTGGCGGGGGCTCCAGCACCACCTGTCCATGCTATTAATAGGTATGGTCCCAGCATCTTGCCTGCCCCTCTAGTCAACAGCAAGCATGCACAGGGGAACCAGAGTCTGCTCCACGGAAGACCAATCACCACTGACAAAGGGCACTGAGAGGAGGCTGAGAAGGGGAAGGGACTTAGGCTGCTTTCATATGTGAGTGCCCAAAATTAGGTGCTCAAATAACCATGGCTTGGATTTCCAAGGCACCAGGCAAATGCATTTCCACTAAGTTCAATAAAGCTGCAGCTGCTCAGCCCCTCAGAACATTTGATGCTGAAAGCTGGATGGAGATATCTGTAAGCATCCAAGTTTGACTGTGTTGGCTGGAACCCCAGTGACCCTGTGTTGAATGAGGGCTGTGACCCCCCCCCCCCACAACCACCATCTCTCAGGGCATTGGTGAGCACTGTGAATGTGCCAGGCCCACACAAGTGCCAGCCGATGGGCAAGTGCACTAGCATACAAAACAACTGTCAGGAGCCCACCCCATCCTTTGTGCTGGACTAGGAAATGCCCTAGCTTAAAGTGGCTACAATGCCAGCCGCTGCAGCAGGCACCATGCTCGCCAGTCATGGAAGGGCAGCATGGAATACACCTCCTCCCAGTGCAGGGGTCTTCTGCTGCAACACACAGTCTCCAGGGGAGAAGCTGGCATTCTTGCTGGGCTCCTGCCACACTGACATACCCAGTCTAGCCCTAAGCAGCATCACACATCTCTGCCATGCAGCAGCAGTGCTGAGAACTGCCAGTACCCTGGAGACTGCATGGAACACTTTGAATGTTTTCTTCTTTTCAGAGGCATTTTCACGGAAGGAGTTTCTTGCATCATTGCTGGGTTGCTGGGAACAGGCAATGGCTCCACCTCCTCCAGCCCCAACATTGGTGTCTTGGGCATCACAAAGGTACTATCCAGGGATCATTGCTTGGACCTTTCCAGGCACTATGCTGCTTTGTATCTGAGCAGTAGTATGTGCAGGGCAGGTGAGTGGGTGGGGGTGTTTCATGGCAGCAGCCTGGAGGTGGTATAGATGCCCTCAGGGACTTCCTCAATACAGCTTGGGCTAGCAGCTGTGGGTGTCACTGCAGGCCATGCCTAACATGGGACTTTTACTGTTAATAGGGAGAAAGCCATGAGGTACAGGAATAGGGAGAGACTTGATGCCTGCTGTGGCGAGCATTGCTGCCCTGCCTCCATGCTTGGGTTGCAAGGTACAGAATCAGGAAGCTGCCAAGCTCCTATTTGAAGATGAAAGTAGCTGAGAAGCGTGAGATGTTGGTGCGGTGTGCAGGGAAGGCAGTGCTGGCAGTCAGGGCAGGGCATGCGGAAGGCCCGTGTTCCTTCCTTGTTCCACCACAGATGTTCTTTGTGATCATGAACCTCAGTTCTCCGTGGGTGCCAAGTGACTCCTGAACACCAGTGTCCTTGGAGGGCTGAAGCTCTAGAAGGGCCAAGTCTCACTAGGGCTTTTCATCCAACGCAGTAGGACATGCTGCTGACAGTAACACTACAGCCAATAGCTCTTACAGAGAATGTCTTCAAGCACCCATCTCTCATTTCATGACAGTGAACAATCCCTCTCTAATTTCTAAAGCTGTACGTAGTGTGGCCAACTTGAGAAAGCACCCAGGGGGCTGGATTCTGTTCTGCCACTGAGCAGAGGTGACCTTTGACAGGTTACTTCATCATTATTCAGTTTACCAGCTCACTATCCTACTGAGCCCTTGCTGATCAACTTCCCATTGGAAGAGAAACCACTGACTGGGAGTTTCTATGTTGTTTGTTAGGGCACTGTGTTTATTTACACTACATACAGAAGTCTTTGAACAGGGGAAGTGGCAGAGAGCATAAAGGCAATCTGCTTTCAGGAATCTCAGCCTAGTTTTCAGGGAGCAACTTTGCCTCAAGAACTGACTATATTTAGAAAGAGTGAGACAAAACTCAAAGAATCTTCCTGGTTTTACCAGCTTTCCCAGACAGAACCTGCATCATGAAACCAGCAATACAGTGTTTCTCTTAAGACTGTACACTAGATTATACTCCAAGAAAAGGAGCTGGTAAAACTATGCATCACTGAACCACCTGGTAACTCATGCCCTAACAGAACTTCTCTCCTCTGTAAACTGACTTGAGATCATGTGAGAATGATGATGATGTTCATGAACAAACATGAAGCAATTTGTCTCACCTTGTTGGTGATGTTCCCATACAGGTGGGCAGCAGAAGAGTGATTCAATATGGAGCTGGTATCATGCTAGTTCTGGGAACCATTGGAAAATTCACAGCTCTGTTTGCCTCACTCCCTGACCCCATCCTCGGAGGGATGTTCTGTACATTATTTGGTAAAATTTCTATAGATTGTTTATATGTTCAATCAGCAGGATCAGTCAGTCCAGAACTGACATTACATTGCCGGACTCTTCCCTTTTTTCCCCTCATACATTCATGTACTATTGGATAAAATGCTGTGGCTTACAAAGCTTGAACAATAAAGCTGAGATCTGCAAAGCTGCTCATGAGACTGGGAGCTCAGTGCCCATCAGAACTGGCTTTGAAGATCTTATCTTCAAGCATTGCCTTTCCTTTGAGCATCAAATCTAGAGAATAATTCCTGCAGCACAACTGCAACTCCATAGGGTCACTGAGGCTGGTGAGGTTGGCAGGGGGAAGCAGAGAGAGGTGTGGTACTTACTTCACACTTCAAATTTATCTTCTCCATTTGTCACCTGATGCTAAGGCTAGGTGCTGCCAATGTCTGCAAGGGAGATTTCAGTCAGCTGTTATACTGTTCCAGCTCAGGGAGGTAACCCTAGGATTTGGCTATTCAAAGACAAATTGGTTTAACTTTATATCAATTTGTTCATTAATTCAGTTAAACCAGTGCAAAGCATTGTGAACAGTTCTTTTAAATCTGGTTTAATACTGAATTAACTTGATTTGAGCAAGGTTTAAATTGAATCAGGAGCATCCGCACAGGTCTTTGGCATCTGTGTGAGTAAAATAGTTTGCTGTTTGGTTATTCCACCTCCACCTGGAATACATGCCTCTTAGCTCAAAAGATGAGCCAGCAATCACAGCAGCCTCTCTCAATGAACTCTGTCCCTACTGTGTTTGCATCCAGGCTGAACTCTGCTTGCACATTCACAGGCATGATCACAGCTGTTGGCCTTTCCAATCTGCAGTTCGTTGACATGAACTCCTCTCGCAATCTTTTTGTTCTGGGATTCGCTATGTTTTTTGGGCTGACACTGCCAAACTACTTGGATTCACACCCCACTGCCATTAACACAGGTATGTCTCCATGGCTGAAAGTCTCCCAAGGTATATGACATGCTCTGTTAGTACTGCATTGAGCGGTCCCCTTTACTGAACTGTTGGTTTGATGGCTTCTATACAGAATGTAGATCCCTAGGATGCCATGTAAACATGTACTAGCAGTGATGATTGAAATCACAGTCCTTAATTGTGACAGCCTGACTTTAGGAATTTCATACAGCTTCCATAGGAACACCCTCAGGCATTTAAGATCTTTGTCATGCTCCATATTAGATCTAAGCCCTAGCTGGACTTTTTCAACATGCAGCTGTTGGTTTCCTCTCCCTTTGCCATGTGCTTGCAACTCCCTGAGGCATTTTGACACAGGCTGGGCTTCATAAATTAGATTTTGTTTTGAAGTACACAGAAAACAAAATATGATCTTCAAACAGGACAATGAGCAATGGGGGTGGGGCTGGGGGTGGTGGAGAGGAAGTAGAGCTGCCACTCTGAAGCAGCTACATTGCCTCAGTCCTGGGATTTGGTGTGGGTGGTGAGCAACTGACTGGGCTGTACTTTGCAGACACACCAGCAATGTACACACCACCATTAAACTTCTTAGACTCAATCAGATAGTTATGCTCCAGTCGCGTGGAGGTTTGTTTCTAGACAACAGCCGGTAATCCCCATTAAACACACCATTCTTACTTTTTAATGATAATAGCATCTAACCTGACAGGTGCACTTGCTCACTGTCTTACAGGTGTGCCTGAAGTGGACCAAATATTAACAGTGCTGTTAACAACAGAAATGTTTGTTGGGGGTAGCATTGCCTTCATACTGGACAACACCATTCCAGGTACAGCTGCTGGAAGATTTTGTGACAAGATATTAAGCCTTTATAATGCACCAATATGTTATGAGTCCACTTCTCATAGAGCATGTTGCCCGTGTTATGATTTCAGGCCTTGCTGAGGAAGTTAAGCCATATTAATTGCTGCTGGCAAATGATCCATCTTCAGCAAGAAGCATGGACTTTTTTAAAACTGTATTTTGAGATGGAGCCATAAAAATCCTCTAAGACAGGGCTGTCCAGCTGGCAGGCCACAGCCAAAGGAGTTAACGAGTGGCCCCCAGGCTCTTATCCAGCCACCACTCCCCCTATTGCTCCCATTGCTGCTGCAGCCAGGGGTCTCTAGGCCAGTAATTCGCAACCACCTTTTTCAAGGGTGTTTGGGGTGCCATGCAATCCTAGTAGTTAGGCATGCAAATTGTTTTTCACATTATAGAATCCTCTCTCATCTGATGTGGTCTTTCTGAGTTCTTTGCAACAGAAAAACTGCTCTATTATTTTTCCGTAGTCAAAAGAGAGCAAAAATTAAGATCCAGCATTTTCTGAGTACCACGACATTAGCAAGGAGTGCCTTAAGTTTCATAGGGTTGAGAACCACTGCTGTAGCCTCTCCCTCCCTCCATTTATGATGCCTGCTCCCAACCCAGGAGACAGCACAGCTGAACACGGAGTGAGAGAACAGAGGTGAGGGCTATCTTTGTGGTGCAAAAGCTAGCTATGCTAGCCACACATACAGGGCAACATAGGGGCCATAGCTCACACTAGTGCAACCCCAAACCACCTAGAAGTTGGATAGCCATGCTTTAAGATGGTTTCTCCAAGTATACAACACTGGCACAATTGGAACTAAATATAAACATTTTGTGACAAAAAGAAAAAACTTTAGAAAGCACTTCAACGAGGTATTCATTATGAATTTAGTTGATCAGTCCCACACATCCCCCCACTGCTGCCCTTTGTGCCCAGTATCAGAGCATAAGTAAGGATCACTAGTGACAATCATAAATGAGCAGAAACATCATTCAACAATACAACCAGCTAACTTACAACGTCTGTCTGCCACAGAAGGTCCGAATGAAACACTGACAGTATTTTTAAAAAGGGCAGGAAGTCTTGAAAACAAGCAACAGATGTTACACTATAAGCTTGTTCCTGCTGTCTTCCCGCATGCAGTTTCATAGTAGATCTTATGCTGGCAAGTACAGTTCATGTTCAGTGATGGCAGGATAATCCAATGCAGGGAACAGACTGCAGGGAAGTTTTCTTCTCCGCTTGTGTAGACTCAGATTAGCCAGGTGAGTTTGCATCCATCAGAAGCATCAGATACTAGCCACTTGAGGGGGCCGGATCCCAGGTGAGAGAGAGCAATGTACTGACACAGTATTGGGTGGGGTGGGAATTGCCTCTCCCCAGAACTGCCCACAAAAATACTTCTAACTTGAAAAGATTAAGTTACTTGCTACCCTACTGTTGTAGGCAGCTCCTCTTCTACTTCTCTTGCTCTACTCTTCTATTGCTCCTCTTCTACTTTAACTGCCAGTCTTGTATGTTAACCTAAACTCTGGGACCTTTACCTCCTCCCAGGGACGGAAGAGGAACGAGGACTGGTGCAGTGGAAGGCAGGAGCGCATGCTGACAGCAGCATGTCTGAAAACCTGAAAAGCTATGACTTCCCATTTGGGATGAATGTGGTAAAAAGGATCCACTGGCTGAAGTATGTGCCAGTGTGTCCAGTTTTCAAAGGATTCAAGTCAAGGACAAAGAATCGTGACACAACGGAAGATGCACAAGACAACACAAACAACTTAGCCGTATGCACGAAGGTCTGAAAGAACTGCATAGAGGGTGGCATGGGCATAACATGGGGACAGGCACTTATTTCAGAGGGCCGCTTAATGAGTTTTGTTGAGCTGTTGAGAGCCACAAGGGTAGCCCTGCCCCTTGACAGGAGCCCCATCCCCTGGTTGCCATCTTGGGACCAGAAGACCTGTCCCCTAGCCCCCAACCTTTGCTGTCAGAAGTCCCTCCCCTTGCCCCCAGAAGCACTGCTTTTGGGAAGAGGGATTTGCCATCTTGGAACCAGAAAAGCCCCCACAAATTCTACACTTAGTGTTTGATTTTATTTTTTTTTTTAAATCAACAATGTATTTTATTTTTAAAAAATATTTGTCCATGTGTGGGTGATTGCATAATACCTCAAAATGAAGTCTTATGCTTGTATAAGAAGGGGTGTGTGTGTGGGGGGGGGAAGGTATGGGCTGTGGGCATATAGCAGTGAGCAGGGCTCCCCCCAGATGTGCACAGGTGCATGTGGGGGAGGGGTGCGGTGTTGGTGGGATGTGTGATTGTGTGGGAGAGGATGTGGTTTGCAGAGGAGTCTGCAGGTATGGTGGGATATGCATTGGAGCTCCCCCACACATTCCCTGCTTGAGCTGGTCAGCATCCACCCCTGCCTGCAACAGCCCAGAGCTCATGTGCCCTATAGCACCTCCCTGCCACTGCCAGAGGCGCACAGCCCCTACCCTGGACTCACCCCCAACAGAGTAGATCAGCCAGAGCCTGGGCACAGCCCCAACCCCAGCCGACCCCTACTCCGCACTGCCTGCCTCTAGTGTATCCTGCTGCCCCTTAGGCATACAGTGGTGCTAGGGCAGCTTCACAGCTCCTTCTGGCTGCTGTCACTGCTGGCCCCAGCCCCATGGTACCGGCGGGGGGCCCCGCCCAGCCCCAACCCCCTGCACACCAGCAGGGAA
>NW_005841844.1:2272146-2283681 GCF_000455745.1 Alligator sinensis
CCTCCCTCGCTGCGCCGGGCCTTTCGTCCTGCGGCCCCCCAGAGCCTGCCCTGGGCTGCCCTGTCTCTACTGTTGTCACCGCTGCCTCCAGGCTGCCCTGTGGGCCAGCAGTGACACTGCAAAACAAAATGCAGGGCAGTCTGGTACAGGCTCCAGGCAGCTGCAGCAGGAACAGCCAGCAGCAGTGAGGGGGAGGAGCTGCTTTCTGCTGTGCTGAGCAACAGCTTCTGTCCTGTGTCTCAACTGCTGACCCTGGGCAGGCAAACCTGGAGCAGGTGCAAGGCTGGGGTTATGTCATTGGGTCCCTGCCAGTACTGCGTGGCTGGGGCCAGAGGCAGCAGCTGGAAGGAACTGTCACCATCTGGGCTGCCTAGAAAGGCAGTCCAGCTGCAGTGCCAACTGAGCCCTGCTGCATGCCCAGGAGGCAGCAAGACATGCCATGGCTGGATGGTGCCTGGGCCAGGCTGGACCAAGGGACCTGCTGCAGGTCAGATTTGGCCCATGAGCCATATTTTGCCCACCCCTGGCATAACAGATGCAGCAGCAGTTAGGCCTGCTTTACCATAGGCCTATTTCAGAATACTGAAGGAAGGTGAGCTGTGCCAAACTTGAGAGTGAAAGAACTTGGGGAGTCAAGTCCTCCTATGATTCCAATTTACCATTCCAGTGGAGTCTGTGCAAGACAACTCCAACACAGCACCATCTCTACTGTATTAGACATTGTCCCTAAATGTTCATGTCATTTGTGACAACCTACTGAAATGTCACCAGGCTCTACTACTGCAGGCCCCTTTAATGTCATTATAGAATCATAGGACTGGAAGGGACCCTGAAGGATCAGAGTCCAGCCCCCTGCATGAGCAAGAAAGACATCTGGGGTCAGATGACCCCAGCCAAGTGAATTTCCAAGCTATTCACCCCAAATGACAACAGTCATACCCCCTCCCCAAGATTGGCTTCAAGTTTCCACCTTCTGCACAGTTTACAACTCAAACCCTAAATTCACTTAAGACTTATGCAGAACTTTGTTCAGGTTCCAAGAAGGCTTGCGAACCTAGGCAAAAGATGGCTCAAGTGGTCATCTAGGCACCCTGGACCAAATCCGTCCCTCATTCAACTCCACAGACCTCAACACAATTATACCAAGAATTAATCAAGAATCAGTGTGAGGAATGTAGTCTTTAAATATAAGCAGGGTAGGATTTTTTTTTTTTTTGTTGAGATACATTTCAAGATAATCCATTAAAACAGTGTTTCTCAATCTTTTTTGCCCCATGGAACACTTACCTAAATAAAAAAGCAGCATGGCACACAGGCCATGGAGCTGGGGGGCAGTGGTGTTAGGGAGAGAAGGGGAGGTTGAAGAGAACAAACAAGGACCCGAGTTTTATTGCACTAAAATACACTCCTGGGCTTCTCTGAGAAAGATTCCTCCCTGGATTTTGATGAAGTGCCCTTAAAAAAAAACCAAAAAAACAAACAAAAAAAAAAAACCACATGCACACAACAAAAACAGCTTGTTACTGTTCACATTGCTGATAAGAAGCCTCTGTGATCAACCAACAATTCCAGAAGATCCCACTTCCACTAAGATGGTCATTAATAAGCCACTCCATTCTACATGATTAGATTACAGTTCTACTCTGAATATAAGAGCTATTATTCCCATTTTTCTCCTTAAGACTTCATTAAAAAGGGGAAAAATGCCTATGAAAGACGCATTTGTCATTGAATATCAGACATCAGTGGTTGAAATTCTAAGGTGTTTGGGCAGCCTGGTTGGCTACAGTCTACAAACAGTTTAGTTACCAGGCAGTACAAAAGAAAAAAGCACAGAATTGTAAAGCTGAAGATTGGGTGAGACTCATCTAGCCCAACTGATTCCTCAGTCTCATGTTAACTGAAAATTTTAGCTGTCAATCAAGATTGTAATCTGGAAGCATCTCTGTAGGCAAGATGTAACAACTGTAGTACAAATTAAACAAACAAACAAACAAAAAAAGAAAGGAGGGTGGCATCTCCTTCAACCAACTTCACTGAATACTTCAATATCTTCCTCTGGTGGCATACTTACTGCTGAAGTTAAAGTTTTAGTTCTTCAGACAAGTCTTAAACTATGAAATGTAGCTTCAAAGTTCCTTCCAATAGCTTGCATTAGCTTCAGATGCATTGTTGTAGACACCCTAAAAACCACTGCTATCAACAACTATGCTATAAAAAACTTCCGTCCTTCCTGTGAAACTTTCAGAAGTACATCCATGACCAATCTCAGGCTTCCGCCATATGACCCGAAATCCTCATGGTGCAAGGTTCCCTAAACCCCCAAAGATGCTGCTGCTTTTATTTCAAAGGGCACTGCTTCTCCCATGAGCTGGGAGACATCACTGATGAGCTCCAGCTGAACAAAGAAATGGTGCCCTTTGAAGCTGAAGCCACAGACAACATCAGAGCAGCTTTGTCCTTAATTTGGCAGCCTCCTGCCAATTAAGCAGGTTGCCAACCACCCAGATACAGGTGATCTAACTTACTGTACTACTTTGGTACTAGCCTGTTATAAGCAGCAGCTTAAATATCTTTCTCCCCCATTTCATCATGTTGCTAAAAAGCAGTGTTCAAGTAAGGTGATTCATGATGATTCAAGAGACGGGCACAGATCAGTTCTACTATTATTTATTTTTTTAAATATTTTTGAAAAAATATAATTTTTTTACAATATTTTCAACTTAAACACTATTCACACTGAACACGTATGGCAGCTTAACCTACCCAAATATGAAGTTTAAGAAGCCAAAACTGTTCTAGCTTTATTAAAAGAAAAAAGTTGTTGTGCTGTAGACTATTGTGTAGTGATGAATAAACAAAGCAAGGGAAAAGCACCACTCAAATCACTAATGCTAGGGTTTTTCTTGGTTAAATCCAACTATATTAAAGTTGTATACTAGAAGTTATACAGTTCTATGTATGTGGGTTCTCGGAAGAAATTGTGATGAAACTCACATCTCCTTTAATGTAATTAAGTGAAAAACATTTCTAAAACATGATAACATTGTAAATACAGGACATTTCTTCCAATCAATTGGATTTTAGTTCAGTAACTGAGATCTAGGACTCTGTACAGGTCTGTAAAATAGTACTGTTATAGTTCATGCTTCTCAAAAAGAGCATGAAGTAAAGTTTTTGATAAGGGAAAATCATTAGTAACAATACTGAAGTTTTAAAGGAAAGTTAGCTAATTTGCATAATAATCAGATAACCTTGCTTTTCTTTTTAAAGTTAAGGCATTATCCAGTGCAAGTTAGCACCAGTTTACATGTTCTCATTTAAAAAAAAAAAACAAAAAAACAGACCATCCTCAGTCAATCCTAAAACCTATTAAAAAGACAGAGTCTGCAAGAGATTTTCATAAATTTGGTACTTTGTCTCAACTTGACTGGTGCTTCTTACCTCACTGTTTCCTTCACAGAAAGCCAGGGTCCAATTATATTTTCATTAAACTTTTGACAGCTTTTTACTTAATAACAGTCTCAGCACTTTTATTAAGCATGCAAGACTAACAAAACTTTGGCAATGCATAAGTGTAACACAGTGACAAGAAGAGAGAGCTTTTACAATTAAATCTTCTAATACTGGCTTCACAGTGTGGAAATTGTGCTACATCCACCAAGAGAGGGCCCAGTCTACTCAAATACTCAGTACTTCACCCCAGGAACAAACTCCTTCGCATTTGGATTCAGATTACTCTTGACCTAAGAGAAGGAAAGACATGTCTAGTGTAAAAAAAAATTGGGACTCTCTCAACTTCAATTACATCCTCATCAAGATAAATATGCTCATCAGAACAGCTTACAGGCACTTATCAAACTACAGCATGATTTCTTAAATACATTAAAAAGTACAGTAAATTTTAGGACATTTCACTTACTCATCACTGCATGCTAAAAGTATGATTAGAAATGAAATGCTAATAGCAGGCGAATAAACTACTAGAATCTGCATGCAGGTCAGGGATATCCTGCTGGGTCCTGCTGAGAGTATCATGAGCAGTGGCCTGAGGTGCCTGACAATATACATTTGTTTTAACCACATTCAGTTATGCAACTTCAGCAAAGGATTTTAAAAAGTGGAACATTAGACTTGACTGCTCTTGATGTCTAAAACTGCACATGCATTCTCACTTATTTCGTAATCGGGTATCCTATAGGACTTTTCCTACTTTCATGCATTTCCTAACAATAAGTCAGGGAGCAGATTGGAAGATGTGTTAACAGAAATGTTATTTAAACATTTAATTTACATATTAGCCATCACCAACACCACTACTTGTCATCTTCACCCCATTATACCATAAGCTTTGTTATTTAAGCAGTAGACCAAAGTCTAGCTAGGCAAAACTGGGGGGCGGGAGTTAAATATCCCAGAGGCTTAATTTTGAAGTCCTACTACTTTTAAGCAAGAGGATTTAGTGCACAAGCCCAAAACAACTTGAGCAATGAAGTTTAGGAAGGCCAATTATTAGTACTTAAGGCTAGAATGACAGTAATACAGCTCCAGAGCAGAGACCATTTTGAAACAGTAATAGTATACCAAGTAATATTCTGTATATGTATGGGGAAAATGCATGTTAAGAGACTTTGGCTTAGGTGTTGGAACAGAGATTGGGAAAACAGTGCGTTATTAGTTCAGAAGAAACAAACAGGAACAAAGTTATATTATGGACCTACGCATCTCTATTGGTAAGGTTAAGGTTAGTTATTTCAATTTAATTTTTTTTTTTTTTTTTTTTTTTTAATTACTGAAAAATAATCTGAAAAGCAGCCTACCACCAGATCTTCCAGTGATGAGCTCTCACTGATAACAAGGTCATTAAATTGGTCCTGGATTTGATCCATTGTTTGTGGGAGATCTCGAGCTGGAATAAACCATTCGTGTTCTTCCTCCTCTTCCAGCATTTCTTGAAAACAGCGTTCAATAAATTCTTCTTCCCACAACTCTTCTTCAATCTAGTGTTAAAAAGGGGAAAATGTGTTAATGTATACAGGGGTGTAGGTTGTAGCCATGTTGGTCTAAGGACATAGGCAGACAAGGTTCCTTGGGTGAATTTGATATCTTTTATTAGACCAACCCAATAGTTGGAGAATAGTTAAGCAAGCTTTCGAGTTCAAAAACCCTTTGTCAGGCTAAGAAAATTTCAGCAGTTGGTGTGTGCTCTTTCCAGGAACAGCACACACCAACTGCTGAAACTTCCTTAGCCTGACAAAGGGTTAATGTATACAGTAACTCTAGGGCTAGGTTTTCAATGCAGAGCTGACTAGGTGATCAGCAGGGATCCAGGTTTTCTGTTTCCCATGGAAAAAAGAGAGTAAACCACAGATTTTACCTTTACCAGAGTCAATTGCAGATTTCTCGTTTTACCGGAGAAACCTGTTGGATTTAGCAATTTTGCAACAAGCTCCCTGCAGGATAGCAGAGTTCCAGCCTGCAGGGAGCTGGGAGGGAGCAGGAGGAAGGCAGTGAGACTGGGGCTGCCATTTGCATGGACATGCACATGGTCCCAGGCAGCCTGCAGAGCAGCTCCATCAAGTAAGTGGGGGGGGGGGGGTGAAGATATTGAGTGAAACCCCTGTAGGGTGGGAGGGAGCTGGGCAGGGCTGGGGCTGCTGCTCAGCCAGGCAGTGCTTGGGGCCTGGGGCCACAATGCACGGCTGCAAGGCCCCAGCGAGAAGCAGGACAGGGCTGTGGGTGGCTCGTCTGGGGAGGGGAAGGGCCGGTTCCCTCCCCGCTAGTGTGTGGGTTGGTACACACATTAGTGGTCTCTCTCTCTCTCAGCATGAGTATGAGACATTGGATTAAAACACAACTCCCCTTTGGCTCCTGCCTAACACCTGAGTGGAACTGTATGAGACTACTGAAACTTATAGCACTGGCCTCAGTACAGCACAGTTCCTCGCGCTACGTGTTACAATTTTCATCTAGTATTAGTTCTAGCAAGAACCCAGGCATGATTCCTTTCCCCTAAGGGAACTGTTAATTGGGTTTAACATACAGTAGCCCACACATGACTTTGGTTCAGGGTTAACTAAGTGATGGTAGAGAGGGGGGAAAAGGGGAAAAAACCCTCACAAAAAACGGGCCTAAATAATTGTATGAACACAATTCAATTTCTTAAAAAAGGCTATGTTGCTATACACAACTGTAGCCCTCAGCAGGGTTTGAATCCTTAGCCTTCACAGCTTTGCAACATATAACAGGCTCTCTCCCAAGCTGTAGTCTTAGAAGTAGGATAGTGGCTATGGGCTGCACTGGACTCAAACCTTTGGACTAAGCAACAACTGGTGTGATAGTCAGGAAACTGCTAGATCTCCTTAGCTACCAGGAGCCATGACCCAAAGCTCCCTAGCAGGGGGCATTTGTTTTGGAGAACCTTGGCAACAGCTCAAGGCTTCCCAATACAAGAGGGGCCACAACAGGAACCCACGTTAAGGAGGTTCACGTTCACCAGCAACGCGATTTAGAATTGGCAATTTCTGTATCTGTAAATTCAAGTCTGACAAAGACCAGACATTATTCAAGACTTTACTCTCTACCAAATCAAAACCTACTGAAGAGAGAGAAAATCTTAGAGAAATTGATCCAAAAAACTTTTTCTAATGGAAAGTGTTAGGCACTCTTTATACACCTGGTCTTAACATTCCCACAACCAAGCGCAGTTTTCCTCACAGATTTATCAAAGATTTGTACTGCTGGCATGTTTATCACTTGAGAATAAGCCACACAGTAACTCGCCCCAGTAAGATGAGCTAAACGGTATAGAAGTTTCCCCACCCGTAACTCTCCCATAAGCAGAGACCTAGGTTTTCCATTTCCAATGGAAAAACAAAAAAAACAAAACACAGAAAAAAAACACGGATTTTTCCTTTTGACCAAGGGGAAAAAAAAAACCCAACCAAAACAAAAAAACCCACACAACATGGATTGTTCACTTTAAACAGAGAAACAGACTGATTTTCCACTTTTATAAAGAGCGCTTGCAGGCTGGTAGAGTTCCAGCCTACAAGGGGCTATGGGGAGCAGGAGGCATGACATGCACACATGGTCACCAGGCAGCCTGGAGAGCTGCTCCGAAAGGGAAAGGGAAAGGGAAGGGGGGTGGTAATTGAGGCCCCCCTCATAGGAACAGATAAGAGGGAGTTGGGCAGCGCTGGGGCTGCTGCCCAGTACAGGTGGTACATGGGACCTGGGACTGGAATGTGCAGGTGCAGGGCCTGGCTTCCTGCCGCTGCACACACCCTTGGGACCACTCCCAGGAGACAGGAGGGCACATGTCCCCATATCCGTGCACAGGACTGGGGCAGGCTGAGGCTGTGGCTGCTGAGGCCCTGAGCGGAGGGCAGCAGGACAGGGAGCCCCAGCAGGCACGACCCAGAGCAGCAGGGCAGAGTGGGGCCAGGTGGGGAAGCTCCTTGGCTCTGCAAGCCCCATGCCACCCTGGTGAGGTGCCCCCTGCCCACTTGGCAGTTGTGGGGGTCATGGCACAGAGCTGTGCCCCTCACTGCTGCTGGGTGGGTAGGGGGTGCCTCGCCAAGGCAGCAGCAAGGCACTTCACTGCCCAGTCCTGCTCTGACCTGATAGGTCCCACTCCAGATATGCTCTGGCTATGCTGCCCATGGAGGGAGAGGGAGCCAGGCTCCTCACTCTGCTCTGCTAGAGCAGCTACCACCTCCCACAGGCAGGAGCTGGGGCATGGGTACTGCTGCAGGAGGGCAGGGTGCTGTGGACTCAGGTCCCCGGCCCTGTAGCCCTGGCAGCTGTGGCTTGGGAGCGAGGGACCTGGACCTGCATCCTGGTGAGCAAAGGGGGCAGGTAGAGCTCTGAATTTCCAAAACAAAAACCCCAACCCCCCCCTCCGAAAAACCCAAAATCAAAATACCAATATTTATAGAAGGAAGTTACTTATTTTCCTGATGGAGAAACAAATGTAGATTGTCTCTGAAAGTGACAGGCTGAGCAAATTGTGTGTGTGTGGGGGGGGGGGGGGGGTGGTGGTGTTAGTCAGGCTACCCCATATCCAGACTCCCAAACTCTTATTGAGGCTCTCTGCTGCCTCTTTAAAAAAAAAAAAATGCCCCCCCACCCCCACATACACTTTTGTGCACTTTATATTATACACAAACTGGGAAGCAACTTACCTGCCTGTTAAACTCCTCTTCATTTTCCATCCACATGTACTCAGCAAACGGATTGTCATCTTCATGAGAGTGACCATTAATAATCACATCTTCATTGATGATGCTTGGGCTGGTACTGCTGCGACTTGGATCTTTCATGGCTGCACTTCTGATCTGAAGTCTGTAAATTAAAAGTTGCAGCATTGGAGAATTTAAGCTTATTCTCCCATCATTCACCTTCTGCAGAAACCTCATCCAAGCAATCATGGGTAAATACCTGATCTGTATTTACAAAATCCATATAGGCCAAGTCAAGTCTGACTGTTATGCTTGTAATTAGAGCCTCCCCAGAGAAAGACAACTTCTGCAAACCATAATTAACAAAACAGGGAATAACCCTGACTGGAGCATTCCCCAAATAACTATTAACACAGTTCTTTTACCAAGCCTCAACAGAACACTGATGCTTTGCAAGACCACTAAAGGAACCAACAGCATTGCTAAAGCAGTTACTCTGCAGATGTATAACATAGTTCAGAAGTGTTAAAGTGACAGGGAAATTAGTCTGTCATTTTAAAATCCCATTTTCTAAACTGTATCAAGTTTCTCAATAAACCAACCCAACATCCATTATTTTTAGGAGGCAGTACACAATGCTTCTTGGGGAATTATTTCTTTGAAAAGGAGTTTGGAGCAGGGTGGTACAAAACAGTCTGACTTGAAAAGAAGAAGTTGCTTCAAACACCAAACTAAAATATAAATGTGGACACATGCATAATTTCACTACTCAGACACCCTGGGAAAACTCCAGGATCCTATTTGAGTTCTTCATACCATCAGTTAACCATAAAGTGCTATGGTTATCCAATTAACAAAAGCCCACTGACTAAAAGGGGTTTCAGTGCAAGAAAGACAATACAGGTTTGGCTCAGATCCCAATTCACTAATGTATTTATACAGTTCCTTAACTATTTTAGAGGCAACTTCTTTTGAAATCTGAAGTCAGGATTCTGTATCAGTCATGCAGCAGGGTCACGAGTTGCAACTGTAATACTGTTCCATGGGATATACTGAATCCTGAACTTGAGAACTGCAGTTAGTCAACACATTTTCTAGTACCTACATGTAATTTAACCCTGGATTTATGACACATCCAGACTGAAATAATTAGCCTTTGCCATTTTACAAATAAGTGCAAGGTCAAGGGTACAGAGTATGCAGACCCTTTCATAAGGCTAGCAGGCCACAAGGTTCAAACAAATGCACAGAACTTGTTCTCCATCCAGTTTGGAGTAAGTTCAAATATTCCATTTAGTGTTTGCCTACAAGGTATTCAAACCTAGTCGCTTGCTAATCTTGGGAACTTCATACTTTGGTCCCAAAATGAGACTTTTTTAATGTAATTACCTCATGTATTTCATGATATTCACTCCTGCTATATTTAGAGTGAGCAGCATTCACATACAAACACCTCAACTCATTCCCCAACTTCTCCTACTGCAGGCTGTAGTAAAGTCACATATTGACACTGCAGCTTCATGTGAAATTTTGTATCTCCCAGAAAGCCAGAAGTTATACAAGAGTGATTAAAGCAGCCAGTGATTAAACCAGCTGGGGATAGAAAAAATACAAATAAATTTAAAATCTGTTATTTCTCAAAATGATATCTATATATGCCTGCACTCTCTCTACCTCCCCCCCTGCTGCATGACAGAAATTGGATCACTAACTGAGAGCTGGACCAAAGGTTCACTTTGTCCAAATACTAAGACCAAGACATAAACAAAACACTAACTTTTAGATAAAACATGCATTGTTTCACAAGGGGAAGAAGAAGAAAAAAAATGGAAAGATTGCTGTTTAAGTTTTTTAATGCAAAAATAAGAGACAATACCAATTTAACCTGCAAAGAAACAGAATGAGATGAAACATTAGACTATCCTAGCATCAAGAGTTTAGAAGTGTGCTTTTTTTTGGTCAAAAGTACAAATGGAAAGACTTTTATAGATATGTATTAGACAATTTGAACAGCAAAAATGCACTAAGGTATTGTATTTGATATCAATAAATCTAAAGTTGCCTCAAGGAAGTACAATTATTTATTAAAATTTGTTCTTCACCATTCAAAAAGCAAGATACCAGTGCCGAACAGCAGGAAGCTCTCTTCTCATGTAAAGAGTACCTTAGAGATCTCACAGAAGGAAGCTGTTAAGAGATACAATTTCCAAACTATGACAGGGCTGGGTTGGGGAAAACTGACAGTATCCCTCAATTACTAGAAATAACAATGAAAGCAACCAATTTATACATGAATTACTAAGGGAAAGTGAGAGGGGACATTAACAGCTGAAGCCAAGAAGGAAGTGCCATAATTTACCTGGGAGCTATTTTCCAGATGTATATATGAGACCCATTACTAATAGAGGATGTTGCTGTTGTTCCACCTTCAAAAACTGAAAGGGTGAAAGCCTATATTCTCAATTATATTTGAAGAGCATTGATAGCATAAGCTCCGAATAAAAACGTCTGGTCGTTTTTTCCACAGGGAAGAATGCATACAAACACCTGTGTTATTAGAAACCAGATGGGAGAAAGAAGGTTCTAGATGGTCATATAGTCACAATAGTTTAAATACCTCAAATATTTATAGGACTTGCCCCCAGTGCTGTAAGGAAACCATTTTTACAAGCAAGGACTGAGACCAAGATTAAGAATTTATCCAAAACATACACAGTCCATTTACACATGCTCTTTAACAATGTCACTGTGGGAGTGGATAAAGGAAAATTTCCAACCTGAGGCACCCAAGGAAGAGCACTTCAACCGCCACATTTATCCCAAACATGCAGCTGGTCCAATAAGAGATATTACCAACAAGAATTCAAGCCTTTACACTTTCAACAGGTGCCTCACTAGAGCCAACTAGAGAAACAAATCCAAGGATGACAGGCAGAGTACTCACAAAAGAGGCCCAGGAAACAGGAGAAATATTCATTTCCATCACAGCAATAACTGAACAGCAGGGGGCCTCAAGGCTCTACTTCAAATTTCATGTTTAATATATGATGCTGAGGAACAAACAAGAATAAGGAAAGGTCCTGCCATTATATTGCTATCCTCATCCAAAAAATATGCACCTGATCTCAGTGAGGACACAACAGATGGTTCAGAGAAGCACAATAAAAATGACTACGGGCATGTAAAACTCGTAAGAAAGACTGAAAAGAAAGGAACTGTTTACACTGCAATAGAAATAAATACGGATAGATCAGCTTTTCCCTACCTCAAAACAAGAACAAAGGAGACAATCACTTATTCACGTAAATTAAGCTATTGCAATTTGAGGGGGGGGGGGGGGAAAAAAAAAAAA
>NW_005841844.1:2283691-2284301 GCF_000455745.1 Alligator sinensis
AAAAATCTGTTTCCACAGTCTGCCTCCCTGTAATTAGATAGCAGAACTCATTACAGCATGTTGGTAATTCTAGAAGTCAAGGAGATGCAAGGAAATACTGGATATCCCTATACCACGACCAGCTGCTACTAGCAAACTTTTATAGATCACAAAGCTTCATTTTTTTTAGGGTTTAAGACAGACTTTTATTAGGGATTCAGAAGAGCTAGGTCATTGAGGGGCACAATCTCCTACCCATCTCCTGTGACATTTCTGGCACTCTCTGCACTATGCAGTGCTCGCCACCACTGGCTGGAAGAGAGGATCAGCCTGGGGCACCTAGACAAAGTCCCTACACAGATTGCTATGAATTCCTTCCAACCTTTGGAGTCCCTACAGCAGCCTCTTAGCATCTGTTGGGAGCAGCTGGCTAAATACTTTGCTTATTTACATCCAGCCCTACCCCCACCCCACACACGTGTTTGTATGACATTAATTTTATTTTTGTGGCTTGTTAGCGAGCAGGCACTAAGCAGGCCGGGGTACACAGACAGATAAAGTAAGAACTCCGGGCTGCCCCGGTGACAGGCGGGCACGGGCCCAGACCCGGCAGCCCCAGAGGCAGGACGCG
>NW_005841844.1:2285497-2290551 GCF_000455745.1 Alligator sinensis
GCGAGGGGCCGGCGGCGTCCGCGCTGCGTGTTCCGAGCGCGAGTGGGGCGGGCACGGGCTGCTGGAGCTAATACTGGATGATAACCTCGACTCCGTATTTTTGGCGGGTCGTAGACTCATCTAAACAAAACAAAGCACAAATGCGAGGCCCCAGTCGGGGTCTGTAGACTGCTCCGGGTCCACACACTGCTTCTTCCAGACGTTAAGAAACCGAGTGAGATCCTGGCAGTTTCTGGACCCAGACCGCAAGGACCTCCGTGTCTGTGTCCTTCAGCCCTGGCCACCCCCCGCCCGGCTCTGCCCCAGGACTTCTGGCCACCCGGCCAGGATGGGGCTACCGCGTCCAGCCGAAGAGGTGCTAGGTGCCCACGGGTCACTGCAGCAGGCGGGGGCGCTGGGCGCGCTGGCAGAGGCCAGGCTGGCTGCCCTGCAAGGGGAGACTGGCTGGTGGGAAGAGGGGATGTGGGACTGCAAAGCATCCTGGGAGACCAGGGGCCTGTCACCTAAGGCACTGGGGGAGGTCTGGACCAGAAGTTCAATACACTAGTCTAACCTAAAAGGATTAAAGATACTACATTCATCCAGGTTTGTCTTAAACCAAGCACCACCATTTTGAAACCAATCTATTTGCACTGAACTACTGTTCTGTTACAAGTTTGTACCTGTTTGTGTAATTTCTGTACCTTGCCTAGGAGGTGAATACAGCTAACATGAACCAGATTACTGGTACCGTGTGCATGAGTAAGATGGCATATCTAAGTTTTGCAAGCAGCTTTGCATATGCAAGTACCAGTATGTTCTAGCTCAGCACTGCCCAAGCAGCAGCTGACAGGACTTCCCAGCACCGCTCTGGAACCCAAGGCGTGAACGCCACCGCTGTTCTTCCCTGCCCCTCCCAAGTCCCTTGCTCACTACTGAAGTCAGGGGCTTCAGCCACTGCTGTTAGACTGACAGCAGGGAAAAAGGGGGCAAGCGACAATGGTTGGCCCTTAAGTCCTGGAGGCATGCTGACAAGTTTCCACCAGAGGTGGGTCACCATGTAGTACACGTGGCAAAATAAGTTGGACAGCCCTTTTCTAACTGCAAAATCAGGGTGCCTTCCTTCCTGCTCTACATTGCAGTAGATAGCAGACACATCACAGCATGACACTGAAATCCTGTCCTGGGTCACAGGCTCTCTGCAGCTGCCGATGCCTTGGAGAATGTCTCTTTTTCTGTTACTGCCACAGCCAGTAAATTTGGCACTTAGCCTCTTCTCACATGCCTATGCACACACAATGGGTGTGGTAACACTGGACTGTTTTGCCATGCACTGGTGTCTTGCTGCAAATAATTTTCAGGTCACGTGACTACCTGAGGAAGGAGAGAACCAGTTGCTTGAAAAGAACTTACCTGCATTGACTCGCATAAGAAACTAATATGAAACCAGTTGCATTGCAAAATAAAATACTGCTTGAAAGTTCTTTCAGGACAAGTTTACGAAGTGCTCGCCTCGCAGTGGAATCAGCACAACTGCAGTAGCAGGGCGGAGGGCAGTAAACATCTTGAATGTTCTGGATCATGTCAGGGAGGGGCTTCATGGCCAGAACCAGTGGAGCTTTGATTATGCATATCCACAGCTGCTTAGAAGAGGGCACAAGTGTTGGGAGGGAGAAATGCTCACAGCCCAGATACAGGATTTAGCAGTGTGTGGATCTGGGCCAAGGATCCCACCCTCGAACCCTTTAGAGTGGATTATGCCATGGGGACCTCTAGTTACTCAAGGCACATATGGGTACAGGAATTAATTTAGTCTAGATGACAAAAGGCCACAGTGTGTCACCACTTTATTCTCCAAGGCTGTTCAACCTCCTCTGCATTGCCCTAACCCCAATTTAGCACCCATAGGAGAAGGAACTGACAGTCACCACTAGTTTCTCCAATACCTAAGCCTCATTGCTGATTTAGTTAACAATGGAAAACGTGGTGTTAAACACAACCCATCCATTTGGAATGGAATGAAACTATCAGCTCAAAAAACTCCAAACCAAACAAACAGCTTCTAGATGAGATCCTCTCTCACTGCCTCTGGGCTAAAAGTAGTTTAAAAGGTTAAAAAGTGTAATTAGGGGAAAACTCAAATCAACTCAGTCTAGAATCACCCGTTCCCTTATCAGACTAGACAGTGGTACAGAGATCTTTGTGGTAAAATGAAAATCCTAGAGACTCAAGATAGAAATACAGAGCCAGTTCCTACATACATCTTAGGACTTCAGGGTTATCAGATTTGGGTTGTTGCTTAAAGCAGGGGTGGGCAAAATGTGGCCCGCAGGCTGGATGCGGCCCACCAGGCTGTTCTATCCAGCCCGCAGGGCCCCTAAAACATTTAGAAAATTAATAGTTATCTGCCCCTGGCTGCCTGTCATGCGGCCCTCGATGGCTTGCCAAAACTCAGTAAGCAGCCCTCCACCCGAAATAACTGTCCGCCCCGGCTTAAAGTCATGCAGAGTTTGTTCTTAGCCCACAAGTTACAGAAAAGCAAGCCACTGCAAAAATATGAGAATTGTAACAATGAAGAGCAGGTAAGTAAGTGATAGACTATTCAATAGGAACACACAGGAAAAACTATATGGAATTACTGAAACTGATTATGTTAGAACAACACAACAAAATCTGAGGCAATATAAATTGGGTGTCCTGAGATTACGTTATGATCCAACATCCCCACAACACATTAGGAGCCTCTTCAGAGGCTGCAGTGGGCATTTAATCTGATCCTGGAATAACATGTCCAGTCAAAACTTTGAATTTTGGAATTTATGTTAATTACCCTTTCTAACACAAGAGACATTTAAAAGGCAGGAGCTTTTGTGCACTAGTCCAGTGATTAAGGCCCTAGGCTAAAACTCAGGAGATCTGATGGTGCTGGTTAATGAATCCAGAGGCTTCCTCTGGAACTACACTTAATTCTTCACCCTTCTGCCTCATCTTTCATCTCTTCCACCTTTAAATGTATAAGTTGGGGTAGATCTCATCTCAGACAATTTCTAACATTATTTTAGTAGCTATGCAGAGCCCTCAAGGACCACAGGCAACATCAAGCACTATCCTGTATACAGCTCCCATTACAAGAGGGCTTTGCAGTGTTGTAATACAGATATTTAAATGAGCATGCCTGAAGACAGGCCAAGGAAGTAAAATTATTTGGGTAACCATTTACCTAAGGCTAAATTAAACGAGGTTCTGAAATTTTACAGAGAACTGATTTGGCCATTTTTGTGGGCTGTGGACCAAACAGCTGAGAAGTACTTGTTTGACAAATCAAACACATGACCCTCTGGTTCTGTCACTGCAGGGGTAGGTGAAATACAGCCCACAGGCTGCATCCAGCCCACCAGTCCATTCTAGCCAGCCTGTGGGCCCCCTAAAACAATTTAGAAAAATATTTATCTGCTCCTGGCTGCCTGTCAACAGTGACAGAAGCCAGGGTGGTAGGACCCAAGGGGAGCTGTCAGTAGGATACAGCAGCCCAGCCCAGTCCAGCCCCTACCATTTCTGTGCTTTCCTGCCCCAGCACTGCTCCAACACCATGTGGCTCCCGGCTGCATTGCTGGACCCAGGAGCACAGGCCTGCGCCTGGTTGTGGGGGAGAAGTTTCATAGTAGCTAGGGTCAGTAGGGACCTGAATAGAGCATCTAGCCTGCCCCCCTGCCACAGGCAGGAATGAATGCTGGGTTCACAAGACCCCAGACAGGTGATCGTCCAACCTCCTCTTGAATTTGCCCAAGGTAGAGGTGAGGACCCCTTCCCTGGGAAGTTGGTTTCAGATTTTGGCCACCTTAACTGTAAAATATTGCCTTCTGATCTCTAACCTAAACCTATTCTCCATCAGCTTATTACCATTGTTCCTTGTCACCTCAGGTGGTGCTGGGGAGAAAAGGGCTCTGCCTATTTGCTGTTGATCTCCCCTGATGAGCTTGTAGGCAGCCACCAGGTCCCCCCTCAGCCTCCTCTTGCTGAGGCTGAACAGGTTCAGGTCCCTCAGTCTCTCTTGTAGGGCCTGTCCTGCTGCCCTCTCACCAAGTGAGTGGCCTCCTCTGGACCCTCTCCAGGCTGCCCACATCCCTCCTGAAGTGCGGTGCCCAGAACTGGACGCAGTACTCTCAAGGAGTCAATAATGACACCGAGATCCCTTTCTGCCTCTGTGCTTTCAAGAAGGGAACTCCCCAGCCTGTATGTATGCTGTGGATTCCTTCTCTCAAAGTGCAGCACCCTGCATTTGTCTACGGTGAAAGTGTGTGTGTAGGGAGCAAAGGACTGTGTGTGTTCATAGGCAGAATCCCACACGCATACCTCACAATACACATGCACCCCACCCTTGCACTGCCATATGTACATAACCCCACACCCTCACACACCCCAGCCACCCTCCTCCCACATGTAGCCCCCCCACAAACTCCATACCTACCCACCCCATATCCACACACAAATTCCCAAACCACCCCCCATACCCACCCACAATATACAAGAGTAAGACTTCATTTTAGAAGTGATTGTATATAACAGCTTATGTACACTACACAAACACATGTAAACCAGGACAAAAATAATTTTGAAATCAAATTAATGAATGTTTTAGACATTCGTTTTTTAGAATATAATTTGGTATTTTTCTGGTTCCAAGACAGCAAAACCCCTTGCTGAAAGGAATACTCTTAGGGGGGAGGGGAGGGACTTCTGGTGGCAAAGGTCAGGGGCTAGGGGGCAGGACTTCCAGTCACTAGCTGGTGACCAGGGGGCGGGGCACCCATCAAGGAGCGAGGCTACATATGCATAGATTTCATAGACATTAGGGCTGGAAGCGACCTTGGGAGATCATCGAGTCCAGCCCCCTGCTCAAAGGGCAAGAAGTCAGCTGGGGTCATAGGATCCCAGCAAGATAAGCATCCAGTTTGCTCTTGAAGGTGTTCAATGTAGGCACTTGAACCACCTCCGGTGGCAGGCTGTTCCAGACCTTGGGGGCTCGGACAGTAAAGAAATTCTTCCTTATGTCCAGCCTGAAACGGTCTTGTAGT
>NW_005841844.1:2291917-2306171 GCF_000455745.1 Alligator sinensis
CAACGTTGCCCCGCTTTTCCTCCGACTCCCCACATATCTGAAAATGTGGCCCTCAACAGCTTGCCAAAACTAGGTAAGTGGCCCTCCACACGAAATAATTGCTCACCCCTGCATCACTGGTTACTTTTGTGTTGAATAAGTAATTTAAATTTGCCTAACCCAAGTTTTTCATCCTATAAAGTGAGCCAAGTCTGTTTTCCTCAAAGATGCTGTGATATTTATGCAATGTTTAAAAGTCAACACCACTTTGAGTGAAGTCTTCAGACCAGTCGACTAATATCCCCATCACCAAGCACTCCGATTTAAGTCCTCTCTTTTAAAGCCTTGTTGCTTGCAACACAGAAAACAGTTTAAGATGATAAGGACATATTAACCACCCCTATTCTGCCAGTAAGACTTGTAGCCACCTGCCTCATTTATAATTTAGTAATGCCTAGAGACTTGGCTCTCTGAACTAGGCTTTAGTTTGAGTGCATGAATTTGTGATGTATAAGATTTTTTTTGACTGACTCATGAGAAAGGAGCTGTATCAGGTAACTAAACAAGCAGCCACTGCAGCTGCAGACTCTCTTATTGCCCTCTTGATTTCTCCTTTCCCACTTGGTGAAGAATGAAGTGGTCTGTGGCCAACTTCCGCTTACACTCCAATTCCTCCTGGTTCCAGTTTGATTTTGACCTAGGCATGTTTCAGGGAGTTTTTGGTGGTTAATAGATGCAGGTGATTTTATTAGTCCCTGTAGTCTTTCCTACTGTGAACCACTGATCATTCCTCTGCACAGTGGTTCTCAACCTTTTTTGTACCAGGACCCATTTATAAATATCAGTGGCCAGTCCCAACCCAGTGTTCCTCACTCCTGATCCACTGCCCCCCACCCCCAGGCCCCTCAGTGTGTAGGGCATGGGGGACCCCAAGGAGCCCCTTGCAGGATGGAACTCTGCCAGCCTGCAAGGGGAAAGTCACTTTCCCACATTTTTCTCCTTCAAAGAAGAATCCATTTTAAAGTTTGTTGATCCATTTTTAAAGTGTGTTTGCGACCCTTTCATATATTTTCGCAACCCACTTTTGGGTCGTGACCCACAGGTTGAGAAACGCTGCCTTACAGAATCTAGCTCAGAGCAAGCAAATAGCCTTTTTTATTAGTAAAGATGTATCAATGCAAGAAGCAATTGTTCTTTTCCACCTAGAAGCTCCCCGCACTAGGTGCAGCATGCTTTTATCGTTACCCGTGTCTACATGACTGCCCATGAAACATTTCAGGCTGTAATTTGGCTAGTACAGTCTCAGTACTCAGCCCTCTTGTACTCAAACCCCATTCTACTCTGTCTTTGCTTTCATAATCCTGAGTTGGATTTTAATGAATTAATTCCTCACTATTCCTAGTTTACATAGTTGATCTGAAACAATGATTTTTCCCTGTTTTTGGCTAGCTTAAACAGCAGAATCCAGGTTCAACCACACATTCCCACTTAGCACAGATTACTGTAAAATACTCCCGTTTTTCTTGAGCCCATTCAGAAGCTGTAGATGGTATGGAAGAAGGTATTTAAGTTATGGACCAGGGTTTTATATGAACATATTCCCACAAATAACCTATTCACTCCCAGTTTGCTTTTAGTACAAAGACCCAGGCCCATGTGCCTACCCATACACAAATAATACGTATAAGAACTAAATCGTTAGGAGGAAAAATTTTAGAGTGAACATTTTATTTAATATAAGCCACTATATAGATTTTTCTTAGTAAAGAGTACATCCATGTTTTCCCACTTGTTCATTAGTTGGTATAAAGGATAAATGTCTTTTCTTCTCAGTCTGGATTATATTTGATTAATCTATAAACGTGCACTCAAATATCTTGGCGTATAAAATAGTTAAAATAGGACGCAAGGACATAGACCAGATTTTTGAAGCCATCAGGCACATACAAATTCAGATACACGCATAGTGCAATATATTTATTTATTTCTGGAGGGTGGACACCTAACTCCTAGATTCCAAAACTGAATGAAATTATCAGGAGTTCGGCATATAAAATATGTCCTAATGCTGAACACTCTCAGGTTATGTTATCTTCAGATTGTGTCACAGCTTTTGTTAACTGTTAAACCTATAAAACTTACGCTACTTAAAAAATTACCACTTAGTTGAGGAAAGAATAGATTACTGAACTGTGTAGCTATTTAGGAAGTCTGTAGGAAGACTAATGGCTAAGGTTTGGTTTTGTTTGGGTTTTTATTGCATTTTAAACGGAAAAATCTTTGAGGGCAGCGATACTATTTTCATGCTGTGCTCATCCATATAGCTAATTTAATGGTAAAAAAAACCAACTCCAACAGCAGAGCTGTTCAACACATGACGCCATATAGGCACAACTCCTCCCACTGTTTCAGCTACTGCTGCAGTGTGTTTTCTGAGCTCTCCTCTTCTCTGGTTTTTGCTTCCTGGCCCCACTCCTGGGGGTGAGCCAGCACAGCCTGTGAGGGCAAGGAAACCCAAGGATGGAAGAAAGGGAGCCTGTAAAGCAAGGGGTAACAGTCCTTGGCCACTGAGTAGTCAGGCAGCCCTACTATAAAAATAACAGATTGTTTGATGAGAAGAAAGTGTAAACATGAATTACTGCAGATTAGGCTGACAATCTTTTAAAGGTGTGTTGATGAAAAAGTCTGCGCCAAGTGCCAAGCAACCTTTTCACCACCATATACCGAGTCATAGGAGAAACTGTAACGTTCTATATAGCAATATTCAAATTCTCAAACAAACCAAATTCTCACAGAAAAAAAAGTTACAGCTTCTTCTCAATATAATAAAACAACAGAACAACACTATAGTGCAGTCTTAGCTTGAGAAGATTTATTTTTATAAAATCCAATTCCTCATGTTTGCTAGTATGCCAAAGAAAAACAAACTAGTACACACTTACCAAGCAAATGAACCAAATATGATATACCCTTGTTTATCCAAACCCTGTGGAACAATCTTATGTTCACTTATGCAAAATGTGAACTATACTTCAAAGAAGGCAGGGCAAAAGAGGAACATAAAAACCAAAAGGCATAATACACAACAGTCCCAAAACACTTTAAAAAACCTAGTAGGAAATGGAACACGCATAGGTATTTATTTTTTCCGCATTTTATGACAACCAGTTTGGTAATTTATATAAATGAATGTTCATATAGAAGTGGGTTCAGATAAGCAAGGGTCTACTATACATCAAAATGTACTATTTATTCATTTAAATCAGTAAATTAACCCCCATCAAATACCAACCAAACACTACAGGCATACATTTCCATCTCTATGCCAACCAGCTTAGAGTAAAAATGTTATCTTTCCATTTTAGTAAGTCAAGTTATTCCTAAAATGTTCATGATTCCTAAGAATTTCAAAAAGTCTGAATCTCTGCATTAGGCAAATCCATTAATACTTACACTTTCACCAACAGGAAGCACTTAGAACAATTTCACTAACTGGAAGTTTAACTTCTGGATGGGCAGTGTGTGCACAGTAAGCTTAAAATGTAGGGGAATGAAAGGGTATCAATGTAATAAGCTACTAAACCAAACTATTAAAACATGTCAAATTAAAATATTTGCTGAAGACAAGTCTCACTCTATTGTCACGAACAAAAAAAAAAAAGTGTCACAAGCACAGTAAATACATTGGTCAACATGCCAAACACCTAAAACAAAATTACTGTTGCCTAGGTTTGTTTATTGGTAAATCACTTTAGTAACCTGAATCCACAAATAAGCAGTAAATAATCAGAAAACTACAGATAAACACAGATTATACATGCAAATTCCTGTTCACATCTCACATGTGCAGGTACATTAAGAGCAGAGCACAGTTCTAATATTTTGACTAAACCAGTTTTAAAATGCAGGTATGAAAAGTTACATGTGAAGAATATAAAGATACCTTTTTACATTTCCAGACTCAAATGCTGCTTTTGCGTATACTAGAGATGTACAATGGCTACAAGATTCAAGTTAAAGCAGTAAGAGCTCAAGAAAATAATACTGGTCAGAGAGAAGAATGGAAGTTTACATTTCACTAAAAATACACTGAATAGTAGGATGGGGAGGAAAAAATCTACTGAAGAAAAAAAGATCACAAAGTTTTTAAAGCTGGCTACATACTAGTTTCCTTATTATCTAGATAACAGTAATGACATTAAAAGAAACTTCAAACCAACTTTTTTTTTTTTTTTTAAATGCAAACCTTTACACACTTAGACTTTCCAAAAATGAAATGCAACGACAATCTCACGCTCCAAAATTAAACATCTGCTAGGCTCAGACTGAAATATGGAATGTTTTAGATGAAAGTAATAAAAATACCATGTCACTTTTTATTTTTTATTGAAGAGTGGAATTGAAGGACAAAATTTTGAAGCCTGAAAACAACTAAATATCATTGATGTTTACTTTCCATACATTAGCTTTTTGTAAGTATGCAACAATTTAATAAGTGTCAATTGAAAGAAAACGCTTCCGTTGTCATTCCGTTTTTCAAACAAAAAAATCTGCATTAACTTAACTGTATATGCTTTTTGCTATAACATTGAACACATACAGACCTATATGTCTATTATTTCACTAAAACAACAACAAAAAGTACAGTATTTTCCATCTACTATTTGTTTTGACTTTAAAAAAAGGTTAGCATTAAAAACAAAGCTGCTTTTTCCTTAAATTGAGGTTTTTGCACTTAAGCCTCTTTCTTTTGTCTGTGATCTTCTGCCATTTTATCCAGAATTCTCTGTAACAACAACAACAGTAGTCAATCACAACAAATCCAATCTAGTTAAGGATAAATTAAACATGCTAATTAATTATGCCAGTTCTAATATCCATATTTCTAAACATAAATCCATGATAAACACTGACAAATCTGTGAATTTGAAATGAAATGCATAATGATAACATGCCACATGACTGACTAGATTACCGAATAACATGCCTGACACCCCCCAACATTCCTGTTACAACACTTGGATCCAATGCAGTGACTATTGCAAGAACTCTTTGAAGGATTGGATTTAACAAATTTAAAAGAATCAATGAGTAAGTTTCCTGTCTACTAATACATCAAAAAGGGATGATCATTTATTAAGCCCATGCTGTTAACTTCTACTTGAGAAGCAGTCTGATCTGGTAAAAAAAAAAAAAAAAACCAAAAAACTGATATTGGAAGAAAAAGGGTAAAAAACAACCCCCCCACCCCAACTTCTGGTCTCTGTCAGACACATTTAAGGCCTACAGTGAGCCAAGTGACTGTCTTGATTTGCGTATCTATAAAAGCAGGTAAAGAACACACCCACCATACCACACTGGGATCTTGTGGGGATTCATGTGTTACATTCTGACCAAGTATTATTTACTTGTGCCCACCTTTACAACTACAAAGGTGAGCGGAATAAGATGTAGGCAGCCCCTGGACAGAGAAGAGGCAGAATCTTATACTTGTGAAGCAAAAGCTGCTCTCCTCCACAATAACATTAACAGTAATAGCTAACTGGTGGTTATAGTTGTGACAGAGACAAATTAAATGGTAACTTCAAGAGAAATTCTGATAAACTGCCACTAAACCAGTTAACTCCCTCCCCACCCCACCCCCTTATATAAATATCCAATACTTCAAATTTTCATCATTAAGGTCATTGAAATAAAAGCTACAGATGAGGTGATTTGTTCTACAAGGTCCTGTCTGCTGGCTGGATCCTCTGGCCTATTCTTCCTTTGCTGTCACTGTGCCTGTCTAGTCCCTGCAGAGGCATCTCAGCTTCAACGTCCCTCTATTCCCTGTACTGCTCTTCCTCCAGGCCCAATTCAACTCCTGTGCTGGTTGGAGAATTCCCTACTTCTACAGATGGTGCCTCTTCCTCCTCCATTGCAACTCTAAGCAAAGCCATTTTCCTTGCACTGGAAAGAATGGACTTTGTATCTCCAGCCTGACAACAAACTAAAGATGATATCAGCTAAAAACAGAAGTATGATACAATTGTGAAGATTTATTGCATTACTAACTGTGGCAGTTACTGAGCATTTTTAGGATTTCCCTTCTTCCTTAGAGGCAGCGTATTAAGAGAAGCTCATAGTAAACAAAAGTTACTGAAAACAGAATAAATGTATGTGATATGCTTCTGTAGGATATTTAATTAAAACAGGAACAAATAAGTACTCACATAATCTAAGGCTGTAAATGTAAACTTATGCACAAAAATTTCACTTTGGATTCTGCTAACTACATAGTTTTATCAAACTACCCTCAAGGAAGACATCAGGATGAATTTCAAAACATCCCTCCTGTGAAACTATTCCAAGTCTTACCCCTTTATTCAATCAACAGTCCTATTATTTTCTAAAGCAAGTGAAAATCCTAACGCCTTACACCCAAACTGCCTATTACTCATTGTTCCATCAAAAGCAACCTCAACAAAGGTTAACACAAAACAGCAGCTCTTTACAATCCTTGCATAACAAAATGTTCCACTGTTTAAATACTTTTATGCTCTTTAACAGTCTCATCAAGTTTACTCCCCATGACAGAATCATTTCACTTAAAGTGAACTATTTTTTGCCTTACCTTCAACTTTTGATAATGAGGAAGGCTGCTGCAATGGGTCTTTTTTGCAACATCTTCATTTGTGTAGAACAGGGAACACAATTTGCAATAAAACCCTGTTTTGGGTACCACATAATTCACACCTAGAGAAGTAAACACCACAAAATAACTAACAGATCTACGCTATAACAATTTGTCTTTTAATGTAAAATACATTATTTGCTCAGCTAAATCTTAAAGTCATAACTCATTTTTCACTGAATGGCTACTTTAGCTTTTACTGTCCTTGCTCTTATTTACTCAAGCCAGAACTCCAGTAATTAAATAAGCATATACTTGTCTACTGTGTTTCTGAATTAAAAAGAGTGGTTGTTCAATGGTTCTCTTTTCTAAAGGAGATCTATTTTGGATCGTTACAAAAGGTTTAAGTGATTAAACAACAAATCACTAGTGACTTAACTCTTCTAAATACACCTTTACCAGCCTAATTTGAGGCCAGAGAGGAGTTGTCATAGTAGGTTACATGGAAAAAATAAAAAAGGACCAAGAAATGTTAGAGTGGGAATTCCCAAAATGAAATGGCAAGCTTTGATCTTGTTTCTGTGGCTAACAGAGTCAGAAATAAAAAGAAATGAAAAATGCTACTGTGATGCATAAAGAGGCATTTGAAAAGTAATGGGAAACTTTCTTACCAACAGGAATGTTCGGCTGGTATGGTCCAATTCGATATTCATCTGGGGTAACAGTTTTCTCCTGGATGCTCTTTGTCTCCTGTTCTTCCTTTATATCTATATTTTCATTTGTACTTTTCTCTGTATCCTGTGCTGCTGTATTATCAGAAGCTTCAACAGGTTCAGACTTTAAATTCTCCTCAGTTTTGGTTCCATTTTCCAAGGTTTCACTTTCCTGTTCTGGTTCCTCAATCTTATCTACCTTAATTTCAGCCAAGCTATCATCATTTTTGCTAGCAGATTTAACTGCCATGCCTGATTTACGAAGTTTCTGATGATCAGAGTCTTCTTCATCACCAACTTCATCTAGAGTGACAAAGCCTTCCATGCTCCGTGGGAAACCACCTACATACCGCTGTTGAGAGAAAATTGTTCCCATATCAGCCACTGGGTTAAAATACTGTTTTCTGCAAATTCTGCTTATTCTCCAAGTTATAAAATGGAGGGGAGGGAGGGGGAGAGAGGCATACCACTACCTGCTCTCTTTGAAAACCCCCCCCGTTTAAAACCACCAAAGCACTGTTTAAACAAATGTGTATAATGAAAATTACTTGCATGGTTTTAAAACTGTAGAATACTTTAGAGTTTTAAAATAAATAGTTTAGCCTCCTTCTAGAAATACTTCACCATATACCTATACTCACTTTCCTTAATTATCTTCAGTTTGCCTAAAAATATTCTGTCTGTGACTATTCCAGCAAACTCATCTCTACTCCTTCACTGGATTCATTTCTGTTTCTGTAGTGAATACATTATTAATTACTGCTGATTCTAATAGTTATTACACTGTCGCAATTTTTGGATGGCAGCAAACTGATCATTAATCCTTACATTTGTTTGTCTGCAATAAGCTTAAAGTTATTTAGAATATGGGAGATATTTCCATTAGAACCTCAATTTCACAGGTACCTAAAAAAAGGAACCAATTTAAAAATCCAGCCTCAACGTATTTCATAGAATCATAGAAAACTAGGGTTGGAAGGAACCTCAGAAGGTCATCTAGTCCAGTGGTTCTCAACCTTTTTTGTACCAGGACCCATTTGTAAACATCGGTGGACAGTCCTGACCCACTGCCCCTCACTCCTGACCCACTTCCCCCCGATCCCAGGCCCCAGCACCCCCCAGAGGGGAACTCTGCCAGCCTGTAAGGGAAAAGCCATGGTTTCCCACGTTTTTCCTCCTTAAAGGAGAATCCATTTTTAAAGTTTGTTGATCCATTTTTTAAATCTGTTCGCAGCCTTTTCATATACTCTTGGGACCCACTTTTGGGTCACGACCCATGGTTGGGAAACACTGATCTAGTCCAACCCCCTGCTCAAAGCAGGACTGTCCCCGACTAGATCATCCCAACCAAGGCTTTGTCTAGCCAGGTCTTAAAAACCTAAGAGGACGGAGGTTCCACCACCTTCCTGAGTAACGTGTTCCAGTATTTTACTACTCTCCTAATGAGAAAATTCTTCATAGTATTTAATCTAAGCTTCCCTTGCTGCAACTTGAGACCATTGCTCTTTGTTCTGTCATCTGCCACCACTGAGAACAGTCCAGCTCCATCCTCTCTGGAACCCCTTTTCAGATTCCAGACTGATATTAAATCCTCTCTATGTCCTCTTATCTAGACTAAATAAACCCAGTTCCCTCAGCCTCTCTTCAGAAGTCATGTAACGTTTGTAGCTGTTCTTTTCAATGCATGAATATATATTTTTTAACTAGCTTTTAAATTACCATTTTAGGAACTAATGAATTATTAAAAATACTTCTTCCCCCTCTTTGAAACAATCTGAACACATTTAACAAATCTCATTTTATTATTGCGATAGGTCAACTGCCTCTTAATTTCAACACAGGCCTGTTAAGTTTTTGTTAAGGTGGAACTGGCACCAGTATTTAACATTCTGTACAACGAATATGACCCTCTTGCACTCACACAAACGGACCCTCTTGCACCCACACTTTAGGGCAAGGACCATATGTTACTTGTTTTGAAAAGGACCCAGGCAGTATCTCAGCATTTGAAAATTAGGAACCTCCAAATTCTGAGCTAACTTCCTACAGCTATAAGTTGTTTTGAACAGAAACTTTACTTCTTGATAGCAAGAAAACTATAAAAGGTGGTTAATTCCTGTTACTTCCCTTCTCTGACCGCATGCTCCTGCTTGTGAGATAAAGGACATAAGTCTGTCCAACGTTCATATGTGATACAGAGTAAACATGTTATATAACCTTTCCATCTTTTACCAAGCATGCTAGTTGCTGAAGGTGGCACCTTCCACCCAAGACAATTACACGAACCGAAACATTTCTTTGATTAAGACCAGAGGGAGAACCAAGAATAAAATATGGTGACAGATTGGTAGGTGAAAAGGCCGAGGGAAAGAAATAGAAGAAACACCCTCTTAAATGCAAGGCTTTCTTAATTTCAACTAGATTTCAGTCCAAGTTACGTCTAGCTAAAAGTACTGCTAAATATAAGACTCTGAAGTCTGATAGTCTCATCTGAACAAATCTTGATTTTAGTGGAAACTAAAGATCTTCTGAAAAACAGGCACCTCAGGGACAAAGCAATTCCTAATCACTCTACTACTGACTATAGTAAAAAAGGAGCAAGAAAAAATCCAGGGAGCAGACATCAACTTACAATTTGGCCTTTAAACACATGATCTCAAACTAGACAGATCCTATACTGGGATACTACAGCCTTTTCTTCACAGGAAGTGGAATACAAAAAAAAAAAAAAGTCTCCAAACTGCTGCAGTATATGTGCTTTGAAGACTTAACGCTACTATGGAGGATTGTTCAGATTATACAAACAGAATTTTTCCCCCTACCCATGCACTATACTCTCTCATTACCTTTTTAAGTTTTTTCTTTGCTGCTACATTAGTGCCAACATTTCCTTCAGTTTTTGTGGTAGTGTCGTCAACTGCATCTTTCTTTTCCTCAGTTGACACATCGCCTAAATTTGCAACATCGGTGTCATCTCCTGCTGAGCTGCCACTTTCTAGCAGAGCTGCTGCCTCTTCCTCATCTACTAGCAGCTCATCTTCAGATTCAAGGAGCAGACTAGGTTCATCTTGCTCTGCCTGTTCGCTGCCTTTTGCAACTGGTTTCTCACCATCACCCTCCTGCTTCTCCTCCTTCTCTTTATCTTCAGCACTGCCACTTTCAGTTTTCTGAGTGCCATCTGTCTTCGATTTTTTATCACTTGGAGAATCTTTGTTATCTGGAGAATACGTTCGCTTTCTGTAAGAGAGAAAAATATTTATTTTCATTACATTCTAGTCTACTTCAATTAAAGGATGTTAACCTCATTATAAAGAGAACATTACCTAGCTTTGTCTTTTTTCAGTAGTTCAACTCCTTTGTTGGGAATCTAGAAAAATAAAACATTTAAGTTATGACAAGTTTGTTTTTATACAATCACTACAGGACTCAGGGAATAGCATTACTCGGAAAGGGAACTGCATTATAGCTGCCCACCTCTTGTTATTTCATTCCCTAAGCACTAGAGCTATCTGGCTGTTAAAAGGACTAAGTGGTGTTTCCTTTTTGCACTATAATTCCTACAGATGGTCACTTGGTTCATGTTGTTGTCAGAGTGCCACCTTTCCTGGAAGACATACCAAAATATATAACTACTAACAGTATTCAAATAGTGATGGCACCATCCCAGCCCTGCACATATTTTCTCCTTCCTACGTTTCAAATTGACAGCACAAAAAGCAGAAAAGCTTTTGAAAACCTAGCATGCTTTCTAAATGGTAGGTGAAAAAAGTATAGGAAACTTGTATATGATGATGATGATGATGATGATGATGATAGTATTTTGTTAGCATATTCTCTACTTAGGTGCATTTGCCACAGCATTTCACGGCAGAAAAAATATTGTATCAGAGACGGCATGGTAGATCAAAATATGTACCTCAAATATGTCTGAATACGGTATGAATGTATACAAATGAGAGAAGTGTGGGAAATATGAGATAAGCTGGAAAAACTATGATCTGACTGGTATCACAGAGACCTGGGACAGTTCTTATGACTGGAATGTGAACATCAAGGCCTACGCTCAGTTTTGGAAGTAGAGGGGGGTGGTGATGTCACCTTACATTTCAAACAGATTTGTTCCCTGGTTCAGGAGGAAGAAGGTAAGAGCGGAATGCATTTGGGTGAAGATGAAAGGTGAAAGATACAGCACTGGTATAACGATGGGGATTTATTATATACAACCAAGTTAGAAAGAAGAAGTGGATAAGACACCCCTGAAGGAGGTAACAAAATTATCCAAAAGCTATGAAATGATATTGATGGGAGGCTTCAATTTACCTGGCATCTGCTGCAAAAACAATAAAGCCAAACAAAGCACTGAACCAGTTTTTAAACTTGTGTGGTGAATAACTGTTCCAAAATGCTGAGGATACAAACAGGGGATTTTCTCTCCTGGATCATCCTGACATAACAGGGAAGAATTGGTGCAGGATGTGAAGGTGATAAGCAAGTTAGAAGGAAGTGATCCTGACCTGATAGAATACCAGATCCTGAGATAGTGTCCTGGTTCTGTGTTCCTCTTGCTCTCCCTGACAGACAGACAGGGACGGGGGGAAAGAGGAATGCACTTTAATGGAAGCAGCAGCACATTAGTTTGACCCAGGTCTGCAGTCTCTGTGATGTGGGGCTTTTTGGTGCTTTTAGCTAAAGCCGATTCAATCAGCTATCAGATAAAAGAGCCCCAAAGACCCACTAAAACACCCAATCTATACAAAACGTTGGGAAAACCACGTGCAACTAATGCATTGCCTCTTCGGGGCACGCGCTGGGCCTGGCGTGGGTGTTTAAAAGTAAAGAGATGTTTTTTCTCCCCCCTCAGCTGCGAAAGCAGCCTAGATTTAAAAAAAGGTGGATTTCGACTGACTTAAGAAGTCAATAGGCATGGTGCCATTGGAAGAGAAACTGAAAGATACAGGGACCTAGGAGGGCTGGGAGCTTCTAAAGGGCACAGGTGTGGAAGCCCAACAAGAAACTGTCCCAACATGATGGAAGCACAAGAAAAATGGCAAGAAACCAACGTGGCTGCACAAGGAGCTTCTAACTAAGGATGTATGTAAGTACGGAATAAAAAATATCCATTTAACCTGTTTTAGTTACAATGATTAAACAATTAATTGATATGGCAAACCCTGCCCTGGCCCATGTAGAGCTGCTCTGGCCTGGCCTATGAAGCACCCGTCTGGCCCGGCATCAGTGGGGCACTTCCAGCCCCAAGGTGCAGCAGGGACTCAGCACCTCACCTGGGCCCCAGCTCCCCAGGGCTGCACCTCATGACAAACTGGGCAAGCGAGTGGGTCCTCTCTAGGCCCAGGCCCAAGTATGGACAAGACAGGATGGGACAGGTAGGGCATACCACAGGTGTGAGCCACAGGCCCAAGGGAGCACTTATGTCCACCTTGCCCCTGCCAGGACCTGTAGCCACCGTGGGTCCAGCCAGGGAGTACATGAGAATGCCACCAGCAGCAGAAGCAGCAGCAACAGAAGTCACCACATCCAGCTGTGCATGTAACAGGGGCTGGGACAGGGACAGGCCCTGTGGCACTGGGCTCCAGCCCGTGACTGCAAAGTCAGGTGGAGGGGGACTACCCCTGACTACCCGGAGCAGTACTGGCTCTGCAGCAGGTGGCAGGGACCTGCCCAGAGCTCAGGCTACTTGTGGCAAAAAGCAGGAAGGCTGCAAGCAGCTACATAGGGGTCTGCAGAACCTAGGTATAAGTGCTAGTCTCCTCCTTCCTCCTGCCCTGCTGTCTTCTGGTTCATGGCTTCAACCGTGCTAAACTGTGCCCCACCCCATGCTAAATGATAACTGATAAGCTATAACCGGTTATCAATGTACTTAAACAATCATTTAACCATTCACATCCCTAGCTTCCAGGCTTCCATTGCTCTCTTTTTGCATTTGAAAAAGTGGGCAGGTCACCAAGGAAGCTTACCAGGTAATAGCACGAAACTGCAGGGACAAAAATCAGGAAGGGAACAAAGAATGAGCTGCACCTGGTAAGGGAGGTTAAGGGCAACAAAAGTTTCTGTAAGTATGCTGGCCAGAAAGAGAGAGACCAAGGAAGCTATAGATCCACCATTAAGAGTTCCACCTGACTCTTTTAACAATGCAAAAAAGATAGAGCTACTGAGCAGCTACTTTGCATCAGTCTTCACAAAAAACACACAAAAAAAAGTTTAACACCTAACAAATATTATTTGGATAAGGAAAGAGACAGGCTGAAGGATGAGATAACAAGAGAAAGGGCACAGAGCTTTTGATAGGTCTGAATGAAAAGAAGTCAGCAGGGCCTGATGAACTTTATCCCAGGGTACTTAAGGAACTGGCAGAGGAGATCTCGGCACCCTTGGCAGTGATATTTATGATGAAGTTGTGGGAGATGGGCGAGGTACAAGAGAACTGGAAAAAAGCCACGGTAGTGTGACCCTGTTTAAGAAAGGCAAAAAGGAGGATTGCGGGGGGGGGGGGGGGGGGTGTGTACAGACTGGTTAGCCTCACGTCAGTACCTGGGAAGTTACTGGAGCACATTCTAAGCAAATCCCCTGGCAAACATCCGGAGGAGAGGCTGATGACAAGCAGCCAACATGAATTTACTGAAAACAAACCATGTCAAACTATCTTCTTTGACAAAATAACTACTTGGGTGAATGAAAGGAATACTGCTGATATAGTTAGGGACCTACCAATTTCACAGAGGCTGCTTCCAGATTGCACAGTTCTAGTGTGATGTCAGGTACCATTTCTGTGGTGGAGCCCCCATGCCTCTGATTGGCTGAGGGGCCCCAGAAGTCCCACCCCTCGTCAGAAACTGGCCAACTGGTAGTCTCCAGGGAAGGGTGGGACTCACAAGGCCTTGAGGCCAGAGGTGTGCCCTCCCTTCCCCCATCATGCTCTGCTGCAAACCCC
>NW_005841844.1:2306181-2329601 GCF_000455745.1 Alligator sinensis
AAATACCACCACTTTAGGACACCTGGGCTTCCTGCCTCTGTCAGTAGCTCCCTCTCTTCCTCCCTGCTGATGATGAATACAGCAACAACTTGGCCACGCCTACACATAAAATCTTTATCTTTTAGAGTAATTTCACTCTAAAGCCAATCTGTTTGACATACAATCTTTGTGACCAAATTAAAACAGTGCATCTTGCACAAAAATGCAAAGTGGCAGCTGGGACCATACAAAATAGAGCAACCCCAATTGGTTTTATTCTCTGTGCTAGATTGTTGACAGTTTTCTTGATTTGACATAGAGACCTAACATGCCCATCACATCGGTGTGACTAAGGAAGCCAGTGAAGGCAAGGAAACTATGTATGCATTTCAATTGACCTAGTGGCTAAAGAAAACAAAAGGCTAAATATGCATTTCACGAGAAACTTGTAAAAGATACAGGAAAGATGCCCTGTATGTGACAAACACACCCTGCTCACATTTCTCCCAACAAACATCTAATGCATAGGGTGTTACAAATGTCTAAACCATTCAATGCATGTCTGGAGTTTGGGAAACAGACCATCACCCACACAAGCCACTACAAATGTGCTCCATTTGATAAACAAATACCCCAAAACAGGTTTGGTGATACCTAAGCATCCTGTCTGACCACTCAAGGCCCATCATCTACGATTAACCTATAACTCCAGGGGCTGCAGAAATGCATAAGTATATACAGTTGTGATATGACAATCAACCTTTTCCTCCTACTTCTACATTTTCTTAGAAAATGGGGGTACTGGATGCAGTCAAGCCTGGGGATTTTAACTGAGGTGTGCCAATATTCCTGCTCTTCCCAACTAGAAGGTCTTGCCCCTCTGCTCATGGTCAGACTGATGGTCATATTTGGAGTCAGGAAGAAATTTTACCCTGTGGTCAGACTGATATGGACTGTGAGGGGTTTTGCCTTCCAGAGATCTATGGAGTGTATTTTAACAACTTTTGCAGCAGCAGGACATTGGCTACTATGCTCCCCCTGCTTTACCTGTGGCTGATTAAGGTGTTATGTCTTGTACTGTGTCTAGGTTGATTGTATAGTTTTAATAGGAGGTTACAATGGATTTGTATAAGATGGTTTAGATAAGGATGATCCTGCCTCGGGGCAGAGGGTTGAACTAGAGGCCCCTTCCCACTGTACTTCTAGTTCTCATTAAGAATCTATTCACGCATTAGGGTTACCGTATTTCCAGGTCCAAAAATGAGGACAACTGTCCGGGGGGGGTCCACACCCCCAGCCCTGCTGCTGCCCCTCACTCCAGACCGACTGACCCCACCCCTGCCCCTCACTCCCAAACCACAGTACCCCTTACCCCTTGCTAGTGCCCCTGTCTCCTGACCCACAGTCCCCTGGTGCAAGCCACACACCCCCAGCCCTGCTGCTGCCTCTCACTAAACCCAGACATTTGCTCTTATTGTAGCAACCCACCCGGACACAGCACAGGAGTCCAAAAAAGAGGACATGTCTGGGAAAACCTGGACGTGTGGTACTATTTATTGTTAACGAACTCCTGATTCGTATACAGTTAGAGCCTGTATACACATGGAGTTAAATCAAGAAGAAATTATGCTAGGTGTGAAATGGCATGTTTATTTTGGCAAAAAACAACCAACCAACCTGGTTTCTGTTTAGTTTATTAACACATGTGCAAACTGAGTTAAGATAAACAGGAATAAAGCACTCTCATTCCTAAGTATAACTAACAAGGAACAACTTCATGGGTCAACAGGATCTGTAGATTAGTACTAAAGGGCTTTTCATGTAACGTATCTAAAATATTAAGAATTAAATTTTTTGTGGTAAGGGCAACTTTACTTGGGACTCTCAATCATAAACCAAGAATCAGGCTCCCAATTCTGCAAGAAATCAAAGGAAGGAAGCCAGCAACAAAAACTGGCATTATCAAGGCAGAAGAGTTGGTAGATACTACATTCAGATTTTGACTGCACAAATCCAATGACCATTTTAATGGGAAAAAAGTAAGTTACATTGAGAAGACTACTACATCCTGAATAAGATTTAGACATGAACAGAAATAAAAAAGAAAATGAGACAAGAGGAATAGTAACTTGAAACAGTCAATTTGCAAATGGCTGGATTCCTATAGAAATTCAACTTGTAGACTTACCATTTTACTACTATTTCCATATCATCCAGATTAAAAATAAATAGGTATTTAGATTTCTCCTCATTTTAAAACCAGATCACTTACCCTTAATACCAGCTTCTTGTACTTTTCAGACAAGTCCACCTTCACACATCTGCCTTGGAACCAAAGTGCTTTGTTTGCACAATGCTCAACCATAGCTAAAGCATCTTCTCTGGTCTCCATCTCTATGAAAGCCTAAAAAACCAAAAAAGATTAGACTACATATAAGTATGCAAGAGTTCTATAATAAGATTTCACAGAGTTATTTAAATTAGATCAAGGCCAAATTCCAACTTAAAGTATCTTTAGTTCATGCACCCAATCAACCCAATTTTACATATTTGCAGCCCTGAAAAAACACCTACATTTGTCAGTGCTACAGGCCTTAGGACAATGCAATGTTTTTACTGTAGAAGTAGTTCTGAAATGACGTAGAGATACTTAGTTGATCTGAAAGAGTCATCTTAAAAAGACAGTGTCAGTGTAGTTTGTGTTTGAATTTTAAACTAGTTAGTTTGAACAGGATGCCCAACCCCCCTCCCCACCACTCCAAGACAAAAACTGCACCCTGTGCTAAAATTTCCGGGCTAGAGGGACTGCTCTGGATAGTTCCATTCAAAATTTTTGGAGCAATACCAGAAAGTGGCAGCAGGCAGTTGCTCATCCAAAAGGGATCTTTGTGTGGAATTCTGGAGCAATCTATTCTGTTCAAAACACAGATTACTTTTCTGGAGAGGACAGAAAAGCAGTTTTGGTTCAAGTGTCAGTAAGCATAAAATCCTGCCTTAGCATCAAAATCTGGAGGACACAACAGGTACCATGCTTACTGGTGCACAACACACACCAAGGTGAATTGGGAAGAGCAACTAGAATAGGAAACAGATTGCGTACTCACTAATTTTTGCTAAGGTTTACAATCTAGAAGCACTTCTAGATCCCCAATTGCTTCTAGGTTTTCAGGTGAACACTAGTTATGAAATTTATTTCTCCTGTTTGGGGACCTGACATGTCTATGTCTATACCTGGTTCTTTCACTTTTTTTTTTTTTTTACATCAGTGTGGAGCTTAAAAGTACTGAGATCCAATCGTTCACAATTTATACATACATGGGACACACACACATCAATGACGCATTTAAGTTTATACCTACTGAGAAATGTTCTGTGGTAATATGCTTAGTATATGTCATTTTCAATGGTCTTTTTTTAAAATTAAACCTCAAGGAGTCATAATGAAAAAGGTTTTGCATGTTTAGTGAGGTACACAATGAGATAAATTGAAGGAACTCCCCTTTTTTCTTCATTAAATTACTAGCATGTATGCATGTAGGATTTTACAGGTAGTCTTATGATCGATTTTTAATTGTTTAAAATTAAAATACTGCCCGTAAAATCCTAGGTAGGGCCCACCTAGCAGCACCATGGGGCACAACTCCACGCTGCCACTGCTGCACCTCACTTTGGCAGCCACTGCAGCATGGTGTTCCCTCCTGCACCGGGGTCCTACCTGCTGAGCTGTGGAGGCTACTCCAGCAAGGTTGTGGTTTGGGAGTAAGGGGCAATGGCATGGGCACAGCACTGGCATATCAGGGCTGTTCAGCACCACAAAGCGGTGGGTGAGACCACCACAGCTGGACCTACATCCTGGTGAGCAAATGCGACAGACAGCTTTGATTTTCTACGTTAAAAAAAACAAAATCAAATCCCAAAATATATAGGTATTTAGAATTTATTTTATTACAATGATTGAGGCATGGGTAGGCTTGCAAATTGCTTCAAAATTGTAAATATATCAATAAAACATCATTGTGACACAGACAATTAGAGTGGATTTCTATCTTAACTGCAGAAAAATGTGGATTTGGGGGGTTTTGGTCAGAGAATTTTGGGTTTGTTTTAAAATTGGAGAATTTTGTATTTTCAAACAGAATACTAGGATCCCTGTTGATGTCACACCCAAGCTACAATTTTAAAAGGCTTTCTGGTTATTTGCACACAAATCTATTCAACCTTTCACTTAAGATTATGCACAAATCAATTTACATCATAAAACCATGTAGAATGTTACCTGGCTTTTCATTCTCATCAGTATGTAGTTCTTTATTTTTCCATATGGCTCAGCTAGTTTGAGCACTGAATTGTCAGAATATCCTGAATGAGGTAAATTACTGAGGTGAATCACACGACCAAGTTCTGGTTTTGGTGGCTCAGTTTTTTGGTCAGGCTTCCCTTCTGGTTTCTAAAAATTAAGAATTAATACAAACTTAAAAAGTAAATTCTTAAAAAAAAAAAAATTGTATAATTTAAAACGACCAAATTACATCCATGACAAAGATTTAAGTCCCAGCTTTACTATCATATTTACTTGAATACAAGACTAATAAGACCTACTGACTGCTGGGGTCCAGCCCAGTGAACTATATAGTAAACAACAAACCTTTTAGGCTGTAGACTAATATCATGCATATTTTGTACTATATAAGTAGACACAAAAGTGCTGTTTAAATGTGTGTTTATGGAATATCTGTACTAAAACTTACAGCAGTTTCAAGAGAGATAAAATGCATCAATTCTTGCTGAACTAAGTCTATGAGTACCCATAGCTATTTGTCTATATGCAAATTACTACAGACATGTTTATTTCAAAGGATGTTTTGAAATTTGCCCCTGACTTCTGTGCTCAGGGAGAGCAGGATCTGACAAAGGGAAACAAGGGGAAGGGGCTGAGGGATTAAGATAGGGCACAGAGGAAAAGGGGGTTACTTGACCCCCCATAACAGGACCCCTACCCAATTACCAGAATGGGAAGGGGATCCAGGGGTACCTGGCCATTTTCCCTTCCTTCACCCCTTAACTGTCCATCTTTTCCTCTTAACTTTTGCATGTTTGCCAGTGCATCCTTTCCCCTGATTGAGGTCCCTTCCCCCTGGTTTTCTGGTTCTGATTTCCACTTCACCCAATCCTTTCACTTCATCTCTGTATCTATTCTGCCTGTGCCCAGTGGTGACACCAGAGGCAACCTCATAGGCAGGGGAGACTGAAGCAAGACGGTTGCCAGCTCCAGGTGCAGACAGAGCCTAATGACCCAGGGGGTGGAAGTGGAGGGGTCATGCGACCCAGAGCGCCCTATATAAGTCCAAGCCTCAGGCCAGTCTAGCTGTGGAAGCCGCCAGGGACAGAACCTTCTTTGAGAGGCATGAGAACTAGAGTCTGAGGACTGCAGTGAAAGGACTCAGGAGGTAGCCCCGAGTGAAGCCCTGTCAGCTATGGGCTGGGTGTCCGTTTCTATGGGGCTATGCTCTTTGTAAAGCACTGGAACAGGTTGCCTAGAAAGGTGGTGGAATTTCCATCCTTGAAGGTTTTTGAGACCCAGGTAGACAAAGCCTTGACTGGGATTGTATAGTTGGGGATGGTATTACTTTGAGCACAGGGTTGGACTAGATGACCTCCTGAGGTCCCTTCCAACCCTAATTTTCTGTGGCCAAATGAAGCCGAGCTTGCCTGGACTGTAAGGCAGGAGGTGACAGGGGAAAAACAGGATTCAAGGTCCCTAAACTACCTACACAGCAGGTTCTGGAATTTGATATCATGGGGTGTGACCAGAGCTAAGCCAGAAACTTGTGGCCCTGAACAGCATGTCCCAAGATAGAGGGCTCAGCAAGAGCAAAATTGAGACAAAGCTGGGGCCCGACCGTGCACCTCAAATGACACAGGCCCCCCCTGTGCAGCTTCCCCTACTAATCTGACATCAAGATGTGGCAGGAGAAACTACTGAATAAGGGAGACACCAAAGGGTGTAGGCCAGGGGTCAGCAACCCCCAGCACGTGTGCTGAGCATGGCATGCAAGGCCATTTTGCTCGGCACACCACCACCAGCCCGGGTTCTAAGCAGCTGCTGCCCGTCACAGAGCCCAGGCTGCCCCCCGCAGGAGGCTGGGAGGCTGCAAGGAGGCTCAAGGGGCTGGCGGCAACCAGGAAGCTGCAAACAGCTGCTCCAGGCTCCGGCATGCCGGCACTCTGGCCCCTTCCAAGGTAGACATTGTGGTTTTTTCGGCACTCCGGCCAAAAAATGTTGCCTACCCCCCGTGTAGGCACTAGTAGGCCTACAGAAATGGGTACTCTGTAAGCAGTCTACACCCCCCCCCCTGCGATTTGTTTTCCCTGCTAAAGCAGTAAGAGGGGAACAAATTCAAGAAAAACTTCCAGTAATTCGATTCTATACCTGGAAAATTACAAAAAAAATTACAAATGTTCCATACATAGAATCTAATTATGGGGGGAAGAGGGGGTCATCTTTTATTCAGGGTCACCTTACATTAGAGTAAATACTATATTTACATTTAAAAGAGTAGGTAAAATCAAATTAAGGCAAAAGCAAAATCATTACAACAATTTAATAAAATTGAACATTACACCAATTAAATACAAGGTTGTTTTAAAACACAAACTATTTACCTTTATTCTTTTGTATTTCTGGGACAGGTGGACTCTTACTGGTTTGCCAAATACAAGAGCTGGTGTGGTCGAATAATATTCTACTGCAGCCTGGGCATCTTCAGTGGTGGACATTTCAATGAATGCCTGAAATAGTACAGTATTAACTTATTTTTTTACATTTCAGCATTATTCTTCCAAAAGGGAATTATTTTATGTAAGAGCTCAGGCTATTGTTTGAATCTTCTGCAAAATGACACAGTAGGTTAGTCCTGTTAGTCTGAAGTCAGGTAGAACACAGGGCAGGGTGGCACCCTGAAGAACAACTCAGAGACATGAACTTTCCTAGGTGCCAGCCTACTTGGTTAGATGCTTACTACTGCAAAACAATATACACCTTTAAAAATGAACTCAGGAAATGCAAGAATTAAGTCTTCTGCAGTAATATTATCCCAGCCTGTAGAGCTAGAAATAAACCTAAGCATTATTGCGTGTAAACTAAATACAGCAAAAGCTCCGTTATCCAGCACCTATGGGGAATGGGGGGTGCTGGATAACCAAATATGTCGGTTATCCGAGAGGCGTTTCTGCCTGGTTGGGCAAAGACCCCACTCCCACTGCATCCATATCACAGATTAACCACACCACCCCTCCCGCCCCTCTCCTGGTGTCAGTGTGCTGGGAGACAGGGAGGGGGGCTCTGTGCAAGCTGCTTTACCCCAGGCTGTGGCCCGAAGTGGGACTTGGCAAAACCAGAAGTCCCACTTCCAGTTTCGCTTTTGCCACATCGATCGGCATCAACCAGCATGCTGGTTAACAGAGCATGCCGGTTATTGAAGTGCTGGAAAATGCAGCTTTTACTGTAGAATGCACATATGTGAAAAACAAGTCAGTGTCCTACCTAACTGCATGTAATTTAATTCGTTTAAATTCATAATTTAATGCGTTAGAATAGTATTTTGCATTTCATTAGTTAAAAAGTTGCTTCTAAAATTCATTTTAGAAACTGAAGCTATACTATTGCAGCATTTGTAAAATGCTATCTTCACTGTTCTGCCTGAAGGTTGGGGGCAGGGAGCGACAATATTTCTTATAAAACAAAGATGAGGAAAACAACATTTCTTATAAAATGAAGTAAATCATACTGCTCAGATATAAAAATTCAGACAGCAGCTAAAAAATGCCAAAAATTAGTACCGTCGAAAGACTTCCAAGAAGGGGAGGAAGGAGGATCCAGGTAACTATAGGCCAGTTAGGGCAGAGGCGGGCAATTATTTTGGGCAGAGGGCTGCTTACTCAGTTTTGGCAAGCTGTCGAGGGCCACTTGGGTAGCCCCGCCCCTTGACAGGTGCCTCACCCCCGGTCACCATCCTGGGACCAATGTCCCAGGGCCAGCACTGGTGGGGCCCAAAGCAAGGCACAGACTGGCAGGGGTCTGTGGAGCCAGGCTGGGCTGCACCAGCAGGGAGAGGGGGGAGCTGGCCCAGCTCCATAGAGCTCCTACCACCCTGCTCTGGGACCCATTGGCACTGGCCCCATACTCCCGCTGGCTCCTGCACCTGCTCACTCCCAGTGCCCCCCAGCCAGGTACAGGCAGGGGGCAGAGCACAGCGCTGATGCCCTGCTCGCCAGCAGGGAAGAAGCCGATGCTGAACGCAGATGTGGAGAAAGAAACCAAGGGCAGATGAATATTAATTTTCTAAATTTTTTAGGGGCCCCGCAGGCTGGATAGAATGGCCTCGCGGGCCGCATACGGCCCACAGGCTGTATTTTGCCCACCCCCGAGTAAAACTCACCTCTATCCTTGGGAAAACCTTTGAAAAAATGATTAACGATTACATTTGTGGGAGTCCAGCAGGTAAAATAATGCTGAAGGGCAACCAGAACAGGTTCATAGCAGGTAGATCCTGCTTGACTAATTTGGTTTCCTTTTACAACCAGGTCACAAAACACTTAGATGCAGGAGTCGAGGTTGATGTCTTTTACTTGGATTTTAAAAAGGCCTTCGATATGGTGTCTCATCCCATTCTCATAAATAAACTAAATGGCTATGAGGCAGATGATTAAACTATCAGGTGGGTGGTGAATTGGCTTAAGGGATGCACCCAGAGAGTGGTGGTGGACGGGTCGACATCAGCTTGGAAAGATGTGGGTAGTGGGATCTCCCAAAGTTCAATCCTTGGACCAGTAGTATTCAATATCCTCATCAGTGACCCAGATGAGGGCATGGAGAGCACTCTGTTCACAGATGACACCAAATTATGGAGCAAAGTAAACACACTAGTGGGCAGGGAATGGAATCAGGTGCATTTGGACAGATTGGAAAAATGAGCAGAACAGAATAGGATGCAGTTTAACAAAGATAAGTGCAAAGTACCGCACCTAGGCAGAAAGAATCACCAGCACACACACAGATAGGGAGATGACTTCCTAAGCAGCACAGCAGCAGAAAGGGATCTCGGAGTCATAAGCGACTCCAAGATGAACATGAGTCGTTAATGTGACAAAGTGATCAGTAAAGCTAACTGCACTCTATCATGCATTAGCAGGTGCATCACAAACAGGTGCAAGGAGGTGATACTTCCCCTCTATGCAGCATTGGTACAGCCACAGCTGGAGTACTGCGTTCACAGTTTTAGGCACCGCACTTCAAGAGGGATGTGGAAAACCTTGAGAGGTCCAGAGGAGGGCTACTCGGATGGTTAGCCCTCCTACAAATAAGGACCTACAAGGAGAGATTGAGGGACCTGGAGCTCTTCAGCCTCCAGAAGAGAAGGCTGAGATGGGATCTAGTGGCCGCCAACAAATTCATCCGGGGGGGGGGGGAGAAGAAAGCAAGGAATAGGAGATGCTCTGTTTACCAGGGCACCCCTTGGAGTTACTAGAAACAATGGCCACAAACTGACAGAGAGCAGATTTAGATTGGACATCAGGAAGAACTTCTTTATTGTAAGGGTTACCAGAATCTGGAATGGGCTTCCAAGGGAGACAGAGCTCTCCCTTACCGTGGAGGTCTTTAAGAGAAAAATGGACAAGCACCTAGCTGGAGTCACCTGACCCCAGTGCTCTTTCCTGCCCAGGGCAGAGGGTCAGACTCGATGCTCTACTAAGGTACCTTCCGACCCTAAACAACTATGAAATCTATGACTTAAAACCTTACCTCATTGATTTTGTTGAGAATCAAGTGATTTGTAATTATTCCAAAAGGTTCAACAAGCTGCAGCAACTGATACCTCAAGTTTTTCCCCCTCTGGAAATCCATGATGTGTACAACCCTGCTGGTTTCCTGTTAAGCGAAAAAAGTAGTAATTAAGGAGGGTTACACTAGCATGAAATAAAATAGCATGCCAACAAACTCAATGGGACAAAGAGCTTCAAAGGGATTCAAGCCCCCTAATTTGACTTATAATTAGGTAAAACAATAGAATATTGGTAAAAGGTTCTTCCCTCAAGTGGTAAACAATGTTGGACGGATAATTATAGAAGTCACACAGCCCCCCAAAGATTCCTACCAAGAGAGATCTTGCTTCAACTACTAAATGATCATTTGGGAGCCATAATCCATCGTCAATTTATGATCGTACAAAACAGAGATTCTCATCCTCACTGAAATACAACAAAATTGTCTGGGAGTTCCCACTGCTGACAGGACACTCAGTTGTGACAGTGCCCCATTCACTGCTGCAATAGCCGAGTCCTGAAGCTCAAAAGTCTCATCAGCTGTGACGCTCCCAGCTACTGACAGTGCATGTGTACCCAATGCCACTGGGAGCCTTGTCAGCTGATGGAGCTCCCAGCCACAGGGACATACCTTGCTACACATGCAAATTAGAACTGAAAAGAAACTAGCTAGAAAGTAATTACATACTTTCCAGCTGAGATTTTTGATGGCACCATAGTTACTTTGCACCTGTAGCCAGTCTAAATTAAATGAATTAAACAGTTAATTGTATAATACACATAATATGTCAAGAGAGCCTAAGACGCAGAATACTAGCCTATATAGCTCTCTGGTTTAGTCACCTGAGAGATGAGAACCAAAACTCAATTCCACTATCCCCTTGAACAAGGATATCAAAGGTCTTTTACCTCCAATGACCACAGCATAAACGATTGGGTAAAAAAAGACAACACCAGAATTTCTGGCAGAAGTTGTACGAATTAACCAAATTTCATGTAAAGTGCAAAGTTCCGTCCAACTTCAAACAAAGTGTTTGCCCCAAAGCCCCAGAAAACGATGTTTTGGCCGGAAATGGCCTGAAACTGTGGGGAAAGAGGAAGGGCAGGGGGAAAAAAGTTACAACAAAACAAAAAACAACTTACGTGAAGCACAGAAAAAGGTAGCAGAGCCCTGGAAACAATGTGGAAGATCCACATGTTTCTGGGGCAGCCTACTACAGGCTGAGCCACTGCTGGGGCTCAGCCAATCAGGCTGTTTGAGTCTCCACTTTGACAGGAAGTTTAAGAGCCCTGCCCACAGTAGAACAGGTAGGTACCCCCTGCCCTAGGGGCTGCAGGCATAGGCATGCTGGGTACCTGCCCCCACAGCTGGCCATGGGACCTAGGGCACCCCTGCCACAGGGGTTTCCCCCCGCCTGGCACAGCTTTCTACTGCCCTAGCACATACCCAAGTCTCCCAAAATTTGCTCTGCACCCCTAAGCAGAGAAGGGGAGGGAGAAATTCCCCTCCTCTCCCACACAGCAGCAAAACAAAGCACAGCTCATAAGACCCTGTGCCATGTGGGTGGAAGCCCCTACCCCACACCTGGATGTGGGGGCAGGCACCTGGGGGGGGGGGCCCTCCCCTCACTCCCACCCCCCTCATAATACATCTAGCCAGCTAAACAAAGCCTTGGTTGGGATAATATAATTGGGGCGTGTCCTGCTTTGAGCAGGGTTTTGAACTAGATGACCTCCTGATGTCCCTTCCAACCTTAAATTTCTACGATTTCAGCATTTTGCAGAGTGCAAGCTGAAAAGATGAGCAAAAGCAGTGTGAAGACACGCCATATAGCAAAGAAAATTTCTGCCACGGATTGAGTGAAGCAGTTTCCTGCTGGCACTCTTCAGCCAGTGGCAAGCTCTTCTGCTCCTCGTGTAATGCGATTCTGGATCTGGTGAGCAAAAACAGTATAAATTGCCATTCAAAGTCCAAAGTACATCAGAAGAGAAAGGCTGCTTTAGAGGCTGAAGGACAGAGCAAGTGGCAAACCACCACGTCCCCGATGTTCAAGGAGAGAGGCTACATTTGCTCTTGTTGAGGCATTCACAGCTGTAAGTATTGACCACCTGATTCTCAGCCACTACTTGAAGAACAATGTGCTAAATGGGAGAAGCATTCCAAGAGCTAACAGGCTTTAGGAAGAATATCCTCCACATGTGCAGTCCACAAAAGCTGCACTGGCAGAGTTCGACAATTTGTATTGTGGATGATGAAGTCACTGACAATCAGGACAACCACATGCTGCATATTTTATTTGAAGGTAGGACCTGGACAGGCAGTGACCTCCCCATTTTTCAAACACAGCCAGAGGTTGTCAATTTTTCAACATTTGCACAGGCATTCATGAAAGCTGTTTCCATTTACAGCTTGGACTTCAACAAGATCTCAGCCTTCCTTTCTAACAATGCCAAGTCCACATGCAAGGCTTTCATCAATGTGCTCCAGGGAGCAATGCCCAACTCTGTACATCATCTGCAATGCACAAACCTTATCACTGACTAGTGACATCTGGTACATGTAGTTCCATGATGTAGATAGATTGGTGCCCTGCCTGAAGAAAGCCTTCAAACAGTCCTGGCTGTAAGCTCCTGTACAGAGAGTCCATCGCCAATCAGTGTGAAAGCCACCACAGCCTGTGCTCACCTGCTGGAATTCATGGTTCAATGCCCTCCAGTACCATGCCAAACACATCCAATACCACCAAAAGTTTGTGGCCAGAGCTAGACATCACATCAGGCACACAGTGCATGCTCCACCTAAGGGACCTCCTGGAGAAGGGAAACATTAAAAAGCAGGTGGGCTTTGTGACAAAATGCCACAAAATTCATGGAGCTCCTTACTTGGTCCGAGGGCTGGCAGCCTTCCATCCGCCAGACTCACAACAAAGTGATAGACTTATTAAGACGGGCTGAAGCCAGGGTATCATCGTACGAACTTTCCAGCAGAGAAAGGAGGTTTCAGGCAGTATCCTGAAACATGAATATTACAGCTATGATCCCTCCAATCCACCAAGGTTCAAGGCAACCCAGCTGCCTCATTCCTTAGGGCAGTGCAATTTTTTTCTCCAAACCAGGCGGCTCTGCTGAACTTTGATACTCAGGTGCTCAAGTCCATTCCTGGGTAGAAGAAACAGCACAAGTAGGAATATCCAACTTATGTAAGCAGTGTCAAAGTGCCAGCTGCCCATGAACACAACTGTATTCTGGGATTCTGTCAGGGAGTGCTTCTCAGAGCTGAACACTGACAAAACAGCACCTCAGTTCCCACGAATTTGATGGATGTGCAGTGCACCATCTCCATCTATGGCCATGTGCTCAATCCAAAAAGACAGGCTGTCACCAGGAAGTGTCAGAAGCTGTTCCACACTCGCTTTCAAATGTTAACATGGATTTTGCCTGAAGGTCAGCATTCCATAAAAGTTAGCACTCAATAAAAGTTAGAATTCTTAATGAAACCATTATAAATAAACTAAGTGGTGAGCTTTATTTAAAAGTTGTTTAATAAGTGGTGAGCTTTACTTTCTTAAAACAGCTGAAGAACAGCCTGTGTGCTGCTGTTCAATGATAAATCAGCCTCATGGAGGGCTCCCTCAGTCAGAAGCTTGGAAGAGCCTGCCCTGAGAAACACCTGAAATTGGCTACAGTAACCCTGCAGAGCCCATTTTGCCCCACTACCAGAGCCTGAATTATAGCAGACCCTATTTATTGGCGCAGCCCAAAACTGCATTTGCCTTTTGTGCAGCTGCATCGTACTGCAGACTCGTACCGAGTCTGTGGCCTACCAAGGCTCCCAAGTCCTTATCCATAGTACTGCCACCCAACCAGGTGTCACCTATTTTATATCTGTGTTTTTGAACATTTCTCCCAAGATGTAACACCTTGCATGTCTGCACTGAACTTCATCCTGTTAGCTCTAGCCCTACTTTCCAATCTGTCGAGATCCTCCACCATTGCACTTGCATCCTCCAACATGTTCACAATCCTTTCTAGTTTCATGTCATTCACAAACTTGCTCAAGAAGCTTTCTATGCCAGGATCTAAATTGTTAATAAACATAGTGAACAACACTGGACCCAGGACAGACTCCTGTGAGACTGCTTGAAACCATCTGGCATTCTGACATGGACCTGTTAATAATTACCCTTTGCTTGCAGCTATTGAACCAGTTTTCTATCCACCTTGTGGTAGTTTTATCTAGCTCAAATTTCTCCAATTTGTTTATGAGAAGGCCAAAAGCCTTGCTGAAGTCCAAATACACTACATCCACAATATTCCCTTCATCCACCTAAGTTGTTACTTTGTCAAAGACGGAGATCAAGTTTGTTTGACAGTTTATTTTTCATAAATCCATACTGGCTGCTTGTAATGTCTTTCCTCCTCCAGATGCTTGCAAACAGCCTTCCTTAGGATATACTCCAGTAACTTCAAGTATTAAGGTGAGATTAACCAGTTTGTCGTTTCCCAGGTCCTCCTTCTTCCCCATCCCCCCTGCCCGTCCTGATATCTTGCCCAGCTCTCACAACTTCAGATCTGCTAAGGGCTCTGAAATCTCCTCTGCCAGTCCATGTTAGGTGTCTGACTGCAGCTTAATTTTTTGTGAAGACTGAGGGAAAGCAGCAGTTAAGCAATTCTACAGTCTCTTCATCTTCAGTTAAGAGCTCCCTCTGACTTGTTAACAGAGGACCCACAGCTTCCTTGGTCCTTCTTTTCTGGCTAACATACTTACAGAACCTCTTCTTTCTGCCCTTAACCTCCTTTGCCAGGTGCAACTCATTCTTTATCTTTGCCTTACTGATTTTGCCCCTGCAGGTTCTTGCTATTATGTCCTGGTTAAGCTTCCTTGATGACCTGCCCCTTTTTTCCATCGTCTGTATGCCTTCCTTTTGCATCTGAGGTCTAGAAGCTCCCTGTACAGCCATGTTGGTCTCTTGACATTCTGCTTGTGCTTCCATTGTGTCAGAATAGTTTCTTGTTAGGGTTCCAATACTGTGTCCCTTAGAAGCTCCCAGCCATCCTGGGTGCCTTTATCCTTCAATCTATATCCTCTCCCCATGACATTTATCCTCCCGTGACCCAAAAGCCAACAGATCACTATATGATAACTGTCATTACTGCTCCGCACTACATTCTAATGACCCAGAAGTTAAAAATTCTCTAGAAACTATTACAATGGTCAAGCTGGACTGAGATCCATCATGGGCAAGCCACCTTTCTGTGCCTTTGTTTCCAGTAACAGATAGATCTTGGCACAGACACTTCCTCTTAAAGAACCTAAGACAGTGAGGCCTGCATAAGCTATTATAGTACAAATTAATACAAATCTCATTGTTCCCCAAGAAACTGAACTTCCTCAATAAAAATCATACTAAAACAATAAAAAACTAATGTTAGCATTGGATTATATTAAAATTTTGTAGAACTACTAATTCAAATAACTTAATACTAACCACTCTGCCTTTTTGCATGTGCCTTGGTCCTTGCATGTTTCCATTTCCAGACCCTTTAAAGAAATAAAAAAGTAGAAGCTTGAGTAAGTTTACTATTGCCATTTATTTTGTAGATATCAGTGACCCGTATCACTTTTTAAATATCATATGTTTAAAAGATTGAAATAAATAATTTAGTAATCTAAAGAGACCCTGCATTAAAAATTTTACTGTAAGCTTTGAGAAAGCGACCCCCTTTAGATGTAGATCTTGCACACAGCTGCAATCCTATACTCATATTAAGGTCCTATTTAGAGATACTGTGGTAACAGTTTGGATGAGTGAAGAGAACTGCTACATAAGTGATATGAAACTTTTCTATTGTAAAAATAAAACTTAATTTGAGCATTATGATCCTAGTAGGCAACTGCTGATCCTCTGGGTTGTGGTGTACAAGTAAGAGGCCTGATGAATTAATTTGTGGCTGATAAGGCTATGATCCCACAGCAGCACTAAACCAAAAAGCCCACTTTTATTAAGAATAAATTAAACGAAACTTTCAAGTACCTCAGTTTAAAGTTCAAAATGAATTTTGAAGTAGTTAGGATTTCATTAGAAAGTGTTCTACAAATGTTAAGAGAAATATTTTTACTACATTTTGAAAGTACTGGTTCGGTTTTAAACATTCATCTGCAGTGCTTTCAAGAGATATGTTCTGCCATGACACACTGAAAGCAACGTCTACCCATCTATGTTGCCATACACCACCTGAAATGCAGCAACAAAAGGAATAAATGATGATGTTATTAACTTAACTTACTGTTAAAGGAAGAGAAATCTTAAAAACCTGAGGAATTTAAGTGGTATATTATAGCTTGATTTTTTAATTTTTTTTTTAAAGAGTAAAAAAATTTTTTTAAAAGCCAATACATATATTTTGGCGTCCATTTTTTAATATCTATTTCCTATAATGGGGGGGGGGTGTGTGTGTGTGTGTGTGTGTGTGTGTGTATGCATATGCAGTAGGGATGTGAAAGGTTAGACGATTGTTTTACCAGTAACTGTAATGATAACTGGTTAGCTTACCAGTTATCCTTTAGCTTTGGGTGGGTACAGTCTAGCAAGGAAGTGTGTTGGGGGGGAAGGGGGGAAGCTGCATGGTGTTCCGCAGCACTGCGACCAAGAGAGAGGGAAGAGCAGCAAAGAGGGGAGGGGAAGGGAGAGGAGGGGAGGGGAAGTAGTACACTCGGGTGCCTCTTTATGTAAATTAGTTTCTTGTGAATTCGCTTGTATGTGACAACCTTATTTATACCAGAAATTCGCTTGGTGCAAAATCTGATCTTACGTGAAGTTGGCCGGCAATGAGCTCCCTGCAGGCTGGCAGAGTTCCAGCCTGCAGGGAGCTGGGAGGAAGCGGAAGGAAGGTGGTGAGATGGGGGGCGCCACGTGCATGTACAGTACTTGCATGTGGCCTCAAGGGCAGCTCCAGCAGGTAAGTGGGGGGGGAAGAGGGGGATTGAAGCCCCTGTAGGGAGGGAGTGGAGCAGGACTGGGACTGCTGTCCAGCTGGGGGATGCTTGGGTCCCAGTGTCCAGCTGGGGGGCCCCAGCAGGGAGCAGGATGGAGCCTCCGGTGGCTTGTTGTGGGAGGGGGGAGGGCTGGCTCCCCGCTGCTGTGCATACTTCAAAGGGGAAGGGGTGGACGCACAGGCACAGGGAAGCACGAAACAGCAGGGCCACACAGAGAAGGTGCTCATTATGTGAGCCACTGTTTGCCTGGTGGGGGGGGGGGGGGGGGGGGGAGAAGCAGCACTCAGCCCCACTTTTCCCTGTCCCCAAGCCTCTGCTGCCCAGCAGGCATGACCCAGTGCAGCGGGGAGTTCGTAGCCTCACCACGCAGCCCTGCTGCTCCCAGCTGCGCTGGGCCATGCCTGCTCAGATGGAGAGGCACCCAGGGAAGGGAAGCAGGGAGGAGCCAGGAGCAGCCAGCATTCCCTGCCGCCCTGCTTCCCTCCCACTGGTGCCTCTTCAGCCTGAACTGCGCTGCACCCTCTGCGCATGCCACTGCTTGCAACGCAAGCTTGCAGCCTCTCTGTGGAGCAGTTATTGTATTGTGTGATTAATGGCTGAATGTCATGGTTTGGAGGAGCAGTAGAGTAAGGCTGGTACGTATCCCTATTAATTACATGTAATAATGGATTTGCTTTATACAGGCAAGTTCACTTTATGAGAGGTTTTTTTAGAACGCAATCCTCGCGTAAAGAGAGACCCGAGTGTACCCACAGAAGGGTTGAGTGATTATTTGGGCCCAAGGACCACATAGGGAGTTTTGAAGAGCTGTTGCAGGCCAAGGCAGCAATCTCTCCCCACCTCACCAAAATCCACTATGGGACTTTGGGCAGGAGGGGAGCAGTGTAGGAACAGGTCAGGTGGGCGAAGTCAGAATTATGGGACCAGGTTGCAGGGCGGTGACAAATAGGGGCCAGGACCTGCGATCCATCCCCTGCATGCCCTCCCCATGCAGGGGGGGCACGCAGGTGTGTGCACGTGTGGGGGTGGGTGCTGCCTGGGTGTTAGGTCCTGGGAGCCAGCTGAGGATGAGGGGAGGGAGAAGGAGGGGGCACATGCAGCAGCGCTCACTCAGGCATTGCAGTCCAAGGCTGCCCCCACAGTACTCCACATAGGGCCAAGCCCTGCCCCACCCAGGGCAGCCCCCCCCTGCCGGTCCGGCCAGCGCACAGCTTCTGACAGGGCTGTTCCGATGCGGCTGCAGCTAGCTGGTCAGATGCTGCTCTACTTCCCTTGCATCCAGTAAGAGTGTCCCAGCTGAACCTTCCTCCTGTGCCAGCCTGTAGCCCTGCAGCAGGAGGAGCTACCATTGGAGACATGGGGAGCAGAGTAGCACAACCATCTGCTGCAGCACCAGGAACAGCCCCGCTGGAAGCTGCACGTGCTGGTGAGGACCCGGGCTAGTGGGGCTGTTCTGCTCCCTTTGTGACCAGCTGTGGCTCTTCTTCCTGCCCCTGCCCCTGCTGTGCTGCTCTGAGTAGGAAGGAGTTTTAGCTCCTACCCCAGCCTGTGGGGCTCCAGCTCCAACTCCCAGCTGCCTTCCACCCACCTACAGGTGGCTGCTCATCACATTTGGTGGGCAAAGTGGATGGAAAGCAGGAACCGCTCAGCTGAAGCTCACACCTCCCCCTCCACACCCCCTCTAAGAGCAGCAAAGCAGGGGCAGAGGCCATCACTGGAAGGAAGGTGCAGAATAGACCTGCCAGCCTGTACCCTGGCTAACACCTGCAGCAATCAGGTAGGTGCTGCTCTGCTCTCCTCACCTCCACAAGTGGCTCCTCCCACTCCTGCTGCGCCACTCTGGGTAGTTGTGGGGAAAGCTTCAGCTGAGCAACTCCTGCTGGAGGCAAGGGAGCAGAGCAGCACCAGAAAGAGCCCTGCCAGAAGCTGTGCGCACTGGTTGGGGCCTGGGTCAGTGGACACAGGCGTGAGGGTAGGAGCAGATGCAGCTCAGCCCCATGCTGAGCACTGCAGGGGCATCCCTAGACCAGATCCAGTCAATTGACAGCCTGGATCCCACCTGTGGCCCATCCCTGACCAGTAGCCTAAGAGAAAAAACAGCAAGCAGTCTAGTGACTTATCAATTAAACAGTCAGCTGCTCATTCACAGGTGTTCTCTTCCTCCCAGCACAGGGCTTTATCTGGGCTGCATTGTCTGTCTGGGCTTGCCGCCTCCCACCACCCACTGCCCTGCACTGCACGCCACTTTTCCACAGCCAGTTGCACGTGCAGCTCCGTGGGCTGATGACAGGCCTTGCGCCCGGCCAATCACACACCACCCCGTCAGCAGCCCGCAGAGCTGCACGTGACCGGCCGTGGAAAAGTGGCACGCAGCAGCGGTGGGTGGTGGTGGCAGCAGCTGCTGCCACATGTGAGCTACCCACCCCACTCCATGCAGCCAGGCATTGCCTGTGCAGCCCGCAAACCCCCCACCCCACTCCTTGGAGGCAGCAGCAGCAGCTGCCGTGTGCGAAACCCTCCTCCCCCTTGCCCCACACCCACCTGCAGATGGGCGCCTCCTTGCCGTCCGCTATTAGCTGAGACAGCGGTGGCCCAGTGGCCAATCAGGAGAGTGAGCTAGGGCGGGAGGCACTGCAGTGTGCCACATGGGACCAGCAGCAGTGCCTCTTCCCCCTCAGGTAAGAGCCATGTGTACCCCGTGCCCTTGCCAAGTATACCCCTAGGGGTACACATACCCCCCGTTCACAACCCCTGGTTTAACAAATATAACTAGGTTAAAATATTTTTTTTTTAAACAACATTTACATCCCTAATATGCAGCTCAGTGGAATTCAACATTCCAGATAAAACATCTGTTATTTGAGAAGGCTGCATTCAGATTGTTTTTTCAGGTTACCTCTTGGCCCACCTGGTGGCCCAAGATGAAACGGAGGTGGTGGAGGTCCCAAAATTCCTGGTGCAGGGTTTGTAGACTGCTGCAACATAAAAGGATCACCCCTAGAAACACAGAAATGGTATGAAATAAAGCAGTGTTAACCTTTAAAAAGAAAATTCCTTCACCTGGCCTCAAAATTATGACCACTGTTCACCAGACTGAAGCAAAGGATAATTCTAAAAACTTCTAACTGATATCACACTTTTTATTTTATTTACTCTCTCTCTCTCAAAAAAAAAAAAAAAAAAAAAAGCAAAATTGATTAGGGGGATCAACCTTTGGCTTGAGCTATATTAAACTTACTCATGACACCAAGAATATCAGTATCAGTTAGATGTAAAACTACTACAATAATAACTGAAATATCCGGCTATAGCTTTAATTGATTTGTATACAATTTAATACTTATTAGTTTAACTAAAAATTAAGTGGGTATTTAAGTTATATTAAAGTTATATACTGTTAGATTAGAAAAACCTAGAAGCCTGATCAAAAACTTTTTTTTAGGAAATGTCAGCCTACTCCCTACAACAGTGATTCTCAAATCAGGGCACCACAGTACTCCGGGGTGCCATGAGCAACTTTTAAGTGTGCTGCAGAGTGCAAACATCTATATATAACTCACAAAATCAATTCTGAGATTTCACACAGGAATCCAGTGTCAAAAACACTGACCTGTTGTCAGTCATTTTGTGTAATTTGCATAATAAGATTTTGAGTAATTTGAATAAGAATCGCTCTATTATTTTAGCATAGTCAAGAAACCAAATGAAAGCTTTAAAAAAATGGCATTTTCCAAGGGGTATCTTGTGTCTAAAAAGGTTGAGAAGTACCATCCTGGAAAGCAGGGGATGTTGAACCTAACAACTCTAGTATAATGAAATCTATATGTTTCCTAGAGTTTTAAATAGGATCTTTATACGGATATTCTAAAAACATGCACATCCTAGTGAATAAAACAACAACAACAAAGTCCCTATTAACCTTTCTCCCAGATCATGAGATCTCTATATTTCCCTTAGCCTTTTACACATTTATATTTGCAGAAGTAATATTCTGTCATTTCAACCGTATGCATCTCATAGACTGAGATTTAGATTCCTTACTGGTTTACAAATATTATTAACCATTTATACCTAAAACATTTTACAGGAGAAATAGTTCCCTAAAGCTGGGGAATTTTATAAATAAGTTTCAGATTTAGCGTGATTTACTGTAATATAAAGATGTTTTCTTGCAGGACAAATTTCTTTTAACATTTCAGGAAAATCTGTTATATAAAAAGAGATTGACTGTACAAGGTTACTACGATAAAACTTACGTATAGGCCTATGATACTTAGAACACCTGTAAAAAACTAAAATTATAATAACCTACACTGTTAAAAACTCAGTACCTCTTTCTGTTATAAATTTTCTTCTTGCATTATACCTGAGGTCTGCAGATTAAACCGAGACTTCATAACACTAATTTAATTTGCTTTCTCCAAAGTCATCTATTTTTTCTATACAATTCACACAGGAAAGAGTCCATTCTACCAACTCTCCCTTCTCCCTTTCAAATGGTTAAAAAAAGAAAAACCCATTTAGGAAAAAGACAAGTTTCTTATGCTGTGTAATAAAAAAGCTAAATAAATTTAAGATAATGAATCAATCATTCCAAGTACTCCTCAAATACTACTGAACCTGTCACAGCTTAAAAATACTAAGTTTGATTTCAAACCAGTGCATTGCGTTATTTACTTCTAATCTGACCCCAGCTTATGTTTGTACCACTCACTCTTACTCACATTCCATGTCCAGAATCACTGTCAGGATTCCATTCTGGATATCTTAAAAGAAAGAATAAAATTAAAAAATAAAATTCCACCCTTTGCAATCATGATTCTGTATCTACAATACGTTGATTTACATTTTTACATGAAAAATAAGATATGAATACAGTGTTTGTATAGTAGGACTGGCAGCCATAAGACCATCTCAATTTTGAACAAGGGCCACAAGCATGGTTTCAGATTGATTAGAAAATAAAAAAATAAGCTCTCACAAGTATAACATACTTCAAAATTCAATACATGACATTGTGATGAGCAGCGAGAATAAGTCTGCCTCTCCATTCCCTCAGATGAGTTTGACTATAGAGTACAGAAGAAAGCTGCATCCAAAACATGTCTGAAACATACCATGTATATCATAAAGAACTGAGTGTGATTTGCATTCTCCTTTCCACCCACCCCCACAAAAAAGGCTTTGTTTTTGAGTTTGTTGAAGGACATTGTTGAGATAAAAAGATAATGTATTAATCTCTATAATGCACACTTCTACAACCTGCTCTCTGTATGTAGCTCATATGTCTAGCTATACATGCTTTCATGCCAAAAGAACATTTAACGTATTTCAAACCCATACATTTCAAGCAGAAGCTGACAGCGTCGACTGTGAGTTGCTCCATTGATATGATGGCTCCACTCCTGCAGTAAATTAAAGTTAAAATTAGTGAAAATACACAATCAAATATTTTATAGAAAACAGTAGACTAATTGTGTACTAGACTGCACCGTATCTTCTATGAGAAGTATGTAAACAATTGGTGCAGCTAATGAAATCTATCTGTAGCACTTTTAAGAGACACTGAAATACAACCTATCTTAACTTATACCCTGGGCAGAAAATGTCAGATGAAAAATATCCTCTGGAATCTGAGGGCTTGATCCTGGCCTCAGGTATTCAAATCTCAAGAGGAAAAATTTGCTAGAATTTATATATCTATATATATCTATATCTATATCTATATCTATCTATACACACACACACCTATATCAATATAGATATACACATATATATCTATACATCTATATCTATCTCACAGCCTTGAGGATTTTTCCCCTACTTCCTCTGTATTATACCTCCATTTTCCAAAGTCCAGCATACAATGAAAATACTGAATTCAGCTCTAGGGAACCCAAAATGCTGAGGAATAGTAAGAACATCCAAGAAGAGCACTAAAAATTAAAGGGATAGAGAAACTGATATATGAAGAAAGACTAAAAAGAAATGAAAGCAAATATCTATGCCAGATAATAGTTACGCCAAGGAAGGAAAAGTATATAAATATTTGGAGGAGGACACCAAAAAAAAAAAAAAAAAAAAAAAAAGGTGAGGGGGGCTTGCTGAAAGTGGTACAAAATAGAACTATGAGTAATGGAATTTAACGAGCAAAATAAAATGTCATCTTAAAGTCAGAAAAGGCATCTAGCAGAATGTGGAAGAGGCTCCAACTAAAATGGAGGAAAAGATCAGAAGGATGACACCCATGCAGAGGCAAAGGCTAAATAGTTTGATTAGACACCCAATACACCTTAGCTAGTGAGAAGGGGAGGCTATTGGGATTTCTACAAGGCTATAATTCCCCAGATCCTATTCAAAAGGCCCCAAGTTTCAATAGTCTCTGGCTAAAAGGTGCCAAATAAACAAGACCTTTCTGACTTGATCTTTCCCCCCTTTCTCTTTTTCCTCTACAGAGCATTGTGATTGCTGAGGGAAGCTCCCAACTATTGTTTTTTGGGGGGTTTTTGAAAAAAGGAAGTTTCAATTCTGTACACTCTGATGGTCTGTATCTTCCTGGTCACCTGGCAAGTGATTTTTTCAAGCACTGTTTTTGTTTGTTGCGGGGGGGGGGGGGGGGGGG
>NW_005841844.1:2329622-2332341 GCF_000455745.1 Alligator sinensis
AACCAACATGCTATAAGTATTCTCCTGCATAAAGCAACGAGGCAGATTCCTAACTGCTGCCTCTAAACATTCACAGAGTGACTTCACTGGCTTTACAGCAAAGCAGTATTTTATAATATCCATTATCATCAAGCTGAGACCGATGATTTTTCCAAGATATAGAGCACATATCTGAGTGCAGGATGAAACCCTCAGTCACTTTGCCAGAGGTTGTTTAAAAAAGGAGAGGAAAACACCACTCTGTCAGCATTCACAAGATGTGAGCTCCCCTGATGGCTCTGCAATTATAAACTAATAAATATATCAATGCTTTTGATGTATAAACAGGTGGAACAAGAAAAGTTAATTTCACTAAATATGAAACAGTTTATACTTACATAGAAAAAGCCCAAATTTAACAGAAGACAATTCTGAGGTCTTAAGAAATGGTGTTAACAGATGTCACCAAATTTAATTCAAACAAGCATTCCACTAAAAAAGGAAAAATCTGAAGTTTACAATACTTTTAATCTGCAATGCTTCTGATGCTCGTGCTGCTAGAAGTAAACATGTATTTGAAATTCTTCATAAATATATGTTAAAAGGTGACAAACTGATTCAGAATTTAGGAATAAGTCTGGCATCCAATTCTTTCAATGAATTTCAAATTCCCTTCATTTTATTTTGAAACTCCTCCCTTATAAATCAAATTCTTCAAATGAAGGTTTTTCAGCTTAAGACAACCTCTTGCCTACTTTGTTTTTTGTTTGCCTTAAAATACTTTTACTGTTTTCAATGGGAAAAAAATCAATTAAACAAGACTCTGTAAAATATTTCTTTATTGCTTCAGGTCAAATTTCCCCAATTCTGAATTTCTGGAGGTACTAAATTATCTATTTACATGGAGGCAGAAAGTAAGGATAGCACTTTAGAGCAGGGGTTGGCAATTTTTTTGGCCAGATTGCCAAAAACCCCCCAAACTTGAATCACAACTCAACTTGGCATGCCAGGGGCAGACCAGGGGGAGCCTCAAGGGGCCCAGATCCTTGCTGCTGGCAGCACCTGAACATATGCCTCCAGGTGAACAGCAGGGGAGAGGCTGGGGTTAGACTGCCCCAGCCCCTTCCCTGCCCTGTGCCCCAAGGCACAGGTGCAGTCACCACTGGCATGAAGCCAGTGTTGGGGTTCTGGAGCCTGATGCAGCTGTTTGCAGCCTGCCCATTGCCTGCTACAATTGCTCAGAGTGGGGGATGGCTGTGTCAGGCAGCTGGGAGGCTGCAAGCAGCTACACTGGGCTCCAGAACCAGATCCAGGCTCTGTAGTGACAACAGGTGTACACATGCCTCCAGACAGACAGCAGGGGAAGGGCCTGGGGCAGCACAACCCTTGCCCCTCCTCCGCCACCCGCCCAGAGGCACACATCCACCCAGAGGCACCATGGAACCCAGGCCAAGGGCTCCGGAGCCCAGCACAACTGTTTGTAGTCTCCTGGCTGCCCACCACAGCCAGCCTGGGCTTTAGGCAGCTGTAGCAGGTGGCCAACAGACTGCAAACAGAGCATTGGCACCTGCTCCATAGCAGCAGCTACAGCAGCATGTGTGCCCCCAGGCAGCCAGCAGGGGAGAGGCCAGGGTTGCACTGCCCCAGGCCCCTTCCCCGTCACCTACCCAGAGATGCACATGCAGCTACTGCTGCCATGGAGCCCAGCTTGGAGCTCCCAAATACAGTGTAGCTGTTTGCAGCCTCCGGGCTGCAGCCTGCCCAGGCTCTGGGTAGCTGCTGCCAGGCCTGGAGCTGGGGCTGTCTGCATCAGGGCTTGCAGCTTTCTGGCCACCTGCCACAAGCAGCTGAGGCTCCATTCCTGGCAGCACCTGCCCAAAGACCAGGCTGGCTGTGGTATGCCGAGCAAAATGGCCTCACAAGCCATGCTCTGGCACACATGCTGAGGGTTGCCAACACTTGCTTTAGAGCAGCATTTCTCAACCTTTTTAGATTCAGGGCACCCCTCCATAACATTCGGGAATATAGCCACACATTGGATGAGAACCACTGCCTCAGTGGTTCTCAGCCAGAGTAATGAGCAGGTATCTGTGTTTCCTGCAGAAAAACAGAGAAAACCATGGATTTCCCAACTTTATCAGAGAAAAAAAAAAATGGATTTTCTTTTTTTGCAAAGAGCTCTACAGGGGGCAGAGTTCTAGCCTGCAAGAGCTTCTTGCAAAAAGGCTGGGAAACCCACAACCCTGTCCAGAGGAGGGAGAAGGGGAGAGGGCAGGGCCTGAGGCTCTCAGTTACCCAAGGCTTGGCCCAGGCTCACTGTTCATTCCTGGAGCCTAAGGTAATTGGGGCCTGCAGGGGGCTGGGGAGTTGTGGGTCATGGCTGGGGGGCTCCAGCAGGGCTGGGGAGGATGGGGGGCTCTGGGTTGCAGGTATGGGTGACTACCAGGGCTGGGGGAAGAGCCAGCAGGGGAGGTGAGGGGCAGGGTGCAGGTGTGTGGCTGGGGGCTGAGGAGCAGAGAGGTGTTGGGGGAAGCCCCACACTGAGTGCCCGTTGGCAGCACATGGACCGGGAACGGCATGCTCTCATCCCAAGCGAGCACCACGCTTTTCGTGCCTGGTTCCCTGAAGGGCCGCTAGCACACTGCTCCAGGTCCACATGCTGGTGGCTGGCTGGGCACTCCTGCAAGAAGCTGGCTGAGGGAGTGGGAAGGTGTTAGCGAAAGACATGGAGCTGCCCACC
>NW_005841844.1:2332372-2333044 GCF_000455745.1 Alligator sinensis
GCCCACCCGCCCAGCAGGACATGGACCAGAACTGGAAGTCACACAAGGAAGCATGGAGCTTGCTCAGATCAGTAACATGCCACTGGGTCCACGTGCCGCTGGCCAGGTGGGCACTCTATGCCTTTCCCCAGCATAGCAGGGCACAGCGGGGCCGTGCGAGGATCTTCTTGCCACAGAGCTCTGCACTGCCCTGGCAATGCGCCTCCTGTGCATGGGACTGCAGTGAGGGCAGCAGCACAGGGTTGTACCCCTCAAAGCAGCAGCAGGCACAGGGGGTGCATCACCAGGGCACTGTGGAGTTCACAGCAGCAAGAAGATCACTGCATGACCCCTGCTGGCCAGGACCTGCCTGCTGCGCTGCAGAGGCTCCAGGGGGAAAGCAGGGCAAGAGCCCAAGCCCACACCTACCCCATGCACAGATCTGGGGGGCACAGGTCCCTTTTGCCCCCTGGGAATGCGTGGTGGCAGGGAGCTAGTGCCCCCCACCCCCCCAGCAGGGAGGAGCGAGGGCAGGGGACTGCGGACCTGTGTCCACAGCTCTGGCACCTGGGGTCCCCCTCCAGCAAGGCTGTGGGGAGGAATGAGAGGCACAAGCAGGGGCGGGGAGGCACTGTGGAGAGCCTTTAATTTTAGTAATAGATTTGGGGGGGTTTATTAGAGAATTTGCCAGCA
>NW_005841844.1:2333075-2335681 GCF_000455745.1 Alligator sinensis
AAAACCAGGGTCCATGGTAATGAGGCCATCACCATCAAGTGCAACTGCCCTGTGCACCTCATACACAGCTAGACTGGAGAGTGGTCATAGCAGGGATATACGCTCCTGCCACATCTCTTCCATTTTTGATCCCCCTGTATCCTCCCTGAAAGAGAGGTATGTGGGACAGTTACATTTGCCCCACAGGCCTGTTTCTAGGAGGCCTGTGCAGGCCTGGACTAGGACCAGGCACTCCAGCCCACTTTAGATTTATCACATCTTAATGCAGCCGCAGCCATTTCCCAAGCTGGCTGCACACAAAGCAAGTGGGGCAGTCCCATCTGGCCACTGCAACAGCAGTGCCTGCACCACAACACCCCAGAAAGGGACCTGCATCACCCCAGTTGAGAACCACTTCCTTAAACACAAGGTGTTAGTCTACGCTATCTTTTGTCCAACTTCACACAAAAACTGCTGTCTGCCATAGACACCAATCAAGATGAGTGCCTGAGGATCCTAAGTTAGCCTAGCTCTGAAGACCCTGAGATCTTTTCTAACTCTGAAGACCCTGAGACCTTTAGAAAAAACTACGTCAAACTTAAGAGTCTCACTTCAGACATCCATTTTAGTAGTCTCTTGAATGCTCTGCTGTTAGGCTCAGCTGCTCATGCTGCATGGAGTTGTTTTTAAGTAGGAAAAAAAGGGCAACATTTATCAATGTCACATTCTTTGATACAGGTGTCAAAACTGATAGAAAGCTAATCAGAATATCAGGATTACATTTCTTTTCAATTCAATACTAGGATAATTAAGCAGTCAAAATTCATATACACCAAGTTACAAGAACAAATTAAAAAGCTTCTGTTCTCAAATTTTTCCATTTGGGCTTAAGGGAGACTTGAACAAAAATTGCACTCACTTCCTCTAACCTCAATGTTATTGTTAGTTTCCCCTGCAATAAAGTATACTGGTAACTTATTAATAAAAGCTAGAGATATCCATCCCCACACAGGTGGCATTTCTGAAGCAACTTCCCTCGCAATTTGAAATCAATTTATGTCAGACAAGTCATTCTCAACTAGGGTGCGACAGAACCCAGGGGTGCTACCAGATCCAGTGCCCGGAGGTACGAGGTGAGCCACATGTTGAGATAAGGAGATAACGGCAGGCTCAAACTTGATGCTGCTTGACTAATCCCCCACTTCTACTGTTTAGTCCATCTTCAAGGAGATATGCACTGTAATATATAAATTTGTTTTTGAAACTAGGTGCCACTCAATTCACAGATGTTTTGGAGGAGTGCCTTGAGTCCAATAAAGGACGCCTCAAGCCAAAAAGCACACAACCCAGTGTCAGTTTTTTTGTGTTCAATTCAGAACAATAGGCATATATAATAAAAAAGGGAGAAATCATGGTACCGATCATCTTTGCAGGAAAATGTTTTGTTCTTATAATGTATCATTTCTGGATAAGAAAGCAAACCCAGAACTCAGGTCTTGGCCAAAAAAACCCTGATTTTCAAATGTTTTATGACACACAATTTCACATTTGGAAAGGAAGATATTTCAAAGTTTGTATCCTTGACACCAATTTTAATAACAAAACAAACTAGGCAGAAAAAGATTTTAAAATAAAGCACTAAGAACCACCTTGGTTATTGGATCATTAGTAGATTTCTTTAAATGTTGACTTCTTGAGATTCTTTAAGATCTAAATAAGATGAATCATAAACCTAAGGTTTCGGTGTTTAATTTGTTTTTACTTTACAGTTACAAAAATAAAACTTCAAATGTAAGAGAAAAAGAAAAAACCTGATTACATAATTTACGTGAAGCTACTACAGTAATTAACACATATTTATAATTGTCAGGTTAATAATACAGTATAAACTTAAATTTCTTAATTATTTGGTTATTTGGATTTAATACTTTACAGTAAATGCTGCTTTCTCAAAGTATGTTTTCAAAATAGTAGAAGCATACATATATTATCTTCAGATGTTATGATAAAGAAACTGTCAGTAACTATGATCCCACATAAAAGGCAATAGTATGCATTTTTAACTTAAATCATGTTCTTCAAAAGGCCTTCAAAATGAAAAATGCAAGTCACAAAGTGTGACCAAAAGGGCATTATAAGCAATTTTAAAATTCAGTTGCCTCGTTTATTGAAAATCAGCAAGAATGAATAAAATTGAAAAAGGTGAAAGTGAGAAGGCGCTATAATAATGTCTGAGCAAGTAAGTTGTTTTGAATAAATTGCCACCTTGTCAGAGAACTGAACTAATTATGAACAAATTAAAGAGGGAAATCTGAACGTAACTGAATATACCAGAAGATGCACTCTACTTGCAAGGCAAGTAAAGACTACTACTAGGAACACAGAGCAGGATACTGCAGCAGCAGACTGATATTTCTGAGGGTCTAAAGGGATAGATGCAACATGTGACAATAAAAAGTGAGTCTGAAGTGTGTCTAAGAAAGTTGTGAAAAAGGAGAAAAATGACGACAAATTTCAGCCATAGTATGAGATATTGTTAAAGTGAAATTAAAAAGGCAAGAATGAGCTAATCTAAAATGTCAATTATACTCCTGCAAATAAGTTCCAGGGCTCTACATTAACTCTTT
>NW_005841844.1:2335712-2344787 GCF_000455745.1 Alligator sinensis
ATTGTGTAAGAATGCATCTTAACTACATATAAATCAGCAATCAAGACAGATGTGGAGGAGAGCTGAAACTAGCTTCCTGAATAGCACAGTAGATACACACTGCAAACAACAATAAAAAAAAAACAAATAAATAAAAACCACCAAAAACTGCTTAAATGCCAGATGTTTGTGGTTAAGAGAACATGTAGATGCAAAATATAAATAAGATATCCCAGTAGATGATAATTGTTTGGCCTGAAGTTAAGCAATCTGGGCAAACAGAATATATTAATGTAAAGCCCTGGTTTAAAATGTTCATTAATAATTATCTTGTAAATAAACCAAGTGCCTTTTTCACTCTCAAACAAACTTTCAGATCATTTTAAAAGTAATTAAACTACAGAAATAGTTAAAAGAAATAGGTAAAAACAGAACAGATACTACAACGTAAAGGAAAATAGAAGTATCTGGTGCATAACTCACCTTATTAGAATGAACTGGCATATCACATATAGAGCACAGATGGGGATAACCCTTCGGTAAGAATCCGTGGAAGTCTTCAATATTGCTATTTGGAGGAGCACCTCTCTTTTTCTCAAAAAGAGATCTCTCAGGACCAGGACCACGACCCATTCTGTCATACTCACTGTCAAATTTATGATACTTATGCGAGGTCTCACCATAAAAAGAGTCATCCCTACACCTTTCTCCATCTCTTAATCTGTCATCTTCATAATCCATTCTGTCATAATAACCAGATTCTTGTGACCGACTTCCATGGTCATAGTCAACCACTGGGTTGAGACTAGAACCACGATCATCAAAACTATCTCTTCTAAAATGCCTTTTTTCTTCCCAATCATCCCTAGGTACTCTGTACGGTGGCTCCCGTGTAGATGATCTGCCATCTCTACCATAACCTTCTTCAGCTCTCCTCCTTTTAAGTTGTAGAAGGATTTGAGGCAAGTTTTCAGGAGTAATCTTGTCCTCTGGATAGCGACTCAGTTCATCTAAGTCTCTAGCAGAGAGACCAAAGCTGGCCAAAATGTTACTGGCCTGTTCTGCATCTCCACGGTGCTGAGAAGACAAAGGGAGTGGACCTCTACTTCCAATGTTAAATATAGATTGTAAATTATGGGAAGAGGTACTACCAGAAGACAGTGCACTATGAGATCCTTGTTGATTCAATGAAGAACTCATTCCAAGATTCATTAAGCTAGCAAGGCGTGCAGTGCCCTGGTTCATCCTTCCAAGAGATGCTGGCATATTTAAAGACTGGGTAGCAGCAGCAAGAAGGCCTATTCCTGCAGAGAGGTCACGCCCATGACCTTGTGAATCCCTACTTAGAGATGACTGCTGGAATGACTTGGACATTGTAGAACTATAGCTTGTCTACTTTATGGATCAAAATTTAAAGATGACTGAAAAGAAACCCACACTAGAAAGCTAGGTAAACTTCACTTCAAAAATGGTAACGCCAAGAAAGAGGATCAATAATGACCGTAGATCTTCTTCAAGCTGAGAAACACCAGACAATTCTGTAGAAAAACAAGCAGTTTTAGTCATAAATCCCTTTAAAAACAGATGCAGTTCTAAACTTATGCATCATGTTGATCTAAAAACATTTAAGATCTCAATCTTACAAGGCTTTTATTACATAACAAACAGAGTCAAGATCTACCCAGAACCTACACACATTACTTCAGGAAAAAAAACACAGTAGTATTTCCTATACATACTACTATTCTACAAAAAAGCAACTTTCAAACTGAAGATAAGTGACTTTCAGAAGTTTGGGATGTTTGGAAGTATCTCAAGTTTACTAGCATATAAGCCTTGATCTTTGTTTAATGGCTTTTTATGCACCCTATGTTACTGTAACTAAATTCCAGAAGACCACAAAACATGAGGTCCTAGAATCAAAGATGAATTTGATATAATACATACTTGGAAATGAAATCTACACCACCACAGAATAGGACGAAAGATAGTTAAAAGTAACTGAAGTCTGGGCAACAAGTAGCTATAGTAAGATCTGGTAAATAAGACCAAAACATAACATTCAACCTTTATGCAGCAAAATCAAATTATTGAAGTGAAGATAGATGTGAACAAGAACACTACGTTTTAAAATTTTGTAGGAAGTAAATAAGACCTCTTGCTCAAATTGTAGCTATATGGATAATACCACATATGAAGTGAATCTGTACTCTATTATACTGCAGGCATAACATTAGCCTGTGTTCTCAAGCTTCAAGCTAAGCAAGGTCTGGCCTGGTCAACACTTGGATGGGACACCACAGAAAACCCTACTGCTGCAGAAAGATGTGTAGTCAATAGATGGCACTACTCCCCTCCAATCAGTTTTGAACCAATACAGTACACTGGCAGGAGACACTGATACTGCTGTCTTTTGGGTATGACTTGAAACTGAGGTCATGACTACCTGTGGCAGTTAAAGATCCCGTGGCACTTTTCACAAGAGATGGGAAATAAGCCTGATGCTTCAGGTAAATTCCAACTAGTACTACTACCTAATTTTATGTCCTCTTGAGTTTTTAATTGGATAACATATTGTTCATTTCCAGCCACCCCGTAAGGCAACTTTCCTTCCTGACAGCTTCTCTGGTCTAACACTGATACCACTGTATTTCAAAGGATTTTGTTTAATTTTTGTGTGATCAGGAAAAAATACCATCCCAGTTCCACTGGGTTACACAGTATATGTAGTCCACTGAATTTAGGAATGCTCTTCTGTTGGCAAAGAACCACTCCTGGATCCTGAAAGAAACAAGCCTATCAAATTCCCACAAAATCTGTTCTTTTGTGTTGCTATACACTAGCCTTGCAAGTGGAGTGGAAGAAGAGCAAACGGTATAGCTCCCCTTCCATGCACCACCCAATCATACATCCTTCTGTCACAGGAGGAACATTTTTAGGGGGACACAGAGAGGGAAATAAAAAGCAGGAACCTTCTCCTAGAGAGAGTTGTAGCAGTACTTCCATCCACTTATCAGGGACTTGGAAAATTTCAGCTATGCGAGGCTGACACCATAAGCGGAGAAAAAAAAAGTACAAAGGGTTCTTACAGGTGTACAACCCTCACATCAGCAAACTAAATTTAAATCCACATTTAAGTGGTGAGTAAAGTAAAAATACTGGCAGGAATAATTCTAAGTGTAAAGCAGTTGGAAACCTGCCTACCAAAGGATACCATGCATGTCATAGTAAAGTAGTGATATATTTCTATTATATATATAAAATAGTAAAATACTGATATATTTACTATAATATAAATAAAATACATAAAATAAAGAGAGAGAGAGAGAGAGAGAGAGAGAGAGAGAGAGAGAGTGTGTGTGTGTGTGTGTGTGTTTAGGGCCTTCTGTATTTGTTATATAAAACACACAAAGCCAGAACAAAAGGCCACCTTTCTTATCCCTGTCTTATTCAATTATCTGCATCCAGGGTAATAAGTAATTTCACTTAGTCTGTAGTTTAAAGAAAGTAAGCAAATTTTGCAACTGCTTGACTCACGTTACATTGTACACATTTAAGCTAGGAAATAAAAGATAAAGCAGCATGAAAAAGAAAAATATTTGATAACTGTTAATGGGGTGGAGAGCTAGAAAGATATTTCCAGACATTACTAGCAGCAGAAGAAAGCATTCATTGGCAAAAATGTAGAGAAAGGCAGAGAAGATCAGTGCTAGGTGAGACAGAGATAAGACCCGATGCAGGCAGAAAATACTCAAGGAGCTTCTAATAAAAACCATTCTTGAATTAGTTTTAAAGCCAAGACCCAATTAAATGTTAAACTATAGAAGACAGGCTCAGGCTTATTTGTATTCAAGATAAATTAGATGCCAACATTTCCTAACTATACTCTTGAAAGTACATCTTTTCTCCATTTTCATACATCTGCAGTAATCAAAATCATTACAGTTTATTCATTCATTTCCAGCATGGGACAGAATTATGGTTTTAACTAGAGCCTTTCTTAAACTAGTTATACCAAAAGGCTTTACAAAACAAGAGTTAGAAACTCAGATGACCACATGCCCAGGAACACCTTGTTGCTTACAGCTCCGGACATCAGAACTTGTCCTATTCAACTTTCAGCTAAACACTAAAAGCAGTTATTTCCTTGAACCAGATCCTTACATTATCCTCTTGCTACCGTATTAGAAGTTTAGTTTACCACCCACTTCCCTGGACAAAATATTATAGGGTGGGAGGAAGCATCTAAGCAGGAGCACTCACACAAACCTGAGCTGAAGAGAAGCCAAATATTATTTTGTGGCCTGTTTCCACATATAAACTGCTTCTGCAGTGTCACTGTGTGTAATGGAGAAAGCCAGAGGAAGGGGGAAAAAACCCCATGAAAAACTGAAAGCTATACAAATAAAACAAAAAGTAATAATATATATAGCAGGAAGAGAAACTCAGGAGAGAGAATAAAAGAAAACAGTAATAATCTCTCAAATAATTCTGACAAAGTTTTGGGTCTTTTAGCAGTTGAGCTACTATACCAGTAGTATGCAACCACGATGCCGCAAGATCCTTTAAAGGTTGATGCGGGGTGCTGCATAGTATTTCACACCTAGGTTATGAACACCTACATGATTCACAAGATAAAGACAGAGATTTCAAAGTGTCAGGAAACATTCTGACCCACTGTCATCTTTCTGAGTTCTTTCAACAGAAGAGATGTGCTATATGTGAGAGACTATGATAACTGAGCTTCACAGAATAGAAATCCATTGTTTTTGAAACATAGAAGGGGGGGGGCGGGCGAGGGGGTGAAAGAGATCTTGTGCAGGGGGGCACAGAAGAGATCTTATCCTGTAGGAAGTATATGAGTAACAGCAGCAAGAGAGCCAAGCCTGCTCATTATTCTGTTCCCTGTGGATCCCTGTATATTTTATTTTGTTTCACCTTTTAGTTTCATATGGTAGGCAAAATCTGCTCTTGCCATATTTTTCACATACAATGCACACTCCGAATTCCAACACCGGCTTTTTGTGTGTTGCATGCAAGAACATGTGTATTTTTCCCACAGTCAAAACAAGCAGCAAAAGCTTAGGCTTTAAGATCCTTGAAGAATCACCTGTGCCAGGATGCATCCCTGCACAGCTGATCTGCTTCACTGGGAGATACAGACATCACCCACTGTCTCAACTCAGGAAGTGGCAGCACAATGCATACATGCAAGGAATCTCCTGCTGGGCAATTCCTGGGTGCACCTCTGCTACCAGAAAAACCCAGCAGAGGCACTCCCGGGGCTTCACAAGAAGCTGATCCTGCAGAGGAATTCCGGGGCATGCAGGATCAGGGTCCTGAAGCTCTTGTCTGGTGGAAGCTGGAGAGTGCAGTCAGTTTTGGACTGCCCATGCTCTCCTATCATAAAGAAAATAGATGTCTCTCTCAAAAAGGGGCAATAATGTCTACCACCTGCTGTCAGTGCCACAATTTTGGACATTTGGGAAACAACAAGGGGTGTGAACATCTGCTTGTTGCATTTTGTGCTGCCATAAAAACGTTTATGGCAATACACAGGTGATGTCTGTTTCCAGTCTAAAAGTTAGCATTTTCCAAAGGATGCCTTAAGTCTAATGAAGAATGACTTAAGCTGAACTATACAATAAGCCTACTTATCTTTGTCAGGAAGTAAGATAGAAATTAAGTTTCTTGATGGATATCTCCAAACCTACTAGACGTTTTATTTTACTAGACTCTATTATTTTTTACTCTCTCTCGCCACTCCCCCCCAGACTGAGAAAGGGAGAAAGAAGGGAAAGCAGCCAATCAACTCATACCACAGGATGATTAACTTCCAGTAGGTCAAGTTTAACATTTCCTTTAAAAAAAACAAACAAACAGCATTTCTAACATTACAGCATCCTTGAAAGACTGCAGTGTAGTGTCTCTATCTAGTATGTAAACAAAAATCATGTAGTACCTCAAACCCAAGGTGCTTTTGACTTCAAAGTGAGTGTGCCATCAACTGAGATACACCAGCAAGATGACAATGATTGATCAAAATAACGTAAAGAATTCAAGTAGCGTTAACTCAGTTGGAAGGATAGTGCTAATTATTCTTCTTACAATTTCAACTATAATAGTGGGAACAGATGCATTTAGGGATCTAAATTTAAAAGATTTGTGGTCAGAAAACAGACGTTAAAGTTTTGAAAATGTTTTTTAAAAAGGGGTTCCCCCAAATTATTTATATAATTTTGCAAGTCAAAATATTACTAACTTTACAGATAAAAATTGGGGGAAAATGTCAAATATCTTTAGAGATAAGCTGGACAAGGGTTCTCCATAACATTATTTAAATATGGCAAACAAAAGGTAAAAAAACAAAAACCCCTAAGAAAACAGAATAATACTAAATGTGCAGTTGCCAAAAATACAGGCAAATTAATGCTGATTTTCAAACTGAGGTTTTGTGCTGTTTTAAAACCGCCAGACAAATAGAATCTGAACAGCCAGATTGTGCCACACATTTTCACTGGAAACTCTCCACAGAAACCCATGACAATTCCATTTAAAAAACCATATGAAGCTCTGTAGTGCTAAATTCTTGGGGGGAAAAAACAAAACAAAACACCTCAGAAGTGCCACTTCATAAAAGATACACCAGTAGGTTACAAATATATTTGTAATTTTAATAGTTTCCTTACCTGGGTAAATACCTTTGGTCATATAATAAGTCTTAAAAATGTAAACAACATTTCACAGTTTATGCTGTTTTATTATTTCTCAGATTTGACAAAGAATATTATCTAACATCCCCTTTCTACTCAGTTTCACTTTCTGGTTCTTTTGGAATAGCATAGTTCTGCAAACAAAACAAAGAGCTGTGATTAAATAAATTATTAGTTAAAATTAAATCACAAAACCCCAAATATTTAATTTTTAAACTGGGCCCATTTTTGAAATTTAAAAATGCAATCTGCACCAGAAAAAAAAATGTTTATATAAAGGTTTATGTAAAACATCTGTTTAAAAATAAGCTCAAAATCAAAGTTACAGATGTGACAACACGATCACAGAAAAGGGCAGAATAGCACTCTCAAAAAGCAAGATGCTTGCTTTGTTTCTTTAAGCATGTGTATGTTTAATAATATTAAATCAACATAAAATTCAATTTTTGTTGCAGACTACCAAACAATAAAGGGACAAGGAAACATGTTATTTGTCCAGGTTTTTTTGTAAGGGAGAGGAAAATTACACAAATTCAAACAAGAAAATTAGAAGTTTCAGAAAAACAAAATAACAGTTCCAAAGAAGGAAAGTGGGGACAACATTTATAAAAAATATTATTCCAGTGCTGATAGAAAAATGCATGCAATTGTAAATATTGAATAGCATAACTAAAAGATTCATCATGCGCACTAGATCTTATCAGATGCTTCCTTCAACTGGACCCCTTTCTCCTTTTTAGCATTTACTAAATAGTCTTTACAAATAATCTTCAACTAAAGTTGGGATTCTGCAACAAAATTCTGATGCTCACAAGAACTGGATGCTCACAAAATTACTGATTAGGAGGGGGAGGCAGTTATGCACATGACTGTCACAAAGGATCAAGACATTCACATGTAAGCTCTTTGTAGCAGAAACCACATACTACTATATACTTGTATAGCATTTACCACAATGAAGTCTCAATCAATAGTACAAACTACATATTAGAATTCAAAGATACAGTTTTACAGATCTGAAGCATACTATGTTTAAATTAAAGTTACTTTAATGTGTGGGTCCTACAATTCTCATGAATAGAGACATCCAAAGATGGAGCAAGTCACAGGTAGAGGTGTAATACAGAAATCCCATAATACAAAACTAAGCAAAAACTCTGATCACAGACTGATCAGTGAATGCAGGTAGCAATAAGGAAATTACTGTAAACTGGAATAGGACATTTTTCTTTCTTAATAGGACTGGACTATTTGTGAAGTTGTCGAGACACATGCATCTTGTAGAGAAGAATCGATAGCTTGTCCCTTATTTCTAAAATCTGAGAAAGTACAGAAATACTGAGGCATTGCACTTATTTCTAAAACTTTTTAGAAAAGAAAAATTGTGTCATGGTGGATTTAATTGTGATAAATGGCATTTAATGCATTAAAATAAAGTGTATGCTGGGTATGAGGGCAGCTGGCACATCTGGAAGGGGGTAACTAATGCAGTAAGAAAACATTTGGGAACCTGTTGTAGGATATGTAGCACCTGAAGTTACTTTTAACCCACTTTATGAGAAATTTAGTGATCTTAATCATTTATGTTTGATAAACCATATCCATAATTTTTATTTATATTTAAAAGTCATAAGCAAACAGTAGGCTTTTAAGGCTAGGAGGCAAAAATTATACATCCCTTTGCAATATTTGCAATAAATGTATTCCAAATCCTATGAAAGTGAAACTGAGTAGAAAGAGAGTCAACTTCCTACTCCTGACATCTTTTTCTATTCCTTAGGGGAGGACATACGCCGCCACCACCAGGAAGAGGCTTTAAGGGAATATCACAAGGCAGAAAGACTCCACACTGCACCAGGAGCAAACAAAACTTAAGGGCACGTTCAACCAGACGCTGCTGAAAGCAGGGTTTGTACCTAGACAGTCCCAGAGTCACCTCTTTGAGACCTCAATGCAGGTGAGGGGCCTACAGCCAGGGGCGTATTCAGCACCCGGGGACACGGGGGTTGGAGGCTTGTCCCGGGCTGGTGGTGACAAGAGTGAGCCATAAGCACAGGATGAGCAGAGCCAGCTGCTCCTCCGAGAGACGGGGCAGGAGGCCAGGGCCGAAGCCGGGAGAGCGCTCACAAAACACCGCATCGCAGGGAAGCGCCCCCTGGGCACGGATGGGACGCGCCGCTCGGACCACGGGCCTGGGAAGGCGGCGGCGCACGAGCGTCCCCGTGGGGCAGAACGAGGAAAAAGCAAAGCGGGCAGCAGAGCCCGAGACGCCCGGGGGCGCCGCGTGGGGCTGGTCCAGTCGCAGTAACCGCAGACGGAGCGAGGGGGCGCCCGGGGCCCCACCCGGTGCACCAGCCGCAGCCGCGAGGGCCGGCGCAGAGGA
>NW_005841844.1:2344809-2351884 GCF_000455745.1 Alligator sinensis
GGCCCCCCCCGCCCCCCGCGGGGGGGAGCGGGGGGAGGGAAAGCCGCCGCGTCCGGCTTGAACATGGCGACGGGACGGGACGAGACGGGTGGGCCCGGCCACGGCCCCGCTCCTACCTCAGGCCGCGCGGGGGTCGCTGTCGCACCAACGGCTCCACACGTCGTGGGGCCTGCGCGAGCCTCGCACGCGACAGCGCCGCACCGAGAGCTCGCGAGAGCACGACCACCCGCACACGCGCCCGGCCGCGCCGACTGCTCCCAGCCCGCTTCTCCCTCCCACCGTGTCGCCGCCTGCGCGCGTTCTCGCGAGACCACCGGCCTGCTCCCGCAACCTTTCCCCAGCTCACTAAAATCTCGCGAGAACTGCTGTTTTCCCGCGCGTGCGGCCGCCTCCGTCTAGCTCATATAGACGCTCGGATTTCCACGCTAGCGCTTGCTAATCTCGCGATAGCTCTCCGAAGGCTCCGTAAAGACCCTAGTGGGCAGGTGCCGCTCAATGAGGCGTGGCCAGAAGTCAGATTTGCATGTCCCCACCCCGGAGGTGGCAGGCAGGGGAGCGCGGGGAAAGCGGGTTCGCCCCCTCTGTCGGCCCTCGTGGTGACTGCCCACACCGGTGAGGGCAGCTCTAGCGCAGCTTCGGTTGTTATCTGCCAGCCTCTCCATCCATGACCTCCCAGAGCTCTGTACTGTTCACCTAGCACCGAATCAGATGGTTTGGGGCTGGGGTTACAAGTGAAAATGCTTTTCGGATTGCCCCAAACCACGTGTCTCTGCCCCCAGGGGACTTTCCCGAAGAAGCCTGGGCAGGGCACTGCCTGACCTAAAGCTGGGTTTTTGATTGCCAGCCTGGCAACTGGAAAAGGGGAGCAAGGGTACATGCTAAGCAAAACTTTAACTATTAACCCTTACCCACCTCTCAAAATTAATCACAGTCATAATAGTCAGTGGCAAACCAAGCTGGGGATCTCAGTCACCTTGCTCAGTCACATGGGAAGGGTGCATCAGCCAGGTGCACCCACCCGCACCAGCTTAGTAGTCAATTCTGGGCAGGCAGGCCCACCGCGGAGGCTGCCATTCCAGTACCCACCTCAGACCTTTGTACCCTCTGCGTCCTGATGAGGTGGTGCAGATAAGGAATATACAAAGTTTCCACTATGAAACAACCTGCAGGACATAATCAGGGGTACGCATGTAACACCCACACTGGGTTGCATACTGTGTGTTTTGATACGAGCAAGACGGCCCCTGTTGTCCTGACCACATGCTCAGCACGTGACAAGCTGGGGCCTGTTTCTGGGGGAAATGCATAAAACACGCTGGCTTCATTGGCCACAGGATGCTTCAGGCAGATTGGTTGGGAGAAAGACTGAAATGTGTCCCTCTGGGATTAGACAAGGTTTGGGTGATGTCATACCAGGTACATAAGAACAACTCACTAAGGTTTGGGAGCTATTACTCATCTGCCTGCTGAGAGCTGCCCAGCTGAACTGGGAGCCAGAAAACCTGCTCCTCATGAAGGGGGTCTACTCCTGTCTTCACTGGAAAGGCAAGCAAACACTATTTGAAGGGAAAGCTTCTGGTAGAGGAACGAAAGTCTGTTTTGGAGTTTGAGATTCCTATTTCTTCCCTCTTGTCTTTTCTTTTACATTTTTTAAAATGGGTTAATGCCATGGGGCTATTAATCCCTTAAGCAAACTGCCCAGAATGGGTCATATCAGTTAAGCCCCCCTCTCCAGCCCATTGCTGAAGGGCAGGTATAAGGGTGCAAGCCCCTGGAACTGCCTTTTGGGTGAGCCCCCAGTTCCAGACTGCCTGGGCATGGGTGAAGCCTCCCTAGGAGGATGCAATCTATGAACTATGCTTTGTAGTTTGTAGTGTTTTAAATTGTATTTAGTGTTTTTCTTTGGCTCTTTTGGTCTTTGTTTTCTGTAATAAACTTATCTTCTGTGTTTACACTGCTTGCGAGGACGGGGTTTTGTTAATGCGGAACATCCTAGTAATTTATTGTTTCCCAGGTGGTCTGGGTAGGGGCTCAAGCCGAGGTAAAATATAGTTAGACCCCAAAATTAAACCCGGCCCTTGGTGCTGCCAATTGGTGCCCAGCAGAAGGGTTACATATATATAGAATATGAATTTTTGAATACTTATCCCTGTGAGCATGGAACCTACTTGAATGACTGGGGGCGTCATTGCATTATTTGACTTCTTGGTTCAGGTTTACACCATGTTAAAAATTACACTGTGGTTTTTCTCCTTTGGTTTTCCTTATTAAACATGCAGCAGTCTTTTCAGACAGAAATATAGGCCAATATAAGGATTTTTAGATAAGCACCTGTCATGTCTTTTCACTATGTATGTGTAAAGTTATTTGTTTGGAATTATTTTTCTCTACTTTGTTCCTGATGTTTTAATATATTTGAGGTGGAGAGGAGTTCTTTGGGTGATCCAAAAAGGATTTTGCCTCATAATCCCAGCCCACTCAGCTCCTCATTCACAGGAATGTATGTATCACGCAAGTCTGGGGGTCTGTAAATTGGCAGGCTGACACAAAAACTGAGCTTTGGGTCAGGCAATGGCCAAACTTCTTCAGGACAGTCCCCTGGTGGCAGAGACATGTGGTTTGGGGTGATCCAAAAAGGATTTTCACTTGTAACCCCAGCCCCAATTTATCTCATTCAGTGCTAGGTGAATAGTACGCAGCTCGGGGAGGTGAACATTGGTTGAGAGGCTGGCACACTAAAGCTGGGCTTTGGGTTGGGCAGGGACCTCCCAGAATTCTTCAGGAGTCTCCAGGTGGCAGTGATGTGTGTTCTGGTGTGACCCAAAAAGGATTTTACCTGATAATCCCACCCAAAATTCAGATCCATATTCAGGGCTAGGTACCGAGCACATAGGCCTGTGGCCTGTCAGTTGTCAGGCTGGCACTCACAAACTGAGTGTCAAATCAGGAGAGTCCCCCGATGCCAGAACATGTAGTCTGGGGTGACCCAAAAAAGTTTTCCACCTGTAATTCCAGCCCAAACCCAACCTGTTATTCAGGTCCGGGGGCCTGGGACTTGGCAGCATGGCACTCACAAACTAAGCTTCAAATTGGTCAGGACTCTTCCCAGGCTTCTTCAGGAAAATCTCCCAATGGCAGGGACTTGTGTTTTGGGGTGAGCCGAAGCTTTCCACCCACAATCTCAACCCAAACCCAGTTCTTTATTCAATGTTCTATACAGCGCGCACAGGCCAGGGGCCTGTGCGTTGGCAGCCTGGCACTCACAAACTGAGGTTCAGATCAGGCTGGACTCTGCTCAGGCTTCTTAGGAGGAGTCCCCCAATGCCAAAGATGTGAGGTGACCCAAAAAGGATTTCCACCCCTAATCCTAGCTCCTTATTCAGGTCTGGAGGCCTGTGAGTTGGCAGCTTGGTAATCACAGACTGAACTTTGGGTAGTGTAGGATTCTGCCCAGGCTTCTTTGGGGGAGTCCTCTGATGTCAGACACGTATGTTTTGGGGTGACCTGAAAACAATTCCATCCATATTCCCAGCCAAACCTAGCTCCTTTTTCAGGCTTGGGGGACTCTAAGTTGGCAGCCTGGCATGCAGAGACTGAGCCTCTGGTCAGGCACGACTCTGATGAGACTTTGAGAGATTTTCTTGGTGGCAGATTCTTGTGCTTTGGTGTGATCTGAAAAGGATTTTAACCCATAATCCCAGCCCAAATGCAGTTCCTTATTCAGGAGGAAGAACTATCATGCAGACTGGCACACAAAAACCAAGTTTTGGGTTAGGGAGTGGTCTGCTCAGACTTATTCAGAAGTGTCCTCCAGTGGTGTAGACATGTTTTAAGTGTGACCCGAAAGGGATTTTGTGCCATAATGCCAGCCTAATCTCAGGTCTTTTTTTCAGGGCTGTGTATTTGATACACAATATTATTTTAGATTTTTATTAGTAAATACACATTTGTAATGAAAACCTAACTCTTTAGCCTGTGGAATTTATTAGTTATTAACAGCCTTTAATTGTGTAAGGACTAGCTTTGAAAAAGGAATAAGGAACTGGGAACAAGGAACCAACTTCTGCCTCATTAGGCACATTTTGTCCAGCTTCATCATCTGACTGAACAACTGATTCTTCCAGAGTTTAGGGGGCAATTATAGGGGGAAAGGGAACTTGAACCCAATCTTCAGTAGAGCAGAGACCAGCAGCTTCCTCATTTGAGTCTGGAGCACACAGCAAGATGGTTTGGCTGCTGTGAAGGAAGGAGAGGATTAGTGCAAAATCTGTGCAGAGAGCAACTGTGGGAATGTAGTGCTGACCTTAGAAATTCTAAAGTTTCAGCACTCCTATAAATCTGACCTTGGAAAACATTCACCCAAGTTAGTTAAATGCTGTAGGTGGCACTGTGCCCTAGCATAGGAAGCGTAAAACAAAACTCTTTTAGGTGAGACATCCTACAAATTGACTACAGTTGTGCAATAAAAGTTATATTTAGATGGTAAGCTCCTTGCAAAACATCAACACCTAACTTTGGGTTTCAGAAAAATATTGAAGTGATAAATTCCTTGACTTTTTTCCAAGCACAAGAAGAAAGGGGCAGTAAATCAATTCTCCTGGTTTTATTCCATTTTTTTTCATGTTGGACTACACCCACTATCTCCCAATTTATTGTGTAATCCTTAAAACATAGAGGGATATATGACTATGAGCTTTATTAATCTTATCACAGAGCAATCCATATGATAATGGCTCTTCTTCTTCCATCCTACTCGAATTAAAAAGAATTATTTTAAAACCTCAATAGTTTTTCCAAGGGAGTCTTCCTTCTCCCAATTGTTTCAAAGCCATGGGACATGAAGGAAATTTATCCAGGACATTCTCACTATATCCATATCCAACTGTAGCAAGGACAATACCTGATGGATGTATGCATGGTACCCTCCTTACCTCAGCCCCCATGGTACCAGGAGGTTGAGAACTGCTAGGAAAGGTACCCTATCTGAGGCCATTGGTAGGGCCTAGGACTGGGAAAAGCTTTCCTCCTCTCTCAAAGTCTAGAAAATCCAGGATGAACTCTTCATTCCCATCATAAACTGGACTCCCAGGGTTCTAACCTTTTCCCCATCCAAAAGACCCTCTTAATCAAGGTTCCTGGTTGCCTATGTACCATGAAAAAATGCCTGCTGATGGTCCCATATATAGCTCCAACAGACATTTAAAAGATGCATCACAGAATCATTTTTAAAAAATCTACACTTACAGGTACATTAAATGTCTATGTACTATATTGCTTTTTCACGCAACTTTATTTTTGAGAGCTGAGCAACTTTTATTATTTCCACATGGCGTAGAACACTGTTATTCTTAGGCTTGGCAGAACTGGATTTTTTAAAATAATTTCAATGAAGAATATTGATGTTTATTTTGATTTTTACCTATTTAAATATTCAGGTTTGTGTGAAATTAGGAGTGTCGGGAGCAGACAATTTATTAATGACAGTATACTGTTAAAAGCTTTATAAAAACCACATCTCAAAATATAAGTAAATATCCACAAATCAATAAGTCACACCTGCTTTAAATTGTTCTGTTCATTTGGTAGTGCACTAGTAAACAAAAAGTGAAAAATTAAAAAATAATTAAAAAAAACAAAACCTTGGGTCTTCTGTTACAGTTACTGGAATGCATGATTTTCTAGATTCAGCAGATTAACCCTGATTTTGAAAGCTCTCCACATTTGAGTTTATGTCTTTATTGTACTACAAAAGGTTCAGCTGTCCAAGTCAGTCTTCAGAGAGGCACATGTGACTTTTGTCTTGAATTTTTCTGAACAAACTGAATGATCTTTCCACAGACATTGAAGTTACTGGCACTATGAGTGCACATAATGCCACACTGAATATAACACACAGAGAGTGGATCTCACTTTTCCAGTAGTCAAGCGTTATTATGTTGCTAACACAGGGCAGTTCACGTACCACGTACAAGCCAAGGTCGTGCTTGAACTCTTTTGCCTTGCAAAGGAAATACGCAGAATATTTTTATAGCTGCTGTAATTGTGTGACCTCTGAGCCTTGATAAATGGGTCAAACACTTTGCAGTTGGCAAAGATAGATTCTGATCCATAAAGTCCTTCTGGTACGTTGAAGGATATGGTTGCCTTCAGTTTGCTTCAAAATTCTAAAGCAAAAGCAGCAAACAAGCACCAAACCTTGCCAACCTCATCACCAGAAGCAAACTTCCTACGGCCCAAAACACACTGAATGGATCCAGACCATGCCATGACAAGAAATGTAAAACCTGCCAGCATATCTGCACCACCCCCACAATTACTACACCCAACATCAGAACCATCAAGATTCCTGGATCTTACACCTGCACCTCCAGAAATGTAATATATCCAGTGCACTAAATGCCCTGATGGAAAATATTTAGGAGAAACCAAACAACAACTGCATACAGGAATGAATGCACACCGAAAAGCTATAAAAGACAAGAATACCCAATTACCCACATTTCTCACAAGACAACCACTCTCTCTTCAATCTCTCAGTTCTAATCCTCAAAGGGAATTTACAAAATACCTTTCACAGATGAGTCTACGAACTTCACTTCATCAACCTACTGGATACAAAAAAATCACGGACTAAATATAGACATTGGTTTTATGACACACTATAACCTGCCTAATGTCTGATACCCCAGGTAACCTCTCTACTATTTACCAGCTACATCCTAACACCAGGTCTGCATTCCCTCCCTCCCTCCCTTCCCCAACCCATCTCTCACCCACTGCCAGTCAGTGAAAATACAAACTGAGGCAGTCATTCTCACATACTGGCCTCTGGCTTCCATTCTGTTCCATCCAGGAAGAGCACAAAACAACTGTAGATGCTTCTGTCACAACCCAAGGGTGTGATTTGGTGTGCGCGCGCTTCGGCACTGCTAAATTATTTCCCGCCACGCGGAGCTTTCTTTGCAAGGTGCATTTCTCAGTTGTAAAGAAAAAAACCCCAGTGCAAAGGAGTTCCCGCCACCCGCATGCAAATTTGTGTCCCACTATTGGCCAGTTCTAAATTATTCCCACGTGG
>NW_005841844.1:2352220-2352499 GCF_000455745.1 Alligator sinensis
GCCGTACCCTCGTGTCTTGCATCTTCCCGTCGCCGAAAACCCCTTGCAACGTACTCTCGTGCCCTGCAGGTTCGAGTTTTGTTTTGTTTCCTGTCTGTAACTGCAACTCAAGCAAGTTTTCCTGCCTGCACCGCGACCATCTACGGTGTAAGTAAAATAATCTTTAATCAACCGCGAAGTGTCCGTGCCTAATTCTAGTCCACCGGCCTGCATTCCCCGACCCGCGTGCCAGGGCTGCTGGCCACAGCCCGCCGCGCGCCCCCGAGGGCCTCAGACCGC
>NW_005841844.1:2353248-2359997 GCF_000455745.1 Alligator sinensis
AGCGGAGGAGTGCATCTGCCCCTCCTGCCTGAAGTAATAACAGCAGCAATGACTCCCGCAGCAGTAGTTCAGCCTGTAACAACAACCAGCCAAGTTGCTACTGCCTATTACGCTCGCACCAGAACTGAATTGCAGGATTTGTGCAGAGAATCAAGAATCCAACCTGAAGAAACTCTAGCTGTATGGTTGGGACGTTTGGTCGTGGAATTTGGGTCCGACCTGCTGAACCAGGAAGAAGCAAGCTTCTTGGTCAGACAAGCTTTGTGGAGTAGAGGACATGTCACTGACATCAACATGGTGGCGTTTAACGTTCACTGGCCTATTCCACTGCCAGCGCTTGTTGCAGGACTGATCGGTCAAAAAGCCCACGCATGGCATGACGGACGGCCAGAACATACTGGTGCAGAACAACTTATGCTAGCAATCATCGGAGTCTCGTACTGTGCCTGGAACCCCAGAGCACGTGTGCTGGGACTGACATCACTCCAGCGAATAAGACCATGGCCTCACCGTCAACTACGAGATCCTGGAACCGTTCCAGTAACCATTCACAGCGTAGATAGTTGTCTTGAGGTTTATGGGCGAAAGAACATCGTTGTCCTCCGGATTCTGCTTAACCTAATGGTGAACCAACCCATGAGTAACCTCCTTCGTCAGTTGTCACGACTGCGTACCCTGATGGAGCCAAGATTATCTAGTGATATGGAACGTCAACACCCGACTGAGGCTCAAGGCGCAAGACATTGCGAATCCGATCGTCCATCATTGCCACAGAGAACACCAGAGGAGCGATACATGTTTAGATTTCTCCTACAGCATTGTGGACTCAATAAGCGACAACTTCAGATTTTAGGGGACAGAGGCCAATGGCAACTGGCCTGAGTTAGGTTTCCATTATTTAGAAGAACTAGATGACGGCTCCTCGACGATTTCATCTAGTTGAGTGTGCAAGAGAAGGTAGTTTAAAGTAGCAAACACCTGTATTATATGTTTTAGAAATGATAGTGTAGTTCCATGGAAACTTTGTAAATATTTTGTTATACGTTGACTTATTTTTTGAGAGTTTTGTTTACAGATCCGGAATTCAGAGTGCGTGGCGGAGAGAAGCCCCAAGAAGGATAACATCATCGGAAGAAGTGAGGGCCTGACGCGCGACTTTGCCATGACGCCCACTGAAGCCCTGATCGTGCACATCTTTGTTATGAATCTGATTATGTGTATATGTATTTGTGCTGGTTATTATTTGATTCGATCCCTAGAGGACGAACTTATGTTAGCAAATTTTGTGTTTACCCGTTTAGTTCAGCGACCCGTGGTAAGAGCTCTTGATCACCCGAGTGACGAGCGTGTGGTATAATTCAGCTGTGCCTTCAGGGGTCTACTACAGGCCACCTAACCGGGGGGGGAAGAGCTGGACTGGGAATTCTCAGGTCAGCTCGCAGAGGCAGTCAAGTCAATGGACATGGTCATCCTGGGTGACCTAAACTACTCGGACATCTGCTGGGAAGAGCAGTCAGCCAGGTCTGACCACTCACGTAGGTTCCTAGCTGAGTTACAGGACCTCCATCTAACCCAGGAGGTGCACAGTCCCACCAGGGGAAATGCCTTGTTGGACCTGGTCCTGGCCACAGGCGATGACCTGGCGAGAGGACTGCAGATGCTTGACCACCTGGGCGATAGCAATCATCGCCTACTGGAATTCACTATCCAACGCAGAGTGTCAAAGGCCTGTAGCAAGGCAGCAGCCCTGGACTTCAGGATGGCGGATTTCAGTGAGGTAAGGAGACTAGTGAGGGAGGCACTGAGGTCCCGGAGGGGAGGGGAGTTGGGAGTCCAAGAAGAGTGGTTGTTCCTTAAGGAGACGATCCTCCAAGACCAAAAGGTGCCAATCCCCACACGGATCAAAGGGGGCAAGAGTGCTCAAAAGCCCGCATGGCTCACCAAAAGCATCCAGGAACATCTCAAAGCCAAAAAGGAGGGGTATACCCAAAGGAAGGGAGGGGCCATCACCAAGGAGGTTTATACCTCTACTGCTCAAGATTGTAGGGGGGCTGTTAGGAAGGCTAAGGCAAAGATGGAACTTGGACTAGCGACCCGGATCAAAAATAATATGAAGTCCTTTTTTAATATAGGGGGTAAAAAGAAAGTACCAAGTAACGTGGGGCCTCTGCAGGACATGCTTGGAAATCTGGTGGTAGCACCAGATAACAAACCTAATCTCTTTAACAGATTCTTCTCTTCCATTTTTCTGAGCAGGGACAGGGACATCCCCCCTCACTGGGAATCTGGACAGACCCAGGGGAGGCGCAGCCAGGTCCAGGGTCAGTGAGGACCTAGTCAGGGAACTTCTGGAGGGACTAGACGTGTTCAGATCAGCAGGTCCTGACGATCTTCAGCCCAGAGTGCTGAGGGAATTGGCAGAGGTCATTGCGGGACCCCTGGCACAGCTTTATGAGCACTCGTGGTGCTCTGTCACTATTGATTCCACGATGAACATAGGCCGCCAATGTGAGGATGTGGTCAGGAAGACTAACTACACCTTGTCATGCATCCACAGATGCTTTACGAGCAGGGCCAAGGAGGTGATCCTCCCCCTCTATGCAACACTGGTCAGGCCACAGTTGGCGTACTGCGTCCAGTTCTGGGCACCACACTTTTGAAAGGATGTGGACAGCATTGAGAGGGTCCAGAGGAGGGCCACTCACATGATCAGGAGTCAGCACGGCAGACCCTACAAGGAGAGGCTACAGGACCTGAACCTGTTCAGCCTTCACAAGAGAAGGCTGAGAGGGGACCTGGTGGCCATCTATAAACTCACCAGGAGAGTTCCCGCTCCCCCAAACACTACTGGGAGTAACAAGGAATAACAGCCATAAGTTGACTGAGAGTAGATTCAGGCTAGACATCAGGAGGCGCTACTTCACAGTCAGGGCGGCTAGGAGCTGGAACCAACTTCCAAGGGAAGTGGTGCTTGCCCCTACCCTGGGGATCTTCAAAAGGAGGCTAGATAATCACCTAGCCGGGGTCGTTTGACCCCAGCATCCTTTCCTGCCCATGGCAGGGGGTCGGACTTGATGATCTGCTTAGGTCCCTTCCTACCCTACCAACTATGACACTATCTTAATTTGGCCATTTACTAGCATCTTAATTTGAGCATGCCCTGGCCTCCTAATTTGGTCCATCTACCAAAACCAGAAATCCCAAGTGCTCTGCAGTTGGGCACTGTGACCTGGTGCCAATGCTGCAGAGTCCCTTATCTCTGTTATGGGTACACTGTGCAAGTTTCCCAGCCTGTTTATGTGGCTCCAGACAGCAGGTCTTGAAGGAAACCGTCACAAACAGGCTTTTTTAAAAAACAGTTAGCCCTTGCTGTTCCCCTGGACCATTATTCTAAATTAGACCATTATTCTAAAGTCCCGCCAGATGAACCGCCGCCTGACCCCCCCCCCCATACCAAATGGACTTCACTTCGAGAGGATTCTTCAGCAACGGACAACCCCGCTCCACCCGAAGAGGACCCCAGTGATGAGACTCTATATGGACTGAGACACTTTCTTCAAATTATTTTCTTCACCATTGCGGACTATTGTAACAGGTTTGTGTGTATCTACCTTCTTTCTCTCTCAACATTGCGAACCCCCTCCCTCCCCTTCCCCCATCCCCCCTGCTTAGTTGGCTATCATTGTATTTTCTGTAACCTAGTTGCATTCCCCTCCTCACCTCCATCCCTCTGTTAGTCCCTCGCTCGGGCAATTTGTATTTCCCTACCAGATTTGTCATCCTTTTTGGATTCACAATCCTAAACTTTTACTAGTAAAAGTCAATCTACTTTACCTACAAGTCAATTCCTAAAAGCAAATTTCTAAATATAATTTTCTAGTCATCAGCTGCACACAGCACAAGGTCAGTCAAAGGACATGTACTGCATGCAGCACCCAGCACACTGGCTTTGAGGCCAGTCCAGATCAGGCTGCACTGAAATCACTACACAAGGCTGGTCCAGCAGGGTGCTACATGCAGCCAGCACCCCAGGCCCTGTGTTGTGTATAGCACCAGATCCAGCTTGTGCACCACATGCAGTGAGAGCCCCAGAGTAGGATCAGCATGTGCTATATGCAGCATGCAACCCAGCATCCCAGGCACTGCATGCAAGAGAGGGTCAGTCCAGATTCAGTCTGTAGACTGGCTCAGCAACCCTCACCCTACCTGTAACGTCAGGTAAGTTGGACATCCCTGTTTAGTTTTTTCGTGTGTAAAACTCTAGTCTTGTTGCTTAGATTTTTTTTTTTTTAAAGTTAAAAACTTACTCCTCCCTGTTCCAATAGGTAGAGCAATGCAACCTGGAGAACTTAAGGCAAGTCTGGGCACACATCCTTTTGGTTGGGCATGGCACCTGTGCAAATATGCAGTGGTGTCCACGTACTGTGCAGCTTTGGGGCCAGCAACCCCCCTCCTTTCCCCTCTCTTCCAACATGGCCCACCAGGTTTCTGGCCCCAGGCCATTTCTAAATCAGACAGCCTTGGTCTAGGAAATATGGGGGGGGGGGAGGAATGGAGTTGGAGATATTTACTGGATCAACTACATCTTGAAAACATTGCGTCCTTCCTCAGGTCTAGTAAAGCAGGAAACACCTTTGAGCTACATCCGGACTCGTACTGCATCTGCTTCTTCACCACAACTGAGGAAAGACCCTCTGGACCTGAACACTTGTCTAACATCTCCCCAAAATGTGCAGTTGGTCCAATAAAAGGTATCACCAAAGCAAATCCTTGCCAATACGACACTTAAACATTCAGATAACTTCCTAAGCACTAAAAGAAGTAACAAATTTCCATAAAAAAATCTCCCTCAACTCAGCTCCATCCAGCTCACCTTCCATGATGGGCCAGAGACCTTATACAGGGCAGTTCTTCTATACAGTGGAAACTTTGAAGTTAATTACTGTTATAAACATATTTTGCCCTCTCTCAAAATAAAGTGTTTTCCTAGTTTATTTTGTATGTTATTCTACAAATAGACCTTCATGTTCCCCAGCAGCCCAATAACCTCTCAATATGTCCTCCCATTCAACCCCAGGGAAGAAAAAGAGGCTCAGTGAGCCAAAATGTGGATCTCAACGGAGAGCCTGGCAAACAACATAAAAACCAGAAAGAACAAACAGATTTAAATAGAAGCAACTTTAATAAATAGAAATAATCAAGAGTAATTCTTAAAAATGTGTTAACAAGTCATATCAAGCATGTTTTCCATTATGTTAATCCCTTAACTCACTTTTTATGTTTCATCTTGCTACACCTGAACCTTGCATACACAGGGGTAGTCCTCTTCATGTACTCTCATCTCCCTGCATCTCTTAAGTTTGCAGGTCTTAAGAACAGCAACATTTATTCCTTCCTTTTCCTCAGACAGCTATTGGATGTCTCTGTATCACTCCGTAGAAAAAATAATATGAATAGGCTTCTACCTGAAATCCAGAAATTAAAAAAAAAAAAGTAGTCAGCCCTGGGGCCCTAAAGATCCAGCATCCAATACTCGCTTCAGTTTATTTCTGTACTTTTTTTGGTAGACTGATGCAATTAAACAAGCTAACTTCCCCACCCCCATCTTGTTTTCAGACACAAAAGGTAACAAAAAAAGCTTCTGCAGCCATTTTCATGCACAGTAAGGAAACAATTGTTTGCATCCAGTCTAGGATTAACTCTACAGAGAAAGAGTTACTCCACTCTCAAGCATGCAAAGTGCTACCAAAACCTGGCACTGACTGGCACTAGAACAGTATCAGGAGTACCAGGAAACACTGACAGCACATTTCTCTCCCAGTAGTGTAACACTAGCACAGGCACAGAACTGCACTGGGCAGCTGACAACTGCTGGATTAAATCAAGACACCTTCCATGCTTTGAAAATTCTACAGGAAACCCCCCTCATATGGGCCTTCCTTCAAACTGTGTGCATCTGACACCTCATCCCTTGATTCCTGACTCAGTGATCAATGCTTCTTCTAATCATCTGATATAAGCCGCTGCTGAAAGGGAATCAGCTGGTGGTTCCCACCAAGGAAGTATTGATCTCAGCAAGCAGACATCTAGATACCAATGAAGGCTATTCAGTTGCTAAACATGGCAGACTACCCACAGCACTTTGTGCATCCATAGGGACATTTAAGCCAGGCCATTTTAAAGGTGCTTCCCTCACCCATAATTTAAATATATGAAAAAATTCTAATCTACACATTTCTTCCTGTGTGAGCTGCTTCCTGGGACAGAGTTAAGAAAACGAGATGCAGCTTTCTGCTGAAGACAGAACTACATGTGCTTCATTTGAGTTTTGGTAAAACCCAAGAGATACCTTGAATGTCTAAGTAAGAGTTACCGGTTGAGCCTCAATTTTCCAAAAACCCTCTCTGCCACCAGAGCGCCTTTGTGCACGTTGATCCCTTCACAGCTGCAGATACCCTTAAACAAAGCAGACAGACAGGTCAACTCAAGCTCCTGCGTTAAGAACACACCGGTGTGAATGAACACTGGTACCGGCAGCTGCGCTACGAGGGGGAGGGGGGGGGGGGGGCTGCTCCCGCAACCGACCTCTCCCACGAGCTGCCCACAGGCAGCGGGGCTGGGCTCGGCCCTTGGCCCGCGCTTCACTGCTGGCCAGCGGCGAACAGGGCGGTGCGACACTGACCCCCCCGCGCCCCGCTCTTGCACCGCACCGCACCGCACCGCTGAGAGCCCCCGAGACGCGAGACCGC
>NW_005841844.1:2360349-2364304 GCF_000455745.1 Alligator sinensis
CGCCTCAGTCGAGCCGGGGCCGGGACGCGCCGCGCCGCCTTCATCCCGCGTGGAAGCGGATTGTGGTGCGGCGGGTTAGTGCGGGGCCCGGGTGTTGTTTTTTTCGGAGAAGGACAGAAGCCAAAGCAGGTTCCTCCGCGCCAGGCGGGGGAGGGGGGTGATTGTCGGGTGGTTGTTGCCCGCGGGCGGGGAGCACCCAACACCCGCGTCTCGGGGCCAGGCAAGTCCCAGGGCGGCCCCACTGCATTTGGGTGGGGTTTTATACAGCTCGGGTTCAGATTTCTGTATTTTATTTATGTATTTTAAGGAAAATCCAAGCCAAATTAATTCCAAGCCCGTGAATCATTCAAGAGCCGTAAGTGGCCCTACCATCAAACATCCTCCACCCCCACCTGGGGCTTCAAGATGTTTCCAGATCATTTGGCAGACATCCTCTGTGCACTCCCAAGCCCAGAGGCTTGGGGTTCAGATGCCCTGGGTTTCGCTTGCCCTCAGCCTTGTGGCTGCAGAAGCAAGCTAGGGAGGAGTCTCCCAGTTCCATAAAGTGGGTGTAAAGCCAAGGCCTTCCCACTGGAAATGAAAATGGGAGGTTAACTATACATGACCTCAACCCAGGTACTAACCCATGCCAGCATTGTGGTTATCCCCTGTCCCTGGGAAAACCACCCTGATGATCATGGTATTTCCCCTGTATTCTCGCCCATTCCTCTGCAGTAAGGATGCAGGGAAATGAGTTTGTGGTCTGTGACCATTGTTCTTTCCCAAGGTTACCTTATCTGCATTGGGTGTCATAACTGGCCTATGCATCTCAACTCCTTTCAAACTGTCCCTCACAATCTGTTTCATATCTGGGAGGAGCGTAGTGACACACCCAGAACAGCAAAAAGGGGTGAGGGGTGTTCAGGACTCCCCAGCACCAGTTTGTCCTAGGGACTCAGAGTCTCCAGGGCTGTGTCTCGGTGCATGTGCCACATTAACTACATTGCAGCAGCTGTAAAACAGCAAAAAGAGCCCAGGCTTATGGCTGCATCCTGGACATGTAGTCTCAGCTATACCACCACACTGAGACACTGCAGTCCCCAACACAGTAGCTGCCAGGCCCCTGTTCCTGGGCAGCCTGCATTAGGGAAGGATACACTCATGGCATCCTCCCACTTAAGGCCTTGCATGGCCAAAACAGCCAGCAAGACATGTAGCTGGGGTTCCGCAATACAGCTATGCTGAACCCAAAAGAAGTGGCAACAGTAACCAAAACATGCCAGGCTCTCAGCCCCAGAGCATGCCAGCAAAACTGTCAAGCTCCAACCTTGGCCAGTTTGCTGCAGGGACTGATGCTTCCTTCCCCTGCCCCGCATTATCCTACTCAAAACACAGAAAACAAAAGGGGAAAAGGCGAGGGAGAGAACAGAGGTCTCAAACCCTGAGGCAGGCTTTCTCTCCCTGTACCTGAGGCTTTCCTTTCACATAGCTTCAGTCTGCTTCATCAGTGAAGAGTGGAGGGGGGGAGGGGGGGGGGACCCCCCCCCCCCCCCCACATACACACAGGAAACAGGCCCCTCTGGCTCCCAAATCAGCATTTAGGCTTCAGCAGCCCTAGGAGGAGGAAGAGAAAGAGCCCAGACCAGGTGGCCTCAACTTTAAATAACTTTTCTGATCTCATCGCAGGGCCCTGGTTAAAAAGCAGCCTCATCGCAACACTGCAAATGCAGACCAATCAAATCAAAGGGGAGGGGGAGGCAGCACTCCAGGATTTGGCTAGTCACTCAACTGGTTTTACAGGATCTGTTGAGGAATCTCAAGACAAAGGGTCTGGATGCAATAAGGGGGGATGGGAGGTGGGTCTCTCCAGGCCTAGAGGAAACAAAATACACATTAAAATAAAACCAGAATATACTTGACTACACATAGCCCCAAGTATATGTGGGTGTTACAGGTGCATCTCTGTACATTAACATCCCCCACAAGGATAGATTACAAGCCATAAGGAACATTGTCCCCAATGAGGATGCTGCTTCAAGCCTAGGATTCTGAAAAGGGGGGTGCATATGACAAAGTACTTCATTACATAAATCACAAAACATATTTTTCTCCAATTAAAGAGAAACTAGATGCTTTACTAATATGCTAGAGAGCTAGCACAACATTATTCCGTTTCAAATTAAAGCAAAAAAAATATTACTCTTGTAATATACACTAACTTGCTAGGTTTTAAATAAAGTTTATATGTTATGAGAGAGGTTTTGGAACTGGAAGGGCCCCTGAGAAGAAGAGTAATTTTCCCGTACTTATCCCAAGAGAGGGAAAGATTGTCACAGGAGCACGCAGCAGCACACCACATTTCTGGAGAGAGTACTCCCTTCAGATTGATGGGCGGCAAACCATGGCAGATACTTCTGGCCCCAGAGAAGGACAACCTGGGAGAGACTTCAGCATCAGAGAAAGACTCTCCTGTCAATGCCTGCCTGTGGTTTTCAGCAGCACCGTGGCACTGGAAAAAGGTACAGGTGGTCAGAGGACCACCGCTGATGGAAGTTCTGCTGTGGGAGCTCAAGGATCATGTTTGTGGAGCCAATCCAAAGCAGCCTGCATTAAGTAGGTACTGAGAGGGGAATGGGGAGGATCAAATGGGCTCATCCGTGTGCGAGGGTAGGATTGCTCCCTGGAGCCTGAAGGAACTGTTTCTTGCATTCTTCATTTTGTTTCATTTCCTGTTGTGGTTTTTTTGCTGGGACTGGAGTTAATTTTTCCGGCCACTACACAGGCCTGAACAGAGGTTTTGGACTTAAAAGGGCAGTGGCTTCTGCTGAGTACCAGTCCTTGGGATGGATTGTGAGCCACAGGTTTTGGTCTCTTTGACCCTGGGCTGAAGCAAAACAGTCCCTTTTCTGGAAAGGAGGGCTGCCCCTGGTGATCTGTTCTGGAATTAAGAAGCCATGGTGTGGTAAGGATGAGGCGGGAGCCCCATAGAAAGGCTTGGCAGTCCAAGGTGATCTCCCTGGGCAACAAACTCCCAAGCAACAGAAAAGGAACATCAAAGTCATAGCAGGGAAGAAGGCAACATCATAGAGTGGCTAAAGGAGGTAACAATAAGTGCTTCCTTAGCCTAAACACACATGGGGAAGATGTCAACATGCCAAGGACCTAGGCCTTACAGCACCTATTATTGACATCTTGGTGCATTGGCTAGGAAGCTCAACTTCAGCCTAATTTCAGAAGGGAAAATGGACGTACAGCCTGGTGTGATGGCAGAGGCAGAGGCATTACCGCAAACTCTGAGCCTAACGGCTCAGGTTCTACAGCAGCAGCAGCAGCAGGCAGCTTGACAGATAGCCCTGGATGAAAAAATTGCTTAGCAATGAATAGACCTAGTGGAATATGATTGACTTCAAAGTTCCAAAGATGACTCGAGAGGACGATGTAGAGGCTTTCTTGGAAGCTTCTGAGAGGGTAGCGGTAGCAGTGGGCCTAGAGAAAGTAAAATGGGCCAACAAGTTGGCAGTGCAAGGTGGGGCAGGCTCAGGCAGCAAGGTGGGGCAGGCTCTGGCAGCATATCAAGCGATGTCCAGGGTAGAGGCCCAAGGTTATGACAAAGAAAAAAGAGAGATTCTTTATTGGTTAGCCAGTACTTTGGAACAATATTGTCATTTATTCCAAATGAAGAAGAGGAGAGAGGACAAAATGCCAAGGGTCCTGCTGCAGAACCTGACAGACCTTTTGGACAAATGGCTGAAACCCATGTTGGCATCCAAGGGAGAGATCTGCCTGGAGCAATTTTTGGCTGACCTGGAGGAAACTACAAAGAGCTGGGTCCTGTGTCATCCACCAAAGACCTTGGCAGAGGCCCTACGCCTGGCCAAGCACTTTGACAGTGCCCAGGCTGACCCTTAGTGGGAAAGAAGCAATAAGATTGTGGGGCTACTTACCCTCAAGACTCTGGATAAAAAGATAGGGAAAG
>NW_005841844.1:2364340-2369691 GCF_000455745.1 Alligator sinensis
GAGAATATAGAGATGAGAACCTCCCAGCAAGGGATCATTTGTTTCCATTGTGGCCAAATGGGACATATCGTGAGGGACTGCTTCATTAGTTCATGGAGCTATCCTTTGACTACAGAGACATGGGGAGAGCTGAAAGCGGGCAGAACTGCCCCTCAGGAACAGCCCCAGATTGAGATGTTGAAATGTAGACTGGGGGAGGCTATGGTGGACTCAGCACAGAAAAACCCATACTGATGATTGAAGCGACTGGGAAACAAGTGCAGGTGATCATAGATACAGGCTGTTCACAGTCCGTAGTTAGGGCTAATCTCATGCCGCATGAGGGAGCAGTGAAGACCACACCTATTAGAATGATTTGCATGCATGTCCAGGCTTCAATGTATGAGCATAGAAAGATCCCAGTGACTGCATACAGAATCACCAGAGAAATATCCATAGGAGTAGCACCAGAATTGCCATACACCATGGTGCTGGGGAGAGATTGGTCAGAGGTGCATGCCCCCTTGGATGACATTAGAGCCCAAGAGAAGTGTCAAGCAGGGCTGCTGAGAGAAGAGGTAGCGGTGCCAGGTGATGGGGGGATGAGACTTCCTTCAATATGGAGGGGCTGGCCAGTGGTATCCAATTTAGGGAGGCATAGAGACAGGAACCCACCTTCCAAGCCGTCTGGGAAACCAAGGTAGCAAAGAGAGAACAGAAGGTAATCTGGCCAGAGTTGTGTGGGAGGCTTCCCCGCTGTGACTTTAGGAATAGGTTGTGTCGAATTAAAAGGGACAGGGAAGAGGACAGCATGTGAATCTTCTGTGTAGTCATTTGGGGAAGGGGAAAATGGAAGCCCACTTGACGTGTCATTTTTTTTGGCCTCACCTGCATAAAGAAGTGGAACAGTTATGTGCGGGGTGCCCTGAGTGTCAAAAGGTGAGTCAGAGGAAGCCCCCAACAGTGCAATTGTAAGCAATGTCTATTATTACAGACCTGTTTTCCCGCATTACGTTGGATGTGGTGGGCACATTGCCCAAAAGCTCCACTGGGTATCATTTTATGTTCGTCATGGTCTACTATGCCACTCAGTATCTGAAGGCTATTCCCCTTCAGATGGTTACTGGTCCTTGGGTGGCTGAGGAGCTTATGAAGTGAATATGTTTGGTGGGGATACCTTGGGAGATCATAACGGATCAGGGGACCAATTTTATGTCCTATGTCCTCAAAGATATGTGCCAGGTGCTGAGAATTAAACATTTCAGGACCTTGCTTTACTACCCTCAGACCAATGGGTTAGTGGGATGTTTCAATGGTATCCTGAAAAGTATGCTCCGTCAGTGTGTCCAAGAGGACCCAAGGCGGTGGGACCTATTGATACCCCCATGCTGTTCATGGTTCAGGAGGCTCCCCAGGCTCCTCAGGCCTGTCTCTGTGCTATACACCACAGATGTGGTTTGGGAACTCCCCAGCAGAGTTATACCACGACATATATTGATGACATCGTGGTCTATACCAAAGGGTGGGAACAATGTGTGCAAGCAGTGAAAGCAATCCTGCAAGAACTCCGGCAGGCCAGCTTAACAGCCAACCCCAAGAAATGTGCTTTGGGGCAGGCTGAGACAAAATATTTAGGGTTTCTAGTGAGACAAGGCCAGATAAAGCACTTAGTAGACAAAGTGGAGGTAATAAGGAACTGCACCACTGTACCCCCCTGCCCCCAAATCCACCCCTGGAATAATACCACACCTCTGAGTGAAAGGCAGCTTTGCAGAAAGCATGGACAGATGTGTCCATGTCTTCTGCCAGCTGCTGTGGTCCCTTCAGCAGCTGGTGCCTTCTCAGGGTGCACTTTGTGCCCTGCCAGCACAGCTGATGAAGTAGAGTCACATGGATCCAGCAAAAGCCATATATTGCTGTCAGAGGCCACAAGAGTTTGCACAGTCTGGCAGCATCCTTATAGAGGTTCAGGCTGTTGTCTGCTGCAGAGTTTCTCTGTGCAGACAAGGTCTCACTTTAATCCCAGTTTCCTGAGTTATATCCCTTCCTAGTGCATGTAATACTTTTGCTCTTTGCATTCACAGCCCAGTGTCTTTTCACAAAGGCACTAGATAAATGCAAATTATTCTAGCTAATATGCTGAATGCCCTCTTATCCACTCTGCTTTTCCCCATTATGTTTCAGATCACAAGCAATCACAACCTTCCCTGAAAGGTGTTCCTCCAGTAGCAATTTCATTATCCCTTCCCTTGGGGTAGATTTTGACATGGAAACCGAGATGAGAAACATCTCACCTTAAGACTTTTTTAGACTGTGTGAGAGATTGATCAGTTTTCCCATATTGTTGCAGGCAGCTTTACATTTTAAAATGGAAGATTCTTAAGCAATATAGAATTTCTGATGCCATCTAGTGGTAGATCAGGTGAGTTGCCCCAGTACAGCTGCAATATTCAACAGCCTGAATTCTTCTAAGAGGGAATAAAACATTGCCACATTAATGGGAACCCAAGAGGGTTCACTGTTTTTCCTGAAGTATCGGTTAACAAGGCCTATGAAAGTAGTAACGACTATTGTAATCTGTTGTAAGATTTTACCTGATGTTGGGCAGTGCTTTTGTTAGTATAGAGTAGTGGTTTCCAAACTCTGACAGATTGTGTACCACCAATTTAAAATGATGCAGCCTTAAGTACCACCAGCAAATTTTTCATACACATAGGTAACAGACTATATATTAAAACAACATCAAGACCTTTAGTAATCATAAATCATTCTTTTATCAATTACGGTAGTCATATAAAACAATTGAAAATTGGAAAAAAAAGTGTAAACCTACCCATCCAGAGATACTTTTGGGGATATCTTTAGTGGGAGGGGTAAGCTTTCTTGACAGAACACAGGGGTGTCAAGGGGCTCCCCCGGATTTGGCACATGCCCCTGGATTTGCTTGTAGGTACCTAATGTTGACCTGACTTTCTCAGCACCTATAAAGCTATGACTTCACTGGAACTCTTCAGAGCCTTAAGCACTATGGGCATTTATTAGGGCTGTCAAATGATTTAAAAAATGTGATCACAGTTAGTTGCGCGATTAAAAAATTAGTCGCAATTAATTGTGATTTTAATCGCAGAACTAAAAACTCAAAATTATATTCAGAAAAACTAAAAAATGATGCAGGTATTTTGTATGGGTGCGGGTGGGGTTTGTATGGGGGGCGGGATTTGTGAAGGTGTGGGAGTTTGGGTGTGTGTGTGGAGTTTGGAGCCCCGGGGGGGAGCAGGGGGATCCCTGCATGCCCTGGGATGATGCAGGGTACTGTGGGTCAGGAGTGACTGAGAGGCAGCAGCAGGGCTGGGGGCTGTGGTTTGGGAATGACAGACTCACACACACACATAGCACCCAGCAGGTAAGTCTGTGGAGGGGGAGGAGTGGGGGGAGAGGGAAGTGGTGAGGGGGCAGATTGAGGCCCCCATGGTGCACGAGGGAGTGGGACGGGCAGAGGCAGATCCCTCTCATAGCACTCCTACCTAGCTACCTATCCCTTCTGTTTGTAGAGGGGAGCACATACTTGGGTGCATCCAGTGTTACACGTGCATTGCTGGTTAGCTGTGCTCAGGATCATACTGATCAGCGTTGGGGTTAGGAAGATTTTTTTTTCCATAGTTGATGGGCAAGGATCATCTGGGCATGTAACTCATCTGCTTGCCATGGCAGCCTTAGGCACCACTGGCACCCCAGTCTTCTGATTTCTGCCTCTAGCACAACACTTCACTCTTGAGGACTGAAATGGTAACCCAAGTTTTTGGGTTCAAAACACAAGTTGCTAGATTAATTTAAATAACCTATGATAGTTGGGAGGTCAGATTAGATCAGTGGCAAACAACCTTTTTGGCAGGATACCACAGTTTAGCCTCAAACTGTCCCCAAGTACCAGTCCAATCCTCTTTTTCTGCCTAATCTGCTGCTCTGCTCTCTTCTCCCTGCCCTGTGCTCCCAGCTCAATCTGCTGCTCTGCTTTTTATTTCTTTCCCTTTCTTCTCTGCCCAATCTGTTGCTCTGCTTTCTGCTTCCTGTCCTGTGTGCCACTTTGCCTCTCTCCAGTCTGCTGTGTGTCAGGGCACTGCGGGTGCCTGCCACTTTAAGGGCCTGGAGCTGGCAGCCGCCAGGTGCCTGATGAGGGCACCCATTTTGAGTCAGGGGCTGTCTATATAAACAGGGCAGTTCGGCTGCTGGAGGCCAGGCAACAACATTGCCTGGCTGGAGGGCTGCAGATCTACATCTGGAGGTAAGGGAGGAGATGTAGGGAATGGTCAGGAGGCTCCTGGTCCTGGGCATGACCTAAAACTGCACCCTGCTGGGAGTGGGAGGCCTGGTGGGGCTCTCAGTGGCGCGGGAGCCGGGCCAGTTCCCGCCCTGGTGAAAGGCGGGTCGGGGCGCCTTAACCCCTAGCCCCTGCGAGCGGGTGGGTTACCCCTTTGTTTGGAGGGGCTGGAGGGTGGACCCTCGGAGACAGAGAAAAGGGCCATAGACTCAGGTCTGTCTGGACTTCCCCTGTCTGGTCAATGCTGGGGCCAGGACTGGAAAGGCCAGGGGCCCACCGCGAGGAATGCCCAAGAGCTGCATGCCTGGGGCTCCAACTGGCCGGAAGGTGGGACAGGGCTAGTGAGCTGAAGGTCCCGGTGGGGGGAATTACACCCGAAGGGGAAGTGGTTTGGGGAGCTATGCTGCCTAGTATGTGTGCGGGCCGGGAGCGGTCCGAGGCCCTCGGGGGGTTTTCGCACGGCGGATTGTGGCCAGCAGCCCGGACACGCCGGGTCGGGGAAGGCAGGCAGCACGCTAGAATTAGGCACGGACGCTTAGTGGTTGATTAAAGATTATTTTACTTACACCGAAGATGGTCACGGTGCAGGCAGGAAAACTTGCTTGAGTTGCAGTTACAGACAGAAAAGAAGAGAGGCGGACTAGAGTTCCTTCCTGTGAACCTTCTAGCCCAATCCGGTTGAAAGCTCTAAACTGTGAGCCCGTCGTGTCAACCGAAGAAAGTAACTCGAAGCAAAGAGCTCTGAATACACTCACACGAAGTTTGCTAGGCTCCGTGGAACTTGCGCGCAGGGAAGGGTACCTCGAGGGATCAGGTGGCGACGGGGAGAGGCGAGAGGCTTATCAGACCCCTATAGCCTTCTTGATATACACGCTGGGTCCGATAGGCTCCGCAGCGCTTAGAGATGTTCATGAGATGTGAAGTTCTCCTCCTCCAGATGGTTGTGGAGTCCTCCCTTGCGGGGTTCTCCGCGGGGTTCTCCTCAGAGTTCTCCAACTTGGGCGGAAACCGCTCAAGCCTCTTATACGGCTGGCAAGCCAATCCCTAGCTGGCA
>NW_005841844.1:2372489-2400047 GCF_000455745.1 Alligator sinensis
CTCTGGTACGGCTAGTAAGCCAATCGCTAGCCGCCACGTGGGAATAATTTAGAACTGGCCAATAGTGGGACGCAAATTTGATTACGAATGGCGGGAACTCCTTGCACCGTGCATTTCTCTTTTGCAACCTAGAAATGCACCCTGCAAAGAAAGCTACGAGTGGCGGGAAATAATTTAGCAGTGCCGAAGCGCACACAGACAAAAATCACACCCTTGGGTTGTGACAGTATGAAGGCTGATGAGACCGCCTGATGAGAGGAATCCAGGCGGGGTTCAATTAGGAGGATTCTGGGGCCCAGTGTCGGGGCCAGTGATGATGAGAACATCTAGATGCCATCTGTGAGGCTTGGGCTATGGTGTAGGGGAGGAATGGAGCCGCAGATGGTGCCCCCTGGCATCGGGGCAGGAAATGGGCAGCGTCCCGCTTAATTACATGTTTAACTAATTAATTAACAACAAGGCGTGGCGGGAAAGAAGGTGGGCGGTTAGCCCAGAAACAGGTGGGCGGACCTCGGTTAAATCGACCCTGAGGAGACCCCCTGTTACATGCTGCATGCCACACACACAGGCTGCTTGTGCCACTTGTGGCGCACATGCTGCAGGTTGGCCACCTCTAGATCAGGTGATCTAATGATCTCTCTGGCCTTCAATGCTAAGGGCAGAATTCTGTTTCACTTTATGCATCCAAATGGCAGGTACCCAGTTGCATACCTATTCTTTTTGGCAGTTAAGTACAGTTTGTGATCCTATTCCACATGCAGCGTGGATACACAAGTATCTGCCTGGCTACTGAAAATGCCCAGTAGGCTGTGCTGTAGCCAGGCAAAAAAACATGCGGGGAAGGATGGCCTTTCTGTCTTTGTGTGCAATAACTTAGTGGGTTAGACCCCACGCAAAGGAAGTGGGAGGCCAAGTTTCTAAGCCCCTTCACCCAGCGGAGGTATGACCCCACATCTACCTATCTGTCCTTGTAGGCTAGATGAGTAGTGAGATGTCAGTCTGCAAGCTTGATCCAGTGTGGGGGCAGTGTGCAAGCTTCGTCTATGGGTGTGATCCAGTGTTCTGGCCCAGCTCCACACACTGGATCTGGCTGCAGACTGACCCTATGCACCAAACTCCAAGCACCGGAACCAACCAGAGATCAACCCCACGTGCTGGCCCAACCCTACACACTGGATCTGGCTTTAGATTGACCCCATGCATTGGTATGGTCTTGCATGCAGGGCCATCCCATGTAGCCTGTGGGGCTCCCCATAGACTGGATGACAGCTCTGTGGGCCAGCTTCTGTCCACATGGCATAGGTTGAGCACTACTGGTCTCTCTTCATTTCACCTTGGTCTAACTACCAGGCCACAACTTTGATATTAGTCTGTTCACTCTCCAGCCTTCCTCTCTAAGCTGGTCCCATGAACAGTCAAGAAAGGGAGATATGTGGGGCCAGGAGGAAGTAGCTAAGCTAGAGGGTGTGGATCTCAACGAGCCAGGCCAGGGGCTAGAACCCAGGGTCCCTCCCCTTCTAAACAGTAGTCATCTACCAGTAGTCCTAAACTACTTGGCTATTAGACTAAAAAATGGGAGACCTGTTTCCTGCTCTCCTCCCCAACCACGTAATTTTTTTCCTTGGGTACAAAGCAGTCAGTGCTGCTAGAATCTATGGATGCAGTCCCTCCTGCACTGCCAACTCAGCTGCCCATCTCCAACAGAGGGCAGTCATGAGATGCTGACTGCGTAGTAGCCCAATACTACTGTCCAGTAGCATCATGAAAAAGATGTTCGTGCACAGAAACCCGAGTTACTGTGCAGTCATTTAGTACTTGCTTATGCAGTGCAGGCTGAGGAGAGAGCAGCTCCTTCTGGTAGCTCAACTGCTTTGAACCTCAAGGCCCCCCTCTTCCCACCCTCCTGCCAACCCCATGACTTCAGCTTTACATGAGACCAGCAGTAGCTGGAAGTTTTTGGCTTTCAGATAAATATTGGCACACACCTCCACAGACAATTGAATGGAGGGGCTGCCTCTACAGCTCTAGGGCTAGCTCTGCATGGTTTTCCAGGAAAATGGCACTCCACCTTAAGTTTTCCTGCTGGTCATCCCCTACCTGCAGTGAAATCCTCTGGCAGTCCCAAACCCAGGATTGGTGATCCACAGACTAGAGATAGTACCAGAGCAAGCCATCCTCATTTGCTGCCTGTATAGCTCATTTTTGGGTGGATCACCACCATCCTGTGAGGAAAAGGCCACTGTGGTCTGTTAAGTGTTGTGTAAAATGAAGTGTCTGTCTGAACCATTTGCTGCTACTCTTGTCAATGCTGCTCATTGGCATGGCGGAGGAATTGCACTGAAGTGTGTACTCAAGCAGTAGAAAGCAAGACATTGATTTCATCATAATTTGGTGGTAATCGCCGGTGTGCCCAAGGAGGTTGGGATGGGATGTGTCAGTGCTGCTATCTTATAGTTTGAAAACAGTGCCATCTCTTTCTCATGGAAGCTGAAGTTGAAGACTTCCAGTCACTTTCCTCCAGTGTTCCACTATGCACAGCAGCAATGTACATAGAAAGCAGTGTTGCAAAGGACCCTGGCACATCAATACCCCTGCAGTCTGCACATTTCAGATTGATGTCCTCTTCGTTCTGCATGTCCTCCACAGCAATCCAACACAACCCACCCATTTCTGTGTGGCTGTCATGATGTAATTTGGTCCAGATTTATGCCTCAAGCTTTGTTTCTTAAAACTTATCCCACTTGTGTACCTGTGGCCTGTGTAACTTTTCACTTTAATGGGGGTATTGTGGACAGTTGGTTACCTGTGCATCTCTTTAGGGAGCACTATTGTGTTTGCTGACGCCAACAACTAAAATGGTGTGCTGATAGATTAAGAGGGTGTGACACAGCAAACCAGGAAATTTAAATCCAGCCTTCCCCAAATGCAAATCTCCAAATGAAATTTGGAGCTTGGCTCATGAAATTGCATGAATCCACTGAGTCCTCCATGAGGATACCTCTACAAGCATTCTATTCAATCCATGGGGCGTGGAGCAAGAATGAAGGAGTGCTAGCACAGGCCAGTGATGCAGTGGGTTTTGCTGCCAAGTTAGACACTTGCTTGCAGAGGTCATGCTGAAAGGCACAGCTCTGTAAATAAAGAGAATTATAGTGTGTGAGGTGTTTGACAGCACTGAAGCTGAATGATCTAAAATTAAGCCAATGTCAGATTCAACTCTTTTCAAAGGTGGTTCCAAAAGAATATACAGAATATAGGAATGTAATGGATGTGAGATGTAGAAGCAGGGGAAAAAGCAATGGGCATTGTGTACAAATGGCAGAGATGATGGATGACTCCTCTAATCACACTTTGCACTTAAGATGGCACCTTTCACCCAAAGTTCCCAAATTACTTCTACACAATTGCCCAAGGCTTCCATCACTTCCAGGAGGTCAGTAAATGCTCTGACCCCTATTTTTTCAGATGGGAAGATTGTTGGAGGCATGGAGAGGTTAATGCAGGAATTTTTGTGTCGTGGGGATGTGAGAAGGCTCGGGTGTTGTGTTTGGACTCAGCATATGTTTGTGCCCTCACAAAGGTTTGGGAAATGCTTCCTGGTCTCAGGAGCGCTCTGAGAACAGTCTAACCTGACAATGTTGTTCCAGGGTGTAACTAGCTGGTCATGAACTCCACCTAGTCAGGTGCACTAACTTGATGCCAGGACGACAGCTAAATAAGCTGCAACTAGTCAATCCGCTCGGGCACCAGCCACTCGCTGGCTGGATCTCACTCATGAGTAGAAGCCCAGACTTACAGAGAAGCATGTCTGGGAGAGAGACAGAGCTATTCTGAGACAGCTGTTGGGATCAGGCTCAGTAGCAAGGGATGGCATGGGAGCAGAGGGTTCTACATGGGAAAGCCAGCAGGGTATGAGGGAAGAGAGGCTACTTCACAATTCATCTGTGCTACATCATTGTGGTCTAAGTCATGGGAGGAGGCAGGGGAAGCAGGATAGCTTTGGAGCAGAGGAGGAGGAAGAGTGACAGTGACTCGCCAATAGAGTGTATGAGCCAAGGAGGACCTTGAGAGTCAAACAATCCAGCAACACAAGCTTACTCCAGAAATCACACCAGTATCTGGGATATGCTGAAGGATGACCTGGATGGATAGAAGCTTTGCCCTTCATTCTCATCTGTCACAGCCCCCTGCGCATTTCATCTGCAGGGCCTCTGTATGACAAACCTTTAGGATCAGCCAACTCACTCTCTTGCTGCTGGCAGATGATCCTGAGCACCTGGCTGAGGTGGGCTGATGCACTGTCTACGTGCAGCCTTTCTGGATACACAGGAGGTCTAGGAGGCAGTCTGTTCTAGCATCTCTGGGAATTATAAATGTGACTCATCCCCCACAAGACCTGTCACGTTAGGATATTCTCCTTCTCTTTGACCAGGCAGTCTATGAGGCTGCTGAGTGCTCTGTCACTCCGCCCTGCCTGCACTGTTTGCAGGCAGGCTCATACGGCTGGGTTCTGAAAGAGGATTGTACCCCTCCATTATGTACTTGCCAGTGGAACAGCCTCGTCTGAATGCACACTGCATGGCCTCACATGATGGGGGCTAAAGATGGAAAACAGCTGATGGATAGGATAAAGGAACTCCTAGACAGTTGTCTGGGGGAGCGAGGGCAGCAGTTCATTGGATTTGTTCCAGCACTATCAGCAACAGGTTCATTATCATTGCTGTAGCAGGTGAAAATATGATGTAGTGCAAAGACAAATTGTAAGAACACGGGGAAGTCCATAGTTCTGCTTGTTTCTTGGTTTTATTGTTCCAGGCTATGCTGCCAACATGACTCTTCCAGCATGGTGAGATGTGTGAGCAACAGGTTGTGGAGGGCTTCTGCTGCCCATTAGCTCCACCCAGGGCTGTCCCTAGTTGGGGGCAAATTGGGCCGACTACCCCAGACCCTGCGCTTTGGGGGGCCCCATGGACAGTGCTGTACAGGCCTTGCTGCAGATGCCAAGTGCCGCCACTGCCGAGCACCTCTGGCTCTGCCACTGCTGCCGCTGCCAAACACTGCTGGCTCTGCTCACTTGCAAGCAACCCCCACCCCCAGGCCCTGCACAGGCTGATATGCCCCAGGCCCCACGCGCCCCTAGGGATGGCTCTGGCTCCACCCGTATACAGAAAACAATCTAGAACTTTCTGAGTCACAACTACAGAAAGAGCAACTAGAAGATTTCATTCTAAACAAGTCTGCTAGAAAACAATTGTGCGGGCCGGGAGCAGTCCGAGGCTTTCGGGGGTGCGGGGCGGGCTGTGGCCAGCAGCCCTGGCACGTGGGTCGGGGAATTCGGCACGGCGGACTAGAATTAGGCACGGACGCATAGCAGTTGATTAAAGATTATTTTACTTACACCGTAGATGGTCGCGGTGCAGGCAGGAAAAACTTCACTTAAGTTGCAGTTACAAACGAAAAGAAAACTCGCACGAACAAGACCCGTAGAAAACTCGAGCCTCTTAAACCCGGACAGAGCTCTGGATACCACGATGAGAGTCCAAAAGGTGACTCTCCATGAAAGCACGCAGGGAAGGGTACGTCGAGGGATCAGGCAGCGACGGGGAGAGGCTAGAGGTTGATCAGGCCCCTGTATCCTCCTCTAAGGCACACGCAGGGTTTGTTAAGTTCCACAGTGCACTTAGAATTCTTCACGAGATGGATGTGAAGTTCTCCTCCAACTTGGGTGGAAACCGCTCAAGCCTCTTATATGGCTAGCAAGCCAATCGCTAGCCGCCACGTGGGAATAATTTAGAAACAGCCAATAGTGGGACACAAATTTACATACGGGTGGCGGGAACTCCTTTGCACCGGGGTTTTCTCTATGCAACTGAGAATTGCACCGTGCAAAGAAAGCTCCTCGTGGCGGGAAATAATTCTGCAGTGCCGAAGCGCACACACAATCATACCCTTTGGGTCATGACAACAATGAGCAAGAACATGTTTCAGGGACTAAAGTCTGAATGGGAGAGCGCAGCCTGTACCTTCTCTGCTATTGACTGCACTGCACTGAATGCAAAATGGCTGCCTGTCTCTGCAGGCCAGGGGGGTAAAAATACAGCTGGGCACTGTAGCACCTGTGATATACTTCCAGCTGCCACGGTGCTGCCAGCATGATTGCGGGACAGCGATGGCAGTGTTCCCCCTTCCCCCACAAACAAGTCTCCCTGCCCTAGGTACTGCAGGCAGCAGCCTCCTTAAATATTTAAATATACAGGAGACAAAGAAAAAAGACTAGTTTCTGAGCTAAATGCACCACTCTGACTAGTTTGAGTTCAATGCAGGTCAAGGGCCACAGAGTTGTGGCAACCTGACAGCTGTTTGGTGGTCTCATTGCAAAATTAATTTTGTTACAATTAGTAAAGAGACAGGCTCAAATGCAGACACAAAACTAAATTTCCTTCCTGCCCTATCCAGTTGTATGGGGAGTGTCAGGAGGCTTCTGGGGTTAATTCTGTGGCTAAGCAGATTTCAGTTTCTAGCATTGCTAATCTTCCATCCCTGCCCTCAGACTCTCTGCTGGAAAATATTTAAAAAAAGAAGTAAATGTGGGGCTGGGCTGGGTTGGGCTGGGGGCTGGAGGCTGCAAGTCTTTTTCAAGCAATAATGGTTGTTTCAACCATTCACTCAGAATGAAACCAGACTTTACAGTCTCTTTCAGTGTTCTTCCAAAATGTTACCCCTAGAACTAACATTTCATTTTCCACAGAATGACATGGCCTAGCCAGAGACCTATTTCATTTTAAATAGAAACATTAGCCTAACTGCTTCCTTCTGGTTCATGCTGAGTATTCCCATTGATTGCATGGTGTTGAGTTTCTAATGATAGCAAGAGACTTTCTTATAGCCTACCATCACCTCTGTGAACAATCAGGGTAGTTCCTTCAAGAGAACAGGGGCAATCTGCCTCAGATATGAGTGCCTTGCACATGACAGAAGGAATCAAAAGGCCCTGCTCTGCCATCCAGAATGGGTGGCTGCCTAAGGCAGCAAAAAGTCCAGAAGCAAGGTGATGAGAGTAGATGGTTGCCCAGAGAAGCAGATAGAGTGACCCTAGGCACTGGAAGATGGCAGCATTTTCTGGCAAGTTCAGTGCCATCTCAGAGCTGTGACAGCCCAAACTAGGGAGATTCTAGACATTTCAGAGGAAGGTTTTATGTGTCTCAGTAGAACACAGAATATGTGGCAAAACCTTTCACCACCAACAATAAGGACATTTTAAAAACTAATCCCAAGTAACAGAAGGGCTGTAGTGGATTGCAGAGATACCCACAGTAGCTTTAAACAAGCTAAATCAGGCAGTGCTCAGAGCTTAGCCTGGGCAAATTTACCCTGCTGCAATCGCAGTGTAAGTCATAACCACAGCCTCCCTCTCAGGGAGTGACTCAGAAGGGCTTGTCTCTGCACTTACCCATTTTAGTAGTCCAGACTGGGATATTTTGTCATTGACTTCAGTGGAAAACATGATTGGCCAGTCATTTCTTATTACTACCCAATACATTTGATTCCATGAGAGTGCAGTGAAACACATAAACAGAAAACTAACTAAACTGAAAACCTGTTTTACAAGTCTCGGCACTGGCTGTATACATTTTTTTCAGAGTGAAGCCTGTACACGTTATAAGCTCATCATTTCCTGTGTTCATTTTCCCACCCCTCTACCAGCCTTTCAGCATGGATTTGTGCTAATACCCCCTTTCTTAAGTGGCTCCAAATAATGAAATGGATCTCATTGGGCTCTCCAGTCTTCAACATAGAAGAAAAACAGCTTTCTGCATGACAGTAGTAACTTCAGATAAGAGGTTCTTTTCCCCTTGCAGCTTATAATTCAGAAATAATTAGACTTTCCTGTATTGAAGAATTAATTCAGCCCAAATTCTTTCCAAAACACCCAAAGAAAATGAGACTTCTAAACCTTGAAAAATTGATTCTTTGGTAGAAAATTAAATTGGAGAGAAAAATATTGATTAGGAATGGAAACATTTGTACAACCAGAAAGTGACAACTGAATAAAACTTCTTCAAATGACAAATATTCTCTTGGCCCTTATCTTGTAACATGGTTAGAGTGCACATGATAAGTTATATGTGCCTCACCATTTTGACAGAGAACTGTCCATTTCAAACTCTGTGTAACCCTTTGAAAAGACAGCCTAACCCAAGAAGCTTTTAGCTAACCTGGACTGAAATCTCCACTGTTGGGATCTCATCACAAGATGGCATTACAGCCTTAGAAGCTGAGTTGGCTGCTATAATAAGCCAAAGTTCTTCTCCAAACCCCTTGGTGCCTGTCCCCAGAAGTCTGTTGATAAAGCCATGGACATAACCCTACCTGCTGAATTCTCCCAACAGATTCCAGGATGTGGTGCTTTGTTTTGGTCATACTATTTAACTCCAAGGTTGCTATTAAAGTGCACAGAAGTTCCAGATGCAGCGTGAAGTTGCTCAACTAATCTGGGAGCAATCTCATTGCACTGGTTTCAACTAGTTATGTTGCTAACAGCGAGTAACAATAGCTCTTGACACACATGGCATCTTACTCTTGACCTGTAACTCCCCAGCTCCTTTAGTGATATATGTGCCTTTGAGTAGCCACTGCTAATCAGACCAAATGGAAGTTGTCTTTTTCTTTCTTTATTTTTTTTATTTTGTCTCAGGCCAAATTAGCCAAATTGGTTCTGAATTGTATCAACTGAGCAGAGCTCAAATAGTCAAGTCTGTCTGTCTGTACCATTGACAAATATCCTATCTGCCAGACTCTTCAGCCTGGGGCTTCAGATACTTCCAGATCAATGGCAGGAAGCCTGTGCAAGCCCCAAGCGTAGAGGCTTTGGATTTCAGGTGCCCCTTAGTCTTGCTTGCCCCTAGCCAACAGACTGAACGAGCAAGCTAAAGGGAAAGCCCAAGAGCAATCCCCCATCACCATAAATTGTGTAGCTGAGATCCTTGCATTGGAGGCATTATAGACTCTCACGAGGGTCAGCCTGCCTGCAGTACAAGGGTCAGGAGTAGTTTATGATGTGGTTAAACAGAGATGTGGATGAGACATCCGTAGCATGGGACCTCGCATTGTACAAGCACATTGTACAAGAACAGTTCTCTGCTCAGTCCAAGGCAGTTTTGGGACAGCAAAGTTGTAATTGTTAATAATTTGCAGAGAAAAAAATGAGAGAAAATGCCTCATTTTGGACATTTCTCTCATTTGGAAAACGAAAACTAATTCTGAGTTTTGGGCACAAAGCACCAGCACATAGTGTGCTGGATCAGTTATCTCTAGGTGGTTCACAACCCATTAAGTTCATAGAAGGCTGCCGAATTAAAGATGAGCTGTTCATCTCCTTCCTGCTGCTTTTACTTCAAAGGGTGCTGCTCTGCTCAACTGGAGATCATTAGTGGTCCTGCACAGCTGATCATAGAAGGAATATCCCTTAAAATAAAAGCCACAACAAACCCAGCAACCTAACTCTGCCAAGTATTTGGGTTCACCTTTGTTATCAATCGTGGTTATGTGGCCTTTGCAGTGACTCATGTGCAGCCATGTCTGATGCTACCCTCTACTGGTCAAAATCAGGCCTGCTCAGGTGCCAGACAGTTTGACTCCAGTGACAGTGACGGTGACAGTGACAAAGCCTATTGTTGTCATGGATGAGTTTAAACCAGCTTATAATAGAAACTTGCACTGCTAATACCTTCATCACGTTAGATGTGGGTAGGATTTTGCAGATACTTTTCAGACACATGACAGTGAAATCTTCCATTCTTGCTGTGTTTTAAATAATGCTTTGCTTCATTAGGGCTGGCATGTAATTGTGTTTGCCTGGATGACAGGTTCTGTATTCTGGCAATTCTACACAGTGCAGTTCAACACATTTAGTTATTGTAAAATAATAAAATCCAGGAGTTCTGTTTATTGCAGCACTGGCTCTGCTAACCTGCTACCCCAGCCTGTTTGTAGGGCGCAGCATGAGGAAGGTGTCCTGCCATGACATTCAGCCACTCAGGCAGTAGGAGAAAAAAGGAGAGCTGAGCTAATGTTAGCCTAGTCCTGCTTCCTATTGTACTTGCAGCGCCAACAGCTGCAGGCCTGCATTGCATAAATCCCTCTCCATGACGGATCAGCAGAGCAAGGAGCAGCACAGGTTCCTACATATTTCCTTTCATGGCTAAGAACATAGATAAATACAGCTAGATTAGCTGCTCTACAGCCTCTCAGAATGTGTTTATTGCACTTTTAAAGGCAAGAGTGACATTGCTATCCTTTGAGGGGTGAGCTCTCTCCTGAAACAAACAAGGAGTGTGTAATTGCTATAGAAACAATGGGAGCTATGGGTGTGTTGAGAAGAGACCTTTTCCATACAGATTTATGAGGCTCCAGGAGAGATAATGAATGTCCCTCAGGCTAGGGACAGAAGAAGTTACACATAAACTGGTTTAAGTCATCAGAAACTGGTTTAAACCTGTAACAGAACAGAAGCTCAGTGCACATAAACCAGTTTCAAAATGGCTGAAACTGGTTTAAGTTAAACCTGCTTGAATGTAGTATCAGACTTAACTGATTTGGGTCAAACCAGTTTATGAAACTTCTGTCCCAGACCCCTTCCTGGTTCAAGTTAAATCACGGTCCTCCCAGCATGCTTTCCAGCCCTGGAGCAGTGAGAGCTGGCTGACAAGGGGGTGGTAGGAGACAAGCCCAGCTGGAGATGCAGCCCAATCTACAGGGGGGGGACTGCCCCCCCCCAGGCAAACCTGCGGCTGGGGTTTGTGGCCAGGGAGGAGGGTTAAACCCCCCTTCCCCTGCTCAAACTTACTCCTGGCTGCAACTGTGGACTACAAATTTCAGAGGCACCTGGAAACAGGAAGAGGAAATGATGAGCAGCTCTGGAGAGTCCTGCTGTTGTAAGTCTGGACTGTAAATCCCAGAGACCTCAGGGGCAGTGGGAAGAGGAAGTGAACACACAGCCAGAGAGCCATGGTCTAGTGCCTCGTGGCTTAAGCCACTGCAGGCATGTGGCTGCATTTCCTGAATCAAAGGTAAATGTCTGGTCACTTCTGTTTCAATTTAATCAGTGCCATTTAGACTAATCTGCAAAGACTGTATTGGTTCAGCCTTGGGCTTTTTGACTGTCTGTACCTAGCCCCAGTAGCTTTGTTACTGCTAGTGAAGTGGGCTCCTTCTGTGTCAGACAGGGAGGTGTGCTATGGGGACTGCAACTTACTGTGCATTCAGCCTGATTGCTTCTTTGGAAAGATTGCTTGGCTAGGGAGCAGCCTCTCAACCCCTGAAAAAAACAGCAGTTAAAATTTTAAGTTATACAATCCAAACAGCTTCTACCATGGAGCTCAGACACACCCATATACACACAGCACTGAGGTGGAGTAAATTGCCATAAACTACCTTTCTGCAGGACTTCTTAGCAACAACGTTGTTGGCTTGGACCCTCCTGCTTAATCCTGACTTTTTTCCCCCTGTCTTGGATCTCCTGGCCTTGATCAACTGCTTGCCCTGACCTTGGTTCTAGTTTGACCCCTGGCTTGAAATCCCAGAAAATGGATTAACGCTTGGCTTTGACCTTGGCTACTTGCATTCTCATAAATCATTATTCCCTCCCTCATTCCTCTCTTGCTGGGATCATATGATCCCAGCAGTCTTTCCTGCCCAAGTGCAGGGAGGCTGGACCCAATGTAAGGTCCCTTCTAGCCCCTAACAACTATGAAACTATGAAAACATTGGCTTTAGTGTGAACCACTACGGTTGACTGTTCATGCCTTGGTCAACCCTGATAGTGTTGCCCAAACGGCTAGTTTCGTGCCCCTGGAGGCTTTTCCGATTGACCTCAAGGAGAGAGTCACACACACTCAGGCTGGGTCCATTTCAAATTTATTGTTTGCGCAAATAATAAAGATCGACTAGGGGGCTAGTAGCCCAAAGCAGAGTCGACCCCCGGTCTTTGTCCGAGGGTCTTTTTATAGCTTACCTAAACAAAGAACCGTAACGTGTTATGCAGTTATTGGCTATCCTATAGCGTCTACAAGCTTCTACTGTTTTGTCTAAGTTTCCGCAAGACGCCAAACTTTCCACAGGATGCTTTAGGTTTTCATGCTATGCTTAACTTACTATGGGTTATGTTATAGCACCTGTGTGTTTTTGACAGGGGGATCTTTTATCTTATGTCTTTAATCTATGTGCAGAAGCTAATGCGGAAGCCATTTGCAAGCCATGTCGAATACAGAAGCATTTTGCAAAGAAAGCACTATGTCTAAATTCAGTCATTATGTCTGACCTCTAATCGTATTTGTACCACGATAGTATCATTCTAGTGGCACAACTGGAAAAAAATCACATATTGACAAGGCTTCAGCTTGAGGCAGTACTCAGGCAAGGAGTTCTGTCACATTCTTCTGCTATCTCTCTGCCCTCACTCCTTTCCCCTAAAGGGAACATGCACTGAGGAAAGCTATCTATCATCCAAAGCTGCCACACACACTTCCAGATAGCAGTTAAATTTAGAGCCCTATCAAGAATGTGGGCTGCTGATCAAGTGTGCCAAGAGCCAGAGAGTGTATTGACCAAGAGCACAGGACTGCACAGCTGCCAGCGGTCTGATTTGGTGGGATAGAAAGCTACAGGATAATCCCCTCTGCAGCTCCACTGTGGGAGGTACTACCAGGTGTAGCCTAAATAAATTCCCTTTACTGCACAGTAGCGTAATTTATTATGCAGTAGCCATGTGCATCTACATGTGCACACGCTTACTGCACAGTATACCTTGCTAATTGCAAGTAAATTTGCTACTTGCAAAAGCAAGAAGCAAATTTACTTGCAATTACTTACTGCACAGAGGCCTGACCAGGAGCAAATTTGCTCCTGGTCAGCCAGCCACCATGTGGTAGGAGATAGTTCCCTGCCCTTGGGAGCTACCTGCTGCCAGGACAGGCTCCACCACCAGAGCCCAAACAAGATTATGTCCCCCTGCCCCAGCAGCTCCAAGCCCCCGCTGCTCTGAGATTGCAATTGGGGAGTGGGGGCTGGGAGATGCTAATCTCAGCACAAGGTCCACAGTCACAGGGCTCAAACTGGGAGATCTTTATCTCCCAGTGCTAGATCCATGACTGTGGGGCCAGTGCTGGGAGATCCTTATTTCCTAGCACCAGCCCCATGGTTGTAGAGCTGGTGCTGGGAGCTCCCTGTTAGCAGGGGCTGAGGAGCCTTTTCTGCATCTAGCTCCATGATCACAGAGCTGGGTGAGGAACAGGCTGGGGAGGATTGTAGAGCTGAGCAGGGAACAGGCATCCCAGACTGTTCCCCACCTGGCTCCGCAATCAGAGCTGAGAAGGGAACAGGCTCCCCAGCCCTTTGTCCTGTGATCCCAGTGAGCTAGCTGCCACACTGGCAGATTGGGGCAGGGGCTGGGATCTGCCCCTCCCTTGAAGCTCCCTGCTGCCAGGAAAGGGAGACATTGTCCCTCACCCAGCAGCAGGCCCCCCTCCAGGGGGCAGGGAGCAGTGTTCCAGCCCTGGTCAAGAGACAACTGTCTCCTGGCCCAGTGCTCCCTGCTAGCCCCTGGGCTGGTACTCCAGAGGAGCCTAGAGGTCCCTCTGGTAGTGGCAGGGGCCCATTACAGGGCCCCAGGAAGTAGGAGCAGTTTGCTACCATTAGCAGCAAATCTGCTCCCACTTACTTGCATGTGTGGAGGTCTTCCCAGAAGTGTTTATTTATGAATAAACTGCTCCCACATCAAATGCACATGTAGACACACCCTTCGTGTAGGCTTTTAAAGTATCCAGCTGAGCACAGAGAGCCAGCTGGATAGTTGCCCCTGTAGTTTGTCTTCCAGATCCTTGGCATTTTCCAAGCTCTGGACCTGATCCTGGAGGTAGGACAGCCATTGACTTGACAGGAGTCGATTTTGTGAGAGCCTGAGTGCCCTCAATACCTTCTAAGAATTGGCCCAGTAGAAGATCTGCACACCAGGGGCTGGGTTCATCACTGCCCTGGAAACTTCTGCAGTTGTTTGCATCAGTGCAAAGTGAGTGCAAATGCTGCTGCTTCAAATCGGGAATGCATCCCATCCACTTTGCCTGTGACTCCAGAAAGCACAAGAAAATGGTAAGCAATGTACACAGTTGGGTCTCTAACCTCTGAAAGTGCAATAAAGAATTATTTCTCGTCCATGTCCAAGCACAGAATTGGATATAATATTTGGAATAATAAACAAGGTGAAATCTTCTATTTTCAAAGCTTAAGTTGTGGCTTAGCCAGCAACTCTTTTTGCAACAAATAGAGAGATTAGAACCTAGGACATGCCTTGAAAATGTAAGGTAGAAAGAGATGATGAAGTTCACATAAGAAGAAAAGACCAGAGGGATGAATGGTACCAACACTGTGAGTATAGTAATGGTAGGGAAATCAAAACTACATTTGACATCCTGGGGAGGGCATAAATAACACTCGGAACAATGTTTGCACTGATGTCTTTTAATATTGTTCTAAAATGTACCGAGTTAATTTTAAAAAAAGCAAAGAAGGCTGCATGTCCTGTTTGCTGTGCTGTGCAATCTACATGCATTGTTATCTGGCCTTGGTATTTCATCACTACTGATTTAGTTCTGTGTTGCAGTGATGTGAGGCTCAGCACTTCTCAAGGATCCTAATCCAACACACATTGAAATCTATAGGCATTTTGCCACTGAATTGAGTGAGAATAGGCTTGGGTCCAATGTCAGTGGTGCACACACGGACATTCCCATGAATCACAGAGATTAGTAAGGATGAGGATGGATGCAAAAACTAGATGAGACCAATATTAAGAGTAGAGCTGCTTGGAGAATGGATTCTCTCTTTTGCAAAAGTTTTCGAAATTTTAATAACCTTTTTTTGATTCAAGATAAATTTTTGAATATTTTTATGAAAGGAAGAATTTTAAAATATGCCAATTAAAGTCTTGATTTCAACCTTTTTTGTTTTTAAATATACAGAATAAAGAATATGTCAACATGAAAAGTAATCTAAAAAAAATCAAAGCTTTTGAAAATGCTGAAGGACTTTTCAATATTAAAAAAAATACAAATTTTTTCAGCAGAAAATATATATTATATACAATCCTTATTCTAAAACATCATTTTCTAATGGGAAACTGCTTCAATGACAATTTTCCAACTAGCTGTAAAGAAAGGGAGAGTTAACAATAGTGCCTGATTTCTGGTGTGCTTTAGCCTCCCATCAGCATTGTGATGCAACTTGGATGAAACATTCCTTGAGACTTAGCCCTCCCTGCCTAGAGAACCTTAGAGTGCATCTACCGTGACATTTAGCATTGACCTTGAGGTTCTGAACCATAACAAATTACAGGAGCAACCCTTCCCTGCTGTATTGTACCTTGCAGCCACACTGGGTTGTGATCTGGCTCCCCCTGCAGAGGCTATCTATACTTTATTATTGACTGGCTAGTATTGCCCACTAGTCCTTTCTAGTGAGTGTGGAGAACCAGGATTCTAGGACCACTCCACACCTGCCAGCAGTGTTTTTAGAACCACCCAGGCATACAGCTTCTCAGCTCAAAGTCAGCCAGCCTCAGCCTGCACCAAACCTACCCACATTTTGTTGTTGTTCCTTAAGTGGATCTGTTCTAGAAACATGTCTGCAGACTACTTTTCTCTCCTTCCAGTCTTATTTCTAATCATAGGCAGTAGAGGAAGTGGGGGTACAAAAGAGTTGATAATCAAAAGCAGGGAATTGGGGGACTTAGGCTGGATGAGTTTCTGAGCTTGAGAAGCTGTATCCCTGGGTGGCTCTGAACACACTGCTGAGAGGTGTAGAATGGTCCTAGAGTCCTGGTCCTCTACAACCACTAGAGAGGACTAGAAGGTAATACTAGGAGCCAATAAGAAAGTATAAATAGCTCCTGCAGGGGAGCCACATCACAACTGAAAATATGACTGCATGTATCTTCCCTTCACACTGCAAGAGTTGTGGGAGAAGGCCCAACAGAAACACAATTGACTTCATATCCAGAAATCCAGCTGAATTGCACTGAATTACATCGTGGGCTAAGCATAGGGGTCTGCAGCAAAGAAGAATGTCATATTTCTTGCAAAGAACACACCTCAGAATATAATATACATCAAACTTTTCTTCTTCAGTTGTGGCTACATAGAGCAGGGTCAGAGCTTAATTTTCTGCTGACTCACCCTTGCTTTCTTGCTTAACTAAAATTGAAATCCTAGCTGGTGCTAAACTGGTCTCCATGGGTAGATTTAGGATTCTGAACAGAACCAAAGGATCTCCAAGGCTTTGAAATAGGAAAGAGACCAGGAACGGTTAGCAGACAGCAAAATTACACTAAGATTGGTGGAACAGCAAAACCATGCTCATTTGGATTGAAGAACAATGAGCCATTAAGTCAATTAACTCCCTCAGCTATCAGAATAGTAATGACACAGCTGCTACACTGTGAAGCGGGAATCAAGGCTTCACTGTGAAGGAATCATGTGAAGCAGGAATCAAGCAATCAGACCCCAATGATCTTCTGAGGTCCTTTCCAACCTTACAGTTCATGAATCTATGAATAAGGCAGTGTGCTTCTATCCTGGGCAGAAAACCAGCTTCCTCACTGTCCCAGGGGAGCTGGGGTGGCAGGAGGACCCCAGGCCGAAAGAGAGCCCCACTTACCTATCGCAGAGCCTGGAGAGCCGGAGGAGAGGCGCGCGGCGAAACCACTGGTGAGGGTAATTAGCCGCGCTTATATACAGCTGCGGCCGAGCAGCGTGGGCAGGAGAAGCCGCCCAGGAAAGATAAAAAGCGGCCCTGACGATGCAGTGGGGCAGCTGATGAGTGGAGGCTGGAGGGAAGAGCCCTCACACAGAGGGGATCAGCCGCCACACCCGGCAGTGTGGAAAGCTGGGGGCGGAGCCAGGAGAGGCCCCGACAGAGTCGGCAGCGACGCAGACAGCAGAGCTGGCAGGGCATCCGGCTGCAGCACCGTTAACAGAGCCAGCTGGGAAGCCGGTTGTAACGCTGGTGGCGGAGCCAGCTGGAAAGCCGACAGGGACGTCAGCTGCAGAAGTGGCAGTGAAGGAGAAAGCAACGCCGATGGGGGATCTGGCAGCTGTCCCCACAGCAGAGCCAGCGGCAGCACCCCTGAAGGAACCAGATAGGGGAGCCAAGAGAGCAGCGTCGGAGCAAGCCGGTGCTGAGACCAAGGAGCGGGCCTGGCCAGGAGCCTCGGAGACGAGGTAACAAAGGGGCGAGTCCAACGGGGCCATGTCGGGCCGCACCAGAGGATGGATGAAGACCCAGATGGGGGTTGGACAGTGGACCTTCATGGCCCACAGCGGCCTTATGGAGAGGCAGTGATTCAACACCTCAGTGGGGGAGACACCAGGGCGGTGGAACCGGAGCCCAGGGCAATCCACACGGCCCAGAGGCACCCTTACGGGTCTCCTGGCCCAGTAGTTTAGGGGCCTTGGTTAGTCTGGTGGTGGGATAGGCACTTCATGTCACAGGGTGATTAGTATAGAGCGATAGGCAGTCTTACTGGACGGACCAGGTCGGAGGACCTCGTTAACCATACACCTGGCCCGAAGACTCAGGCACGCAGCTGGCAAGCCGTGGGCAGAGGTTGGGGGAAGAGCTGAAGACACCAAAGGGGCCCGAGGACCGGCAGCCCAAGGTGGCGAGTGGCCGGGGTGTAGGGGAGGTTGGAGCCCCATGAGTGCCCGCCGAGAGATGCAATGACCCTGGAGCTGCCCCAAGGGGGAACCCCTTCACTGAGGTAACATCCCAAGTCGTGGCAGGTGAGTTAAGGGGACCCCCTGACATCAGCAGGGGTAGCCTGTGGGGTCCACCCGCGAGCCCAGGACAGACACGATCCATAGTCTGGGCTAAGGCTGCACGAGAGCACTTGATTGAACAGAGGCGGGCACACTCACTTAATACACACACACACCAATTTTGGGTGCCAAATGTTGGGGAAAAGGTGTGTGTTATATGCAAGGAAATATGCTATGTGTTTGGAGGTGCCCCTAAGCTGACCCTAACAAAGCTTCCTCACATGCGTGGATGAGCTCTACTTGACTCAAGAAGTCTATGGATCAACAAGAGGTAAAACGCTGCTGGACCTGGTACTGGCTAAAGGGGATGATCTAGTCAGCGACCTAAGAATTGAAGGAAAGCTGGGAGACAGTGACCATGAGCTGATCAATTTCACTATCCATCGCAAAACTGGCAAATGAGTCAGCAATGCAGAAGTCCTTGACTTTAGGAAAGTTGACTTTGATAAGCTCAGGAGGCTTGTTGTTGAGGCCCTAAGGGGCCATGACTCGACAGGGAAGGGAGTCCAAGAGGAGTAGTTGCTCCTTAAGGGAGCAATCCTGAAAGCATAAGAGATGTCCATCCCATTTTGGAGGAAAGGTAGCAAAAGGGCACAGCAGCCCCCTTGGCTCAACAGGGAACTCGTGGACCTCCTACACCTAAAAAGAGAGGCTTATAGAGGATGGAAGACAGGAATCACCACAAAGGAGGAATATTCTGCATTGGTCCATATCTGTAGGGAGCGAACAAGGAAAGCCAAGGCTGCAACCGATCTCCAACTGGCTACATATATCAAGGACAATAAAAAGTCTTTTTTCAGATATGTGGGGAGTCAGAAGAAAAGCAAGGGTAACTTTGGACCCCTGCTAAACCAAATGGGACAACTGACAACCAACCCCCAAGAAAAAGCCAACCTGCTTAATAGGTACTTCGTGTCTGTTTTTCACCAGCCCAAAGGGACTGCCTTGCCTAGCATGATGCGGAACGGCCAGGGTAAGGATGAATTTATACCCAGCATCAGTGTAGATCTTGTAAAGGAACACCTTGAGAGGCTGGACACCTTCAAGTCAGCTGGTCCTGACAGATTGCACCCCTAAGTACTTAAGGAGCTGGCAGGGGTCATAGCCTAGCCACTGGCAAAGATATTTGAAAACTCGTGGCACTCAGGTGAAGTACCTGAAGATTGGAAGAAGGCCAATGTAGTGCCCATCTTCAAGAAAGGGAGGAAAGTAGATCCATGGAACTACAGGCTAATCAGCTTGACCTCAATCCCTGGAAAGATTCTAGAAAAAATTATCAAAGAGACCGTTCTCAACAAGCTGGCTGATGGCAACATCCTGAGGGACAGCCAGCACAGGTTTGTTGTGGGTAGGTCTTGCCTGACCAATCTTATCTCCTTCTATGACCAGGTGACATATCACCTGGACAAGAGAGAAGAGATTGACATCATATATCTGGACTTCAAAAAAGCCTTTGATCTGGTGTCCCATGATCTCCTCATGGAAAAATTGGCCAACTGTGGCCTCAGCTACATTACAGTCCAATGGCTGGGGACCTGGCTCTGAGGCCGGACCCAGAGAGTGGTAGTCAACGGAAGTGAATCATTATGGCGCTCTGTGACCAGTGGTGTCCCCCAAGGCTCCGTTCTTGGACCTGTTCTCTTCAACGTCTTTCTTAACGATGTGGACACCGGTGTCAGAAGTATACTGACTAAGTTCGCTGATGACACTAAACTTTTTGGAGTAGAGTGTCCACACCCGAGGATAGGCTGGTGTTTCAGGATGACCTGGATAGGCATAGAAAGTGGGCAGATATAAACCTGATGACCTTCAATATGGAAAAATGCAAGGCTGAAAGAGACTCGGGGGTTGTAATTGACCACAAGATGAACATGAGCCACCAATTCGATGTTGCAGCTGGTAAAGCAAACAAAACTCTGGCTTGCATCCATAGATGCTTCTCAAGCAAATCTCAGGATGTCATCCTCCCACTGTACTCAGCCTTGGTGAGGCCACAGCTGGAGTACTGCATCCAATTCTGGGCTCCACAATTCAGGAAGGATGTGGAGAAGTTTGAGAGAGTCCAGAGGAGAGCCACGCACATGATCAGAGGGCAAGAGAATAGGCTTTATGAAGAGAAGCTGAGAGCCATGACACTCTTCAGCCTGGAAAAGCATAGGCTCAGGGGTGACCTGGTGGCAGCCTATGAGTACATAAGGGGTGTGCATCAGGGTCTGGGTGAACAGCGGTTCACCAGAAAGCCCCAAGGGATGACAAGGTCCAACAGTCACAAACTCCTCCAAGACTGTTTTAGGCTGGACATAAGGAAAAACCTCTTTACTCTCTGGGCCCCCAAGGATTGGAATAGACACCCTCCAGAGGTGGTGCTAGCACCTACGCTGGACTCTTTTAGGAAATGTTTGGAGGCTTATTTTGCTGGGATCCTTTGACCCTAGCTGACTTCCTGCACCTGGGGTAGGGGGCTGGACCCGATGATCTTCCAAGGTCCCTTCCAGCCCTAATGTCTATGAAATCTATGAAACTTGCAGTGTGGTGGCTGGGTCCCAAGACCTCAGCAAGACTTTGGCCTTGTCAGAGAATCAAACCAATGTTCCTTTTACAATAAAGATTAAATTGTGATTGATACAGCATGTATATACATGGAGCTAAGGAGCCTCAGAGTTGACTGAGATCACACTGATGTTTGGGGGAACAGGCTGCCTACTAGCTTTTCTCCCATCTTGCTTGGAAGAAAACTTCTTGCTCTGGATTTATGTTTAAAAATGTTATTCTTCCAATATCTGATGGGAAGGTCCCAGAGCTACACTGGAAATGGAAGGCCTAGACTGAATAGAACTTGGAGAACCAAATGGCCTTAGTGGTGTTGCACTTGTTGTCAGGCTGGTTTTCTCCAAAACAGCCCATCCTGCACTGAAGGTAGGGTCTGGCCTGGGTTACATGAACTTTGGGTATCAAAGCATGAAGGAAGCAGAGGCTGAGTAGCAGTGCAGCACAGGTCAAAGTAAATCTAAAACTGCTGAGAAAGGAAGAGGAAGTTGCTAGCAAAGGATTTTCCATTAACTCCATTTTTCTTCCCTGAAGAACCCCCTCTCGCTAACTAATACCAAATCTGTTACTTGTTCCAGGCAATGGCTGAACAGCATCCTAGGTAATAACAAAATATGGAAGGTTTTGGCTCCTTTCACCCAGGTCAGATGTTTGGAGTTTTGAATGTGTTTCCAGTAACCCCCACCCCCTGAAGCCCATTAATAATAAAGTTGTTAAATACTCAGTAGTTAATATAAAGAGTCAAACACTTAACTGATGTAATTTGGTGGTGTTCCAAGGAACTTTCCTGATCTATGCCTCAGAGGACCTGAGCATAACTTCAGACTGTCCTCCCTAGAACCATAGGGCAAGTCAGCTATTCCCAGGGGGAAAAATGTTGATCATGGTCTCCCCGTCCTGTCAGCAGCACCCCTTCTAGATAACTGGGGCAGCAAAAAGTGAACCTTGTGTCATGTTAACTTGCTGGAATAATGGAGTTTCAGTTTGGTGAAATGAAGGGAAGTGAGGAAATCAAAACAAGAAAGAATTTGAGCTGTGGAGCTCATTACCCTGCTCCAGTGTCTCTTTTGATTTATATTTACTGTAAGTTACGTTAATAGCACAGAAAAGGGGAAGAGTAAATTAGTCTCTGTCAGGGGACAAATATCCCATGAGGCCAATACTGCATGATCTATTGTGCTGAGAATGGATGGTTAGCTCATTGGCCACATATCTCCTTGGAGAATTTGAAGGTCAAACATACCAGCCAATAAGACCTCTCAGGAGTATAGTTGCTCACTCCAAACACATTAACGTGCTATAAATTGGCTGCAGTGAGTGCTTGAACCCCGAATAGGGATTATTTTTATTTGTAGGCTTCCTCACCAAGGAAACACCATGTCTGTCCAAAGTTTGGGTTAGGATCCAAATCAAAGGTAGGGGCCCAATTTAATAAGAAATGAAAGTTATTTTAGTGGCAAAACTGCTCCAAAACAACTAATTCTAGAGAAAATATTGTAAAATGCATCCTTCCTCCCTGGTTCAGAAAACACTGTTCATACATAGTTATGGATAAGTGCTGGCAAATTATTTTTTGGCAAATAAAATTATTTAATAGATTTCATAGACATTAAGGCTGGAAGGGATCTCAGAAGATCATCGATTCCAGCCCCCTGCCCCAGGGGCAGGAAGTCAGCTGGGGTCACAGGATCCCAGCAAGATAAACATCCAATTGACTCTTAAAGGAGCTGAGAGTAGGTGATTGCACCACCCCTGGAGGCAGTCTGTTCCAGGCCTTGGGGGCTCGGACAGTAAAGAAGTTCTTCCTTATGTCCAGCCTGAAACAGTCTTGGAGGAGTTTGTAACTGTTTGACCTTGTCATCCCATGGGGCGCTCTGGTGAACAGGCATTCCCCCAGATCCTGATGCACACCCCTTATATACTTATAGGCAGCCACCAGGTCCCCCCTGAGCCTGCGCTTTTCCAAGCTGAAGAGTCCCATAGCTCTCAACCTCTCATCATAAGGCCTGCTTTCTTGCCCTCTGATCATGCGTGTGGCTCTCTTCTGGACTCTCTCAAGCTTCTCCACATCCTTCTTGAATTGTGGAGCCCATAATTGGATGCAGTACACCAGCTGCAGCCTCACCAAGGCCAAGTACAGCGGGAGGATGACATCCTGGGATTTGCTAGAGAAGCATCTATGGATGCAAGCCAGCGTTTTGCTCGCTTTGCCGGCTGCAACATCACACTGATGGCTCATATTCATCTTGTGGTCAATCATGACCCCCAAGTCCCTTTCAGCCATGGTGCTAGCAAGTGTAGCACTGCCAAGCCTGTAAGCATACTGCGGGTTTTTCTTCCCAAGGTGGAGTACCTTGCATTTTTCAGTGTTTGAAGGCCATCAGGTTTTTATCCGCCCATTTTCCGAGTCTGTCAAGGTTGGCTTGGATCACCATCCTGTCCTCGGGTGTGGACGCTTTACCCCAAAGTTTGATGACATCAGCAAACTTGGCCAGTTCGCTTCTGATACCAATGTCCACATCATTAATGAAGATGTTGAAAAGAATAGGCCCGAAGATGGAGCCTTTGGGGACCCCGCTGGTCACAACGTACCACAACGATTGACTACCATTAGCTACCACTTTCTGGGTCCGACCTTGGAGCCAATTCCCCAGCCAGCGGACTGTGATGTAGCCAAGGCCACAGTTGGCCAGTTTTTCTATGAGATGATCATGGAATACCAGATCAAAAGCTTTTTTAAAATCAAGATATATGACGTCAATCTCTTCTCCCTTGTCCAGGTGATATGTCACCTGTTCATAGAAGGAGATGAGATTCGTCAGGCAAGACAAAGACGCAGTTTTGCTCAGCCCTAATTATTTACAAATTCAGGTTGAATTTGGCCAATATATTTTTCCTATTCACCAAAGAAGAAATGTGACAGTCCACTTGGGCATTTGTCACACATGAAGTAAACCATTAAGTTTTGGGGGCTTAGTTTAGCAAGGTCAGGGGTCTTCCTGAGCCTAACAGCCCATTGAGCCAGCAGAGACCACCCGCAGGCGGCTGTGGCAGTGTCAGCGGTGGCGGTGGGGAGAGGGGGTGGCGAGCGGCTGGTGGCGAGTGAGGATCGCCCACACTGCTGTCCACTTTTATAGAAATTATACAAGGACATTTTAGAAAGTAACAGTGAGTGGCGGCTGCATCGGTGGTGGCGGAGGGGTGGGGCAGCGACCGCCCACAGAAGCCACCGGCAGCTTCTGCAGTGGTCAATCTCAGGGGGAGCACGTGCTCCCCTGTGCCTCCCCCCCGCGTTGCCTATGGTGAGAGGTACAGTGGTTATACTGGATCAGGAAGTTGCGGGTGTGGAATGGCACATACAGCATATGCCCAGCGTAGGACCGGAAGGGGTCCACCCCACTTGTCTGCTCCTTCCCGGTCCCCCTTCGCCTCCTATCTCTCATCTGCCACAACTTTGTTGTTTTTTGTTGTTGTGAAGGAGGGGATCCTTGGGGCCAGTAGCAGCTTTAGGGATAGCCTGGTCTGTTTGCTAGGTCAGCCCCCTACTTGTTTCCCTTTGCCCTCCTACAGTGCTTCCTCTTTAACGGGATGCTCCCACAGGTTTCTGAGGGCTTGTTGGGGCTCCAGCTATTGCAGCCAGGGCTCCCTTTTTCTCTCTGGCTGTGCCCTCTATGTTTGTCCACTGGTCAAGACCTTGGCTCCTGGGTATCATCCCTGCCTTGATGGCAGTTCCTCCTGGGGGGAGGGGGTTGGAAGCAGGGCTCAGTCTCAGTATGCTAGGGGCTGACCTCTGGCCCTATAGCAAGGGAGTTCACCCCGGCATCTCTCTTCATGGCCTTCTCCACCCCTGTAGCCACAACTCAGTCCTCCAGACAGAACAAAAACATAAGCCAGATGCTTCATAAAACAAATATTCTCCTTCCTTGGGGTGAATGTTGCCCACAGGCTCTACCTTCATGGTAGCCTTCACCCCGGTTCCTCCTGCGAGGCTTGGGTAGCTATCTTTCTGTCTTCAGCAACCTCTTACTCCTGAGAGCACCTCTCCCTGCTGCAAGCAGGTGGGGCCCCCTTGTATGTTCAGATGCTAGGCTTAAATCCCCTAAGCCCAGTCTCCCTCCAGTCATGACTGGGTCTGTAGTGGGCAAACTGAATTATGCTAAGGCTTTTTAGCTATAGTCCAGGCCTTTCCAGAACTAAGGAACAAAATTGAACAGAGCGCCTTCTGTGGCACTGGGAGATGTGAGTGCTGTGATTGGGCACTAGGCGAGCAAGACACAACAGTTTCCCTATAAGAAATGCTTGGCACAGTGCCAGGGGATTGGACAATTTGGGATGAGAAAAGTTACAGAAGTGATGGACAAATAAAGGAACATGTGTGTAGCATGCTGTGACCCTGGGAGGACAAACACGGCCTCTGGGTCCCTGCTCAAACAGCGGGGAGCCAGAAACTAAGATCCCACACACCCAGCAGAGGACCTGAGGCCTGGTATCCCCAAAGATTGCTGCTGTAACATCTAAGGAGCCATGTGACAGGTCATATTATGGGGTGAAAAACTGTAATATTGCCTAGGGGTTACTATTAAAGTTCACTTGACATCACATCAGCTGAGTTGTCATGTCAATCCTTGGGGGGCTGTGGCTAAAAGAAGTCCTATTGGTCACAGGTCCTCTGCACCCAGTGACTAGATGCAGCTAATTGCTCTATTAGCTGCCTGGCTCAGTTCACCCGGGTTGCTACTCCTAACTGCCTTTCCTGGCCACAAGTTTCCTGTCCTCTCAGGCCTCACTAGTACCCTCCCTGTTACATCTAGAAGACTGCATCATTACATAATTTACAGAGAAGTTATTCATTATTCAACAGCAGAGTCTGAGACAAGAGAGTAGTGAGGAATCAAAGCCAAGAAGTCCAAGACATGAGCAGAATACAGGAATCAGCCGAGAAGCTCACAACAGACCTCCTAAAAATCCTGTTGCAGGGACAAGGCCCACCCAGAAGTGGGAGGGGTTTATAACACTCCCGGCAGGGGCCTGTGGCCCCCATTGGTATTCCCAGGTCACCTGATCCCCTAGTAGCAACCTCATGGAAGCAGTATCCAGGACTGGAGTAGGTATATATCTAGCTGTTTGGCAGTGCCTCCACCTGGTCCTTTGCCTGTAGGCACCATGGATTGGGATTTTAATCCCAGGGGCCCTGACAATGGGACTGTTTGCATGCATGCAAGGGAAAGGCATGGCAGAGCCACATCCTGTCTCTGCAATTGGAGTCTCCTGTAGTGTTTACCCTATGTAGGACAGAACATTTTACCCAAAGACGGGAAGACGCTTTGTTTGCCACTGCAGTATTCAAGGCCCAATCAAGCTATGTCCTGAGGGAGTGCCCATTATTACTGTGACCTATGGAATCTCCCCTGCTGGACGGGTGTGTGAGGTCGCTTCCGCAACACTTCACAAAGCCATATATTAAAGTAGACTTTTTCATTCCTGATCATCAGCAACAAAGCAGATTAGGACTTTTCAGTTACATGGTGCTATTATTAAACTTTTAATTTTATAGAAATTATACAAGGACATTTTAGAAAGTAACAGCAATTTCAAAATAAAACCATCTGTGAACAATGATCACTTACTGGACCACAACGTTTCTCTCTGTATTCAACAATGTTCCCATCAGCATTCCGTGCTGCTGTGTAGTTTCCCACTCATTGCACACAAAATGTTTTATTTCAAAATTGCCATTACTTTCTGAAACACTTGCATATATTTTTTCACGCACACACACACACACACACATACACACCCCTTCTGCCAGGCATAGCACACTTTGCCATACAAAATGGCTTGTACATTTGGTGTGGGTTACATATATATAATATAATACATACATATAATACACATATATGCATACATCTCCATGCATACATATACCTTATATACTATACATATAGTAACTATTCCTTTTATGGCTGTGAGATCTCAGAAAGAACCATTACCTACAATGTCATTACAGAGAGTGCAGCTATATATCACCAAATATATTGCATCTATAAATATCTATTTGCTAAGGGAATGCAAGATATTTTTTGGTGAATCAGCTCAGTGAAACCTGAATTTAAAAAAATAGGACAGAAGTAAGGCGTTACCACAGTCATTCAGTGTCCTAGTAAGGTCCCTTCAGTGAGGGAGCATGTCACAAAGTATCACAATGTAACAATAAAGCTTCACAGTAAGTAATAGGCTTTAATACTTCCCAGTAAAGGTGCTGCTGCCAAGCTCCAAGCACAAGATATAGGCTCCCTTGCTCTCTTTCCTTCCTTTGCTTAAATTGAAGATCAGTAAAAGTAATAAAACATCTGACACAATATGTTCATGCTGTATTAATCCTACTGTCTCAGAGATTTATCGGGGTCTCCCATCCCTTGCTGTTATGTACAGCGAATCGGCTGGAGGGTCGCACCCAGAGAGTCGTGGTGGATGGGTCGGCTTCGACCTGGAAGGGTGTGGGCAGTGGGGTCCCGCAGGGCTCGGTCCTTGGACCGATACTCTTTAATGTCTTCATCAGCGACTTGGACGAGGGAGTGAAACGTACTCTGTCCAAGTTTGCAGATGACACAAAGCTATGGGGAGAAGTGGACACACCGGAGGGCAGGGAACAGCTGCAAGCAGACCTGGACAGGTTAGACAAGTGGGCAGAAAACAACAGAATGCAGTTCAACAAGGAGAAATGCAAAGTGCTGCACCTAGGGAGAAAAAATGTCCAGCACACCTACAGCCTAGGGAATGACCTGCTGGGTGGCACGGAAGTGAAAAGGGATCTTGGAGTCCTAGTGGACTCCAAGATGAACATGAGTCGGCAGTGTGACGAAGCCATCAGAAAAGCCAATGGCACTTTATCATGCATCGTCAGCAGATGCATGACGAATAGGTCCAAGGAGGTGATACTTCCCCTCTATCAGGCGCTGGTCAGACCGCAGTTGGAGTACTGCGTGCAATTCTGGGCGCCACAATTCAAGAGGGATGCGGCCACTCGTATGGTTAAGGGCTTGCAGACCAAGCCCTACGACGAGAGACTAGAGAAACTGGACCTTTTCAGCCTCCGCAAGAGAAGGTTGAGAGGCGACCTTGTGGCTGCCTATAAGTTCATCAC
>NW_005841844.1:2400173-2402940 GCF_000455745.1 Alligator sinensis
CCTATGCAGGGGGTCGGACTTGATGATCTATTGAGGTCCCTTCCGACCCTAACATCTATGAATCTATGAATCTATGTAAATACCGAAATCCACTGGAGGAGATAAACTAACCATAAAGAGTCCCATCAATTATTCACAAAGGTTCTGGGTTTGTTAACATCCCCGCCTCATAGGACAAGGGAGCCACCAGCAGCAGGGTACTATGAGGAATTCCCATAGCTCTCAAGGTGGGGATTGATGCTTTTTGTGGCAGGAATCCACCAAAGATTTTCTCATTCTCTTCCCTCAAGTCCACCCTTTACTCCCCTCCCAAATCTCTTGGAGGACCAGCTGTGTTTGCTTCAGAAACTGATTTAATCAGTCACAGGAAGCTCCCCTCCCCTCCTTTCCCCCTCCCATTCCCCACTCCCAGCCATTCCCTTTCTGGTCTCGCTTCCCACAGGATCTGATGTGAAGGTGGTTCCATCATGCATCTCCTTCCTCCCATCCTAACTCAATGGGGACTGACCATTTTTGAAAAGTGCACCACAAATTAGCCGTACACTATCAGGTGCCACTCTGGTCCCTTTCCCTTACCCAACCTGCTCAACTTGCTGCTCCCTGAGTTGCACTCTCTGATCAAGCTGCTGCTCTGCTTTCTGCTCCCTGCCATGTGCTTCCTATCTGATCTGATGCTCTGCTTTCTGTTCCCTGCCCTATCTTCCACTGTGCTGTCTGTCGTCTCCCCAATCTAGCATGTGCCACAGGCAGAGGCCGCCCATGCCACTTGTGCACCTATGCCACTGGTTGGCCATCCCTGCTTCAGGTTGTAAGAAATACTTCTAACCCTGAGGGTGACTGCTCTAAGTTCAGTGACTGCATTGGTTAGCAACATTGCAAAGTGGGTGTGGCAGTGACATCACGGGTGTGTCATAAGAGGGATAGAACAGTGTCGTTATTTTTCCTGCCATTTATTGGGGTTCAGGCTGGGGGAAGTCAGAGCCTCGGCAACACAGATAGCAGTTTAATTTTACTGCAATAGCAAATCTCGTTAACATGAATCCAGGACGTTTCACATGTGGTATCTCTCCAGAGATACAGGAAGAAAATGGAGACTATCACAAAGCCCAGATGCTCTACATCAGCGAGTTATGTCTGCTGGCACCTGGCTAGGGACTTCCTGGGGCTCCCAGCCTCCCCCTCCACAGAAACACCTGGAAGAGAAGGAGTCCATATGGAAGTCGTCCATCTGCTACCTCTCTTCTAACAGAAGGTCTGTGCTCTGTTTAGAGAGAGGAGGAACAGTAGACTGGCTGCTATTGATTCGCTTTCTTTAGGGAACAGCTAGGCCCTGCTAGATTCCATAGACAAAATATCCCAGCTTCCTTATCCCTTCCAGGAGTTGGGGAGTGAATTAAAGAGCTGGGAGAATCCTTTGGGGGGACCTGGTAGGAGTGACTGTTAAGAGAAGGGCATAGAGGTAGAGGGAGACAGGGAGAGGGAAAGTAGAAGGGGATGGAAGAGCAGAATGAAGGGAAATAGAGATGCCACACCTCTGGTCTTTTTTTGTGTTAAGCTGTCAGGTCCTGTCCTGGCTGAGCAGCTCAATGTGAGTGACAGAGAGATCATCAGAGGGGTTGAAATTACTCAGGGTGCAGAGATGAGGATGAAGAACAGGAGAATGGTGAAATAAATTTTGATGAAAGGGAAAAGAAGTGTTAATCTCAAGGAAACTTGAACAGCTGAAGGGAAGAGACAGACAGCAGAAAATGGAAAAGGATGGAAGGAGCAAGGGCAGAAACAGGACAGGCAGGATGCACAATGTAGAAAAGCACAGTGTGTTGCCTGGTACAAAGCCCATTCTATGGGACACCCAGAGGCAAACATAGCAGGGCCAGGAAGCAAAGCTACATTGATTTCCCTGGAGCCACCAAAGACTGACTGACACCAGCTGAGCATCTGCCTCAGTGACTGGTGCAGGGATCAGGTAGGTGAGTGGACAGGAAAACAGGGATGGAAGAATTTGAGTCAGGGAGGGGTGTGGGCACATGGGCCAGGTGTGGCCACACATGGGTCAAGGCCTAGATCAGGGGTGGGCAATTATTTTGAGTGGAGGGCTGCTTACCCAGTTTTGGCAGGCTGTTGAGGGTTGCATGGGTAGCCCCATCCCTTGACAGGCCCCTCGCCCCCTGGTTACCATCTTGGGACCAATGTCCCAGGGCCAGCACCAGTGTGGCCCAAAGCAGGGCGCAGGCTAGCAAGGGTCTGTGGAGCTGGGCTGGGCTGCACTAGTGAGGGGAGGGGAGGGCTGGCCCAGCTTCATAGAGCCTCTGCCAGCTGGGACCCCAGGTTCCTACCACCCTGCTCTGGGCCCCACCGGCACTGGCCCCGGAACACCGGTGCAGCCCCTGTGCTCCCACTGGCTCCCCACCCACTCACACCCAGTGCCCCCCAGCACTGCGGTACAGGTGGGGGGCAGCGCACAGCCCCGACCCCCTGCTCACCAGCAGGGAAGAAGCTGGTGCTGAGCATGGTGAAAAGTGGCTCCTCATCTGCCCCATGGCTGGCACCCCACGCTGCAGGTGCTCGCAGCCCATGTAGGGCTGTCCAGAGCAACCACAGGCAGCCCCAGGCAGACTGTAAGCAGCTGCAGCACAGGGCGCTGGGCATGGGGCGGGGAGGGGCTGCCTTTTACCCGCGCTCAGCACCAGCTTGTAACCCACCCCACTGCCAGCCTGGCAGTGGGGCTGGGTTACAAGGTGGTGCTGAGTGAGTGGTGGGGAGAAAG
>NW_005841844.1:2403074-2424818 GCF_000455745.1 Alligator sinensis
GGGCCGCTTTTCTCTGCACAGGGAAGGACCCCAGGGAAAAGCTGAGCACAGGGGAGGGGGGAAGTGGCCCCTCCCCCACCCAATGCCCAGTGCCCCGCGCTGCAGGCGCTCGCAGCCCACATGGGGCTGGCTTGCTGCCTACCTGGGGCTGCCTGTGCCTACTCCAGACAGCCCCACGTGGGCTGCAAGTAGCTGCAGCATGGGGCATCAGCCATGGGGTGGGTGAGGGGCCGCTTTTCTCTGCACAGGGAAGGAACCCAGGGAAAAGCTGAGCACAGGGGAGGGGGGAAGTGGCCCCTCCCCCACCCAATGCCCAGTGCCCCGCGCTGCAGGCGCTCGCAGCCCACATGGGGCTGTCTGGAGTGGGCACAGGCAGCCCCACGTGGGCTGCAAGCAGCTGCAGCGCGGAGCACCAGGCGTGGGTGGGGAGGAGCCACTTTCCCCACCCCCACGCTCCTTCCTTGCCCAGGGTCCCCTCCCCTCCCTTACCTGAGCTTCCTGCGCCAGGGCAGCCACAGTGCTCCCAGGCCAGAAACCCCAGCTGGGGGGTGGGGCTGGGAGGGCCCCGCTGTTGTTGGAGCCCGCCAGCTTCCCCTGGGTCCTACTACCCTTGGTAGGAACCAAGGACAAAGAAATATTAATTTTCCAAAAATTTTAGGGGCCCCATGGGCCAGATAGAATGGCCTTGTGGGCTGGATCCAGCCCACGGGCTGTATTTTGCCCACCCCTGGCCTAGATGAATATAGTTGTAGCCTGGGTATGCCCAGTGGGGGTGTGCCGTGTCCTCCAATGACAGTGGTGGGGGTCAGGCAGGGTGCTGATGGTGGGGCCGGCTACTAGAGCAGTTCCCTCTCCTCTCTACGGAGCCAGGCCGAGACCAAGTGCTTAACTATATACAATTTATTTCTATAATAAATACTTAAGATATAACATGAAATATTTACAATAAAGCTTGGCATATGACACTACATATAATATCCCACAATTCACATAAATCATATAATTTACAACATATATAATAATTAATACAATGAACAAGATAGTTAAGGTTACAACACAATAAATACATATGAGGAATCAACTTATATAACCCAAATAAGTTAATAATATTTCCTAGACCTACCAAGTAACAATACAAATATAGATATTAACACATTAAGAACATATAAACCATATAAACTTCCTTAAAGAATACCCATAGCTATATAGACATTGACACAACAATCACCCAAATAGGGAGTGCACTCAATACCTCCCCAAGAGGTTTCCTTGGAGCCCCTCCCCTTTAGGGCCCTGGGATGTGGACACGCCCCTCCTGCAATGGAGGGTGGAGGCAGCAGACCGTCCTGTCCTATGCCTGTCTCCCCTGTGGGGCCTGCTTCTACAGCAACTCACGCTTCCTTTCTGAAGCAGCCAAGGCTTGTCCCCTGGAGGCCCATCCCATGACAGCCTCTCTCCAGCAGCATCTTCGGCTCTCCTCAATGGCCTGGCTTCCTGCACTGGGCAGCCCAGGGCTCTCTCTCTCATGCAGGAGACAAACCCTTACAGGCTCTGGTTCCCTGGTCTGACACTGGGGGGTCCTCCCTTTCCTGAGCCCTGGTCTGGCTACCGTGGCTCTTTTAGTTAAAGGCGGAGCTGCACTGTGGGACTCTGGTCACTCAGCTTAGGGCTGGGGCTAACTTGAGCAGCCGCAAGCTGCTCCCAGGTAGGTCCTTCGTGCACTGACCTGCACACCGGGTGAGGCCTGAGAAGCCGCTAGCTGTTCCCAGGGTGGATTCTCCATGTGATGATCCACACACCGTGTGGGGCCCAAGCAACCTCAAGCTGCTCCCAGGGCCAGCTCTCCGTGTGCCAATCTGCACACCAACTGCCAAGCTGCTTACTGGGTTCACAGGCTCAAGCCACCTCGACCAGCTCCTAGAGCCTGATCCCCAGGCGCCAATTCATGCACTGCTGAAGCCCAAGCTGGGTCCTGAGGATGGCCGTCTCTGGAGCTCCTCTCTCCTCACTGTCCCTCATCGTCTCTCCACAGCATGCTGAGCATGCTTCCCTTTTATATTCTTCAGGGGCTCCACCCGCGAAGTTTTCCAGACCTGGCTGGTGCAGTTCCGATTCAGGTCCAGCTGCTCCTTGCCCCCTCCCTTCGGAAAAGGGCGGGGTATTGCTTCCCTTGTGCTGCCTCTGGATTGGTGGGTGGACTCCACCAATCAAACAGCAGACCCTCGATCCTGGGACTCAACCCAAGCTCCGAAAAGGTAAGCCTGCTACATAGTGAAGGTGCCTGAGGGAGGAAAAGGGGAATTTGGAGCCTATTGGCTCTTGGACCCAGGTGCTGACTGTGGTTTAACACAGCATGCTCACTTCTGGCAAATAACAGATGCAGTGACATTTTGATAGAAGATCTTGCTTCTGAAATGTCTTAAAGTCTTCTAAGATGCAGCAAGGAAGAGACCCCAGACATCTTTGTATTTGTGAGTCAGTGGAAGCTTTTCAGACTGGGCAATGGCCTTCTGCTCCTGTGCTGATCTTCATTACCCACTGGTCTCACTGGAGCCTGAGCAGAAGCAGAGTGTCTTAGCAACATCATATGGAAGCCCGATCTGAAGAATTTACCAGCCCAATTTCACAATCCCAAGAATCTTTGTCCAGACAGTTCAGAGAGGCCTCTTAATTGAAAGGTCTTTACTTAGCTGAGAACCTCAGACCCTTTCCCACTCAATTCAAGTTTGGATCCCACCTTCCTGTTGAGTGGACCTCAACACTTGCCAGTAATATGTTCAATAGCTTAATTCAGACCTGTCCCATGTGATTTGTTCTCTTCATCTTCTCCCCAGCACAAGTGCAGTGGAACATTTTGCTCTGGTAGGGGTTTTTCGTTTTTAGACATGTGCCATGCTCTGTATTTGTCCCAGTAAATGCAGGTCAATGAAGTGCATTTAGAGCAGAAGAAAAGCTCCATTTCTCATACAGACAACTTTTATCCTTATAGTAAAGAACTCTTGTTCCTGAGGAGCAGTGTCATTGACCTCCATTCTCATTCCAGAGTTTTGAGCTCTGTACATATGCTGAACCCTGGCCACCAAATATCTTGAAGGTAAGGCTGGAGAACATGAGCTTGCACTGCAATTCTGTGGGAAACCAGTGTGGACAGTAGAAGACAGGAGTGACATGTTCACCTTAGTTCATATTGCTGAAGATACCAACTACAGCCATCTCTGCTAGCTTTTGAGCAGAGATGGGCTAGAGTAGGGGCAGGCAATTATTTTGGGCAGAAGGCTGCTTAGTGAGTTTTGGCAAGCTGTTGTGGGCTGCATTGGTAGCCCTGCCCCTGGTCACCATCTTGTGACCGGAAGTCCTGCCCTCTAACCCCTGACCTTTTCCACCAGAAGTCCCTCTCCTTGCCCCTGGAAGTACTCCTTTCAGCAAAGGGTTTTGCCATCTCAGAACCAGAAAAATAACATTATATTCTAAAAAGCAAGCATCTACAGCATTCATTAATTTGATTTTTAAAAATATTTTTGTCCTGATTTACATGTGTTTGTGTAGTGTACATAGAGGTGATTGCAGAATAGCTTAAAATGAAGTTTACTCTTGTATATTGTGGGGGGCTGTGGGTGTGTGGGTATGTAGGGTGAGAGAGCATGTTGGGGTGTGTGTGTGGATATGTGGGGCGTGGGTGGGTATGGGGTTTGTGGGAGGCTGGGTGCCTGGGGTGTGTGAGGGGATGTGGGGGCTCTGCATGTATGGCAGTGAAAGGGATGTGTGGGTGCATGTGTATGGTGGGGTGTGCACATGGGACTCAGCCTATGAACACATACATACACACTGTCCCTGCCTACACACACACACACACACACACACACACAGACTTTCCTTGCCTGGCCTGCCCCACACACATACATACAAACACACATGCACTATAGTTGCCTTCCCCACCCCACCCCCCGATGTGGTGCAGAAGCAGGGTGGAGGCAGGAAGAGAGTGAAATGGCTAGGGGTGGGGCTGGGCTGTTCAGTTCTGCTGAGGCTGCCCTGGGTCCTACTGCCCCTGGCTTTTGTCAGCTTTGAGAGGTATCTGGGGGCAGGTAAATATTAATTTTCTAAAATTTTTAGGGGCCCTGTGGACTGGATAGAATGGCCTGGTGGGCCAGATCCAGCCCGTGGGCCATATTTTGCCCACCCCTGGGCTAGAGCCAGTAGGTTCTGATCCACCTGTTGAGTTAACTCAGGGGCGAGCAATTATTTCAGGCAACCTTTGCCTACAGGTGGGTTACCGACAAGGGAAGAGACCTAGGCCAGGCAAGCCCAGAGGGGGACACCTGAGCCCAGTGTAGTGGGTCCAGGCAGGGTGGCAGCCCCCTGAGCCTATAGGGTGAGAGACCCCAGTGTTAGGGGCCAGGCACAGTAGCAGCCACCTGAGCCTACGGGGTTGAAGACCCTAGTACAGGGGGCCAGACACAGCAGCAGCCACCTGAGCCCCACAGAGTGAAAGACCCCAGTGCAGGGGGCCAGGCACGGTGTCAGCTACCTAAGCCCCACCAGGTGAAAGATCCCAGTGGCCCAGTGAGAGGCTGGGAGTGTGAAGTGGCCCGATGGTGGGCAGAAGGCCCAGTGAGGAGCCAAAGGCCCAGTGGGGGCTGAGTGTGTAGAGTGGCCCAGTTGCAGATGAGTGGCCCTAGTGAGGGACAGAAACACTGACTTGGGGAAACAGATATATCAGATGGGATAATATGGAAATACCGGATGTGACAGAAATATTGGAATGGGCAGCATGAAAATACTGGATGTGACGTTGAAACAGCTGCAAAGCATGGGACACGTGTAAGGGGAGGTCGGAGTGTGTACTTAGGGCTATGTGAAATTTTGCCAGCTGTTTCATTTTGACACTGTTTCAACTCATTTCAAGCTTGAAACAGCGAAGTCAAAATAAAATGAATATCTTCAAAATAGCCTCAAAATAGAACGAGGGCAGTCAAAATGTTTCAAAAGTTTTGAAATCTTTCAAGTTTTGAAGCTGAACCTGGGCTTGCCTTCAGGGAAAAGGAAAGTAAGGAGAGGGAGGGGGAAGAAGGGGGAAGGACACAGTGAGGGCGTGCCTTAACACACATGCTGGATAAGACACTCCTGCAGGAGAGGAAAGAAGGGCTCTGTCACAGTTTGGCTGCCTGAGATGCTGCTGGTGCTACTGTGTTGCTCACTAAGTTATTATTTTACCTGTTGTTATTTAAAGTGGTGGACTGGTATGACGCTGTAAGAGAGGAGGAGACCGCATTGGGGAACACTACCATGTTGTGTAGAGGCCCCAGCGCCAGTGAGGGCACGCCTTAACACATGCACAAAGTCACATATCATGAGATTTGCTTGTCAGCAGCTTGAGGTATAGTTTCCCAGAAACCCCTGTACCTATCTCCTTGAAACTTGGCAGGCTTTGTGGCCTCAGTAGGGGCTACCATGCCTGCTGTTTTCATGCCCCCGTGTCTTCACCTTTACAAATTACATGACTTTTGCTTTCAAGATTTTGAGGTGCAGTTTCCCAGAAACCCCTGCACCTATCTCCTTGAAACATGGCAGACTTCATGCCCTCAGAAGGGGCTACCTTTCCTGCTGTTTTCATTTAAATCTGCCAACAAATGACAAAGTTATAGGTAGTTTTGTGCTTCTCCATTATAGCTTATGGGCGAAACATCAAAACAGTTTCAACTAAATGAACTGAACAGCAGTTTTGAAATGAAACAAAAGTCAAAATGAAACACTGTCCCATCCAAATGGTGAAATAAAATGGTGCTGTTTCACACAGCCCTAGTACTTAGGCCCTTGTTATCAAGAGGTTGAACAATGAGCAGCCTCCCTCCTTAGAAATAACATTCATATTACTTCATCAAGGCATGGCAGGTGAGTGAGGCAGGGGTTTAGCCCTGAACAGGCAGGTGGCTGGCACTGAGACCTGACCCTGAAATCCCAGCCTGTTACACATTCATTAATTTGATTTAAAAAAATATTTTTGTCCTAGTTTACATGTGTTTGTGTAGTGTACATGGAGGTGATTGTATATAATAGCTTACAGTGAAGTCTTACTCTTGTATATTGTGGGGGCTGTGGGTGTGTGGGGTGTGGGTGTGCCTGTGGAGTGGATAGGTGTGGGGAGGTGGGGTGAGGGAGCATGTGGATGTGTGTGTGAATATGTGGGTCGTGGGTGGGTATGGGGTTTGTAGGGGAAAGTGTGTGGGGGGAAGGTGGCTGGGTTATGTGAGGGGGTTTGGGTGTGGGGGTCTGCATGTATGGCACTGCAAGGGGAGTGTTGGTGCAAGTGTGTGGTGGGGTGTGCATGTGGGACTGACCCTATGGACTCACTCACTCACTCACACTCACATTTACACTTACACTCTTTACACATACACACACACACACCCTGGGGTACCAGCGCAGACCCATGCTCCCTGGTCCTGCAATGCAGCTGGGAGCCACATGGTGCTGGAGCAGTGCAGGGGCAGGAAGTCAGGGAAATGGCTGGGGATGGGGCAGGGCTGGGCTGCTGTGGCCTGCTGATGACTTCCCCTGGGTCCTACTGCCTCTGTCTCCTGTCATCTTTGACAGGCAGCCAGGAGCAGATAAATATTTTCTAAATTTTTTAGGGGGCCCACGCACCAGATAGAATGGTCTGGATCCAGCCTGTGGGCCATATTTTGCCCACCCCTGAGTTAACTCTTACTTTTTCTAGATTTTGCAGGAAGAATCTTGGCACCGCTGGAGAGACAGACTCGAGGTCTGTTTTTAGATCTACATTTCTACACAGGGCAGTTGTTGTTGTGATAACTTACAAGCCAGGTACCCTTTTAGGACTGGCCCCAGTATAGTAGCAACTTGCTACTGATAGCCAATGGAGCTGCATGTCATCTTCCTTTAGTGAAGATGGTAGGGGCTTATGTGGTGCTAAAGATCTTAGTACTATGCCCATTGATAGCCATGGGGTCTGTGTGGTCCAATATAACTCCTTTCTTCCCTCATTACAGCTTTAGACTCAAATCCCCATCTGGATTCAAACCCATCTCCCCCCCTCCCTTTTGGGTTAGCAGTGTTGTTTGACTTTGTGTTCAGATTCAAGACAGTCTCTTCTTTTGAGGTTCAAACATGTCATGCAGAGTGTCTGTGCTCTAAATCAGCCAGAGTAACAAAAATCCAGCATAGATAGTTATGTGCACGATCATCTATGAGTCAGAAAAAGTTGAGGCAGAAACACTGAATCAGTCCAGATAAAAGGAGAATGGAATTGGAAATTAATTGACTTGATCTGATGTGTCCAAAATGAAGCTTAATGGGTGGACAAAATAATGAGGGGATGGACTATTCCCATTACTCCCTTAGGAATTCCCAAATAAAGTTTTGGAGGGTAGGCAGGGGAGGTTATGTCGCTAGCAGGATGGATGAGTGAACTGAAAGGAGTGAAGTTTACCACCAGGGCTGCTCCACCACCCTCTCCTGGAATGGCTTTGTCTTCCTGATCCTGAGGGATGTCCTGGGAAACCAGGCCACAGGAAGGCCTTCCTCACTTTAGTGCCCCATCTTTCCTTCCCTACCTTATTGCCTCATATTCCCTCATCTCTCTCTCTGGTTTAGCCAGCAAAGATCATTCCTGCAAGCCTGCATCCAAAGAGGCAGCTCGGAGCAAAACCCTCAATAGCCTGATTCTAGCACAAGTGTGTCAGGTCCCTAAATAGCTGTTTAGGCTGTTTGCTGGGCCCATCTTTCTCCAATAGCAAGGCTGTAAAGCAAGAGACAGTGCTAGAAAGAGAGCCTGCATCTTCTATCTTTGCTGTTATTTTCCTCTCACCATTTGTGTGTGTTTAGTTTGTTTTGTCTTCAAGAAAGCAGGATCAGACTTTCGCAGCAACAGTAACAGCTTCTTTCTCTCCCACCTCCCACCTTCTTTTCCTCGAAAAGACTGTTATTACCATCACTGACAAGTGTTAGATTATATTAAACCAGGGGGTGGGGGAGGTTCTATATGTGTATGTCTCTATATAGAATGTGTGTGTGTGCGCCGCTATATACTATATGTACCTATACACACAACATATGATTTTCGGCAGGTACTGGGATTCAGAGATACTGCTAAAAGGAAATCCTTACTTCATACTTTATGTTTTCAGTGGTTAGTTTTCCTATCTCTTTACTGCAAAGTTAAAAAGATTTGTAACAGCACTTTTTGCACTGGGACTAAGAAACCTGCAATCCCTGTACTCTACTCCCTAAACCTTGTTTGACTGTGTAGTGGTGTACAATGATGGGGTTACATTAATGCCTGTCTTTTTCTGGGACTGTTTATACCATCCACATTAACACAATGCTCATCATTAGCTGTTATTCATTTGTGTCCTTCTTTTAGCAAACAGCTAAGCAGCAAAGAGGAACTGTCTGTCTGTCTTGGACCTCATCCCTTTCTCAGACATCTGAGTATGAAATATCCAGCCCCTTAGCCACACTTACATGCTTTGTTAATGAGCCCAAATAACTTATTTGTACTCTAGCATTATCCAAATGAATTGTCTCAGTCCAGAGGTTTGCTCAGCGCTGCATAACACATTAATTTACATCAGTGGCTATTTCATTAATGACCACTAACAAAAATAATCTTATTCATGCTTCAGTGTGCCTTGGGCTTTAGACATTGGGGAGAGGCCTTTAATGTACTGACATTATTATGCTTTAAAATACAGAAGTCCCCAAGGGTCCTAACTAAAACTAGGACCGTAGTGTACCAGACATGGTACAAACAGATAGAAAGGTACAATCTCTGTTCCAAAGAGCTAACAAGGCAAAAAAGATAAGATGCGCACAAAGGAGTGAGGGAAGCACCTTTCCTATAGGCCAGGACAGAGTTAAAAATACAACCTAGGTCAAGGGGCAGTAACATTTTTTGGGCAGAGCACCAAAAACACCTGCAACCTCAACTTGTAAGATGTTGGCATACCGGAGGCAGACAGCAGGGCAATCATGAGAGACCTGATCCTTGTTGTGGCAGCACAGCCCTTGTCCCTTCCCTGCCGTCTGCCCCAAGGCATGCATGCACCTCCTGCCAGCAAGGAGCTCCTCTCTATTTCCTGTTGGGTGTGTGAAGCCCAGACAATTTCTTATTGAAAAGAAAATGTAATGGTTATTAGAATATTGTCAGGTTCTGCTTTATAAGTCCACAATTACCAGGATTTGGTTTATAGGGTTTAAAAGCTTGGCTGACTTCAAAATGGCACAGCATCACTCAGATATCTGTCCAGCCCCCAACCACTTTCTACAACACATTCGGCTGTTCGGTTCAGGATGGGATCTTCTGGTTTTGGCCATTTTTGCCCTATAATAACTTCGCTATAGCAACTCCTTCAACAAGAAAACAGCATGGCTAGGGACAGACATTCAAAAAGCCTGAGCCTGAATTGATTCAATCTTTGCAGGTTAATCTAACCTGGCTAGGCTAAATCAGTTTTGTAACCAGACAGACATCCCAGAAATGCAGGCACATGCCTGCAGTGGCTCAGGCTAGAAGCCGGGGGGGTGGGGGCGGTGGCACTAGAGCAGTCCTCCCTTGACTTCTACAGGGCTGAGCTGAGGGGGGTGTGGCCAGGCCTGGACAGGACACTCTGATTATTCCACCCCCGCCACTCCCCCAAGCAGCCAAGCAGGAAATGTTTATCCCCCCTAACTCATTGTTAATCAACAATGAGAAAACAAAGCCTCTCTCCATTAACTAATGGAGATCTTCTTAAACAGTTTTTCCAAGGAAGGACATTAAGCTACCTGTTGATTAGCTCCAAAAAGCCTGTTTGCCTGTCATCTCCCACAGCAGGGACCATAGCCAGCATGTGGTCTGCTAACTAATGCTGAGGTGTCTGCGTAAGACAGAAGGGAAGAGGGAATAATCCCTACTTAGCAGAGAAAAGCCAGGCAGATGCTCCGTGCCTGGAAGTCTCTGCCAGAGCTCTGGCCAGGGAAGAGAGGGGAGGGGCCAGCCCTGCTGTGGAGCAGAAAGCCCCACCCAGCCCAGAGAGCATGCTGGGATGCTGGGAGTGTCCGGTTCATCTTAAACCAGCAAGGGGTCTAGGATAGACATTGCATAAACCGCTTTGACCCAAATCACTTAAGTCTGATACTGCCTTCAACCAGGTTTATGTCAAACCAATTTCAGCCATTTTCAAACTGGTTTATGTGCACTGAACATCTGTTCTGTTACAGTTTTAAACCAGTTTCTGATCATTTAAACCAGTTTATGTGTAATGTCTGTCCCTAGCCCAAGTATCACTGTCTCTCTCAGTCTTGAGACTGCCTGGCTCTCTGCCTGTTTTTTTCTCTTTTTTTGTCTAGCAATGTCACCTGTCAGTCCCACCCCCTCCACAGTGTTAAAGTCTTAATACAAGCAGTGTTCAGTATAAATCTAATCCATCCACATCCTTCTTCCCTCCCACCTCCTTCTGGACTTGACCTCAGTCCCACGTTCTCTCTAGAGCAGTGACCTTCAGGGTTGTGTCTGTGGTAGCCTTAATGGAGCTCCCAGATCAAATGATCTTCCAACTGAACAGCATCACCTTTCCTGCGTTTGTTTGTTTGGGGTTTTTTTACTGTCACACAGGTCCTCTTATCCTCATTTCAGAACAATAACTTGCAGAGCTGCCTCCCTCAAGTTTCACTTCTCCACAAAGGCCCATTCCCTGAGCTAATCCCACCTACTATAGCTTGACAGCATATTCCTGGGTCTTACCGGCCTGCCCTTTCCAAGAAGAAATATGATCCTTGTTCCGTTTAAGTTGTCTAGGGAGTGGAGAAACACAGAGAAAGGAGACACACAAACACTCTTCCTGTGTGTCTCCTTTCCCTGGCTTGAGCTATTTCTCTTAAATCTTCTTGGGGTCTGTTTCCCACTCCACCTCCCACCCAGGTGTACTGAGAGGAGGATAGTGGAATGCTCAGGCTCTAGTTAATGGAGCTATTCATAGATGGTGTAGATTCTATATACCCATCACAGTCCTACACAGTTGAATCCTGCCCCACATCTCTTGAATCTAGGCTGGCAGGGTGCCATTTGGGAAGGAATGGTGTGCAATCCCTGAAACACATTGCCTGGTAGGTCTGAAATCAAGGCACTAATAGACAGCCAAAAGGAAATAGTCAGACAGACTTGCATGTTACACATTTGACAAGACCTAGGTTGTTCAGCTCCCACTGATGCCAGTGGGAGTTTTGCTGCTGATTAAAGTGGGAGCAGACACAGGTCCATAAAGTTTATCTGGTTGGCAACTTCAACTAAATAGCTTTCACAGGCAGGTTATCCATTGGCAACACTTTATGCTCCAGTGATACATACACTAGAACTGAAATGATGCAGAGAAGATTGTTATGGCCCTTGCACAAAGCTGACATGCAAATTATTCCTTGGCAGCACTTGATACTGAAACATAGAGTCCCCATGGAGCCACAGACTGAGCTGAGTCTGCTTGCACACAGCTAACTGTAGTACTTCAGAACCTCCAGGGCAAGGCTGGAGGGGACTTCCTAACTAGACACTGGGAGTGTGGACATAAGATGTTTGTTATGTAACAAAAGTTTCATAGCTTCATAGTTGTTAGGGGCTGGAAGGGACCTTACAGATCATCAGGTCCAGTCCCCCTGCACGTGGGCAGAAAAGACTGCTGGGATTAAATGATCCCAGCAAGATGGGCATCAAGACGTTTTTTGAATATTGCCAGGGTGGATGACTAGCCTGAAGTGATCTTCAATCAGCTTGTGCCCATTATTTCTTGCCCTCCCCTGGGGGGCCTTCGTGAATAGATGCTCCCCCAAGCCCTGATGTATGCCCCTGATATACTTTTAGGCTGCAACCAAGTCCCCCCTGAGTCGTCTCTTCTCCAGGCTGAACAGTCCCAAGTCCCTCAGCCTCTCCTCATACATCTTGGTCTCTAGGCCTCTAATCATGCACATGGCTTTCCTCTGGACTCTCTTGAGTTTCTCCACATCCTTCTTGAAGTGCAGCAGTGTGGAAGAGACTTACCCTGCCGGATGAGACACTGCACTGGAAGCCAAACGCGGCAAAAGTGAAATCGTGGTGGGCAGAGCCACCACAGGAAAAACAAAAGAGAAAAAAAAACTGCCAAGCCTGAAGGAGCTGGGACTGGCTTCCTCACTGGCATGGGCACGCTTTATAACAGCGTGCTGGGACTGATTGGTTGGCCAGACCCCTGGAGCCGGAATAAAAGACCCCGTGGAAGACAAGCTGGGGGGACTGGAAGTGAGGTCTCCAACTGGCCCAGAGGGGCCAGAGCGAGAATTCAGTCCCAGCAAGAGAACCTGGTAGCTACCCCAGGAAGGGGTCCCACCGAGAGCTCAGGGCCAGAGAGTGCCCGAAGATTTACTTATAGAGTTGCCATGGACAACAGACGTCTGAAGCCCGGAGACTGGAGCCCGGCAGGATCAAGCAGGACAAGAATCCAGACCCGGCTGATTTACGGCAAATACCAAGTCTGGGAAAAGGGCGACACGCCGAGGGACAGAACAGTACCGAATAAGGATGACGTACAGACGAAGGAAAAGGGGGCAGTAGGAAGCACTCAGGCTAAGAACACTGTCCCTATCCTACGGCCATAAATTCTGAGAGCCAGAGCTCCAGAAGTATACAGGATATCAACGCCGACAATACAGGTGATGACATCTTGGTTGGCATTAGGCGGGGTGTAGGGGAGGCGGAGCATCAAACAGGAGGAACAGCAGGGACAACCAAAGGGAGGCAGCAAGGGGAAATGGGACTGAACATCTTCCTCCCAATTAAAATTATTTCTCATCAAATACATGGCAGGTGAGACTCCCTGGGGGACCGACCCGAAGTCACCCTACTAATAGAACTGTTCCTTCGAAAAGCAACGGCGAGACCAGAGAGGAACCCCCATACTTGATGCCCACAGGAAAGGTACGGGAGATCACAGGCATCCAGAACTGGATGCAGTTCTCCAGTTGCGGTTTCACCAAGGCTGAGTAAAGCTGGTGGATGACATCCTTTGCCTTGCTCGAGATGCCTCGGTGGATGCAGGCCAGTGTTTGGCTAGCTCTGCCAGCTACGGCATCGCATTGGTGGCTCACGTTCATTTTGTTGTCAATCATGACACCCAAGTCTCATTTAGCTGTGGTGCCAGCAAGCAGAGCACTGCCAAGCCTGTAAGTGTGTTGTGGGTTATTTCTCCCCAGATGGAGCACTTTACATTTCTCTGTATTAAACGACATCAGGTTGAGGTCTGCCCACTTCACGAGCCTGTCCAGGTTGGCCTGTATTGCCAGCCTGTCTTTGAGAGTGACAACGCTCCCTCATAGCTTGTTGTTGTCATTGAACTTTTGCAGATTGCTTGTAATACCTGAATCCAAATTGTTAATGAATACGTTGAAGAGCACTGGTCCAAGTACTGACCCCTGAGGAATGCCATAGTCACCTTCCACCATGATGATTCAGTTCCATCAATCAGTACCCTTTGGGTCCTACCACGGAGCCAATTACCTAGCCACTGGATCATGAAGTAGTAGAGGCCATATTTTCCCAATTTGACCATGAGGACATTGTGTGAGACCAGGTCAAAGGCCTTTTTGAAGTCCAAGTATATGACTTCAACCTCATTTCCTCTATCCAGGTGGCAAGTAACCTGATCATAGAAGGAAATAAGGTTGGTCTGGCATGACCTGCCCGTGACGAAGCCATGTTGGCTATCCTTCAGAATATTGCCTTCAGTTAGCTGTTGTGTGATGGTTTATTAGATGATTTTCTCCAGCATTTTACCTGAGATTGAGGTCAAACTGATTGGCGTGCAGTTTCCTGGGTTGTCCCTTCTCCCTTTCTTGAAGATAGGTACTGCATTGCCTTTTTCCAGTCTTCTGGGACCTCTCCTGAGCGCCACAAGTCTTCAAATAACTTTGCCATCAGTTGCGAGATGACACCGGCCAGTTCTTTGATGACACACTCTCAGGTGTAGATTGTCCGGTCCTGCTGACTTATAGATATTTAGCCTTTGTAGGTGCTCCCCCACAAGATCTACATCAACTATGGGAGGCTGGTCACCCCGACCATGGTCATCCTGTATCCTGTCAACCAGGCTAATACCCTTGGACTGGTGGAATACCAACATGAAGTATTCATTCAGGAGTTCAGTTTTGTCCCGGGTATTGGTTAACAGCTATTCCACTTCATTTATCTGGGGCCCTATGCTTCCCTTGTTCTTTTTGTAATTTTCTATGTATCTAAAGAAGGACTTTTTGTTGTCCTTGGTTCTGGCTGCCAATTTATGTTTGGTTAGTGCTTTCTCTGTCCTGATCTGCTCCCTACAGCTGGGAGCTGTTGCTGAGTACTCCTCTTTGGCAGCTGTTCCTGACTTCCATTCCTTGTAGGCTTCTTGCTTTAATTTCAGGAGGTCCATGACTTCCCTGTTGAGCCAAGGGGCTCTCCCAGCTCTTTTGCTGCCTTTTTTGTGAGAGGGAATAGACTTTCTTTGAGCTTTTAGGATTACTCCCTTGAAGAAAGATCACTTTTCTTGTATTCCCTTCCTGATCAGACCATGGTCCTGCAGGGCCTTGTCAACTAATCTCCTGAGTTTGTGGAAATCCGCTTTCCTAAAATCAGGGATTTCTACCCTACTGGCTGATTTCCCTGGCTTGCAGTGGTTGGAGAAAGTGATCTCTGTTGCCCAGTTTCCCTTCAATCTGCAGGTTGCTCACTAGATCATCCCCTTTGGCCAGAACCAAGTCTAGGAGTGCCTTGCCCCTAGTTGGCTCATAGACTTTCTGAGTTAGATAGAGCTCCTCAATGCAAGTGAGGAAGCTTTGTGAGTGATCGGATCTAGCTGAGTGCTAATCCCACAAGATGTCTGGGTAATTGAAGTTACCCATGATGACCATGCTCCACGAGCATGCAGCCTCTGCCAATTCTCTAGAGAATGCTTGGCTGAGCTGTTCCTCTTGGTTTAGAGGTCTGTAATAAACTCCTACGATCAAGTCCCTTTCCTCGTGCTCTCCCTGTATCTTGACCCAGAGGGTTTCAAGTCACCCGTCTTTGCATCCAATTTTTGCCTCAAGGGAGGCAAAAGGAAAGCAGCCACAGAGAAGATTTTCTCTGTGACAGAGAAGATCACTTGAGTCCAGGATGAATCTTCCCCTTTGAAAATGTTTAGTAATTTTACTATGTGGAACAAGTCATGTGTCTTCTCCTGCTCATCACCCAGATACACTGAGGAAAGGGCTAAACTGGCACCCCTGCCACCTAGTGGACAGAGACTGTAGTAGTGCTAGTTTGGGATGGTCGGTTGCGTGTTCACTTCACCAATACATACATTATGGAGTAAAATCTAGGGTAGCTTACTCCATAGTGGGCACGTCTACACATGCTATTAATATGCTGCAATACACTGTGGAGCTTAATGCTCCACAGTTTATTACTCCCAGAAGCTTGGTCTCCCATGATGTCTTCATGGCTAAGCTGGAGAACTGTGGCCTTGACCATTTCACTGCCCAATGGCTGGGAAGCTGGCTCTGGGGTTGGACCCAAAGAGTATTAGCTGATGGGAGAAAATCAACTTGTTGCAAGGTGACCAGTTATGTCCCTCAAGGCTCAGTACTTGGGGTATAATATATTCATAAATTATCTGGATTTGGGCATCAAATGTGGATTGGCAAAATTCACAGGCGACACTAAACTATGGGGAAAGGCAGTCACACTGGAGGATAGGCTGGGGATACAGGCCGACCTGGGCTTGCAAGGTGGGTGGACCAAAACTTGATGGCATTTAACATAGAAAAGTGCAGGGTGCTCCACTTTGGGAGGAAAAACCAGCATCATACTTATAGGCTTGGCAGCGTTATGTTCACTAGCACCACAGCTGAAAGAGACTTGGGGGTCTTGATTGACCACAAGATGAACATGAGCCACCAATGTGATGCTGTTGCCAGCAAAGAAAACCAACCTTTGGCATGCATCCACCAATGCATCTCAAGCAAAACCAGGGATGTCATCCTCCCACTCTACTCGGCCTTGGTGAGGCCGCAGCTTGAGTGCGTACTTGAGTTCTGGGCTCCACAATTCAGGAAGGATGTGGATAAGCTTGGGAGAGTCCAAAGGAGAGCTACCCACATGATCAAAGGCCAAGAGAGCAAGCCTTACGAGGAGAGGCTGAGGGACATGGGACTCTTCAGCCTGGAGAAGAGAAGGCTCCAGGGGGACTTGGTGGCAGCCTATAAGTATATAAGGGGGGTGCACCAGGATCTGGGAGAACAGTTGTTCACCAGGACTCCCCAAGGGATAAATAGGTCTAACAGCCACAAACTTCTGGAAGGCCAATTTAGACTGGACATAAGGAAAAACTTCTTTACAGTCCGAGTGTCCAGGGTCTGGAACAGACTCCCCTGAGAGGTGGTGCCAAGCACCTACTCTGGACTTATTCAAAAAGCATTTGGATGCATATCTTGTTGGGAACATTTGACCCCAGCAGACTTCCTGCCTATGGCAGGAGAGCTGGACTCAGTGATCTTGCGAGGTCCCTTCCAGCCCTTAATGTCTATGAAATCTATGAAAGCTCCTGGGCGCGCAGACCACAGCACATTGAGTCGGGTCACAGCAGCCCTGGCTGGCAGGGAACCTGGGGGATCAGCTGGCCAATGTGGAACTGCTCCAACCAGGCTCAATGTGCTGCAGAGGGGCTGACTGGGGCATGAGGGTGCAGGGCTAGCTGGCAGAGTTTATTAGTTTCTTGCACCTTAATAGGGACACAGATGTAGACGCTGAGACATTTACTGTGCAGTTAATTAGTTAACTGCACAGTAAACACCTTGTGTAGATGTGCCCAGGAACCGTGCTGTGTATCCAAACCTTGGGTGAGAGACAAGGGGCTGGCTATAGGTAAGGGTTAAAAGGCTGAATGAAAGCCTGAGATGGCAGTCTTGTTTGTTTGCTTTGCTACTGGTACCTTGTCTGTGCTGGTGGTCATGGAGGCAGAATGCTGGTGCAGGTGTTACCTGGACAGAAAAAAAGATCTAGGCTCTGTATTAAAACCTTTCATTTCTTTGTATCTGACTGAGGGTTTGCTATAAGCCCAGGAGCAATGTGGTTCATAGAAAAGCTAGATCTTAGACAGGTAGGCTTGGACCCTGATTGTTTTGTCAAGGTATTGAATGCTTTTCATTCTGAATGAACTCAGTGACATTCAGCTGCTGCAGTAGTGAGGGCCTTAGAAGTCCTAAAATAAGACAGGGTGAGGACCTACTGCCTTTTCCTTTCTGGCTTGAGCAGGTCAAACCAACATTTTTCAGAGAAGCCTCTGAATTGAGGTCCCTTTGTTTTTACTCACCTAATGGATCCTCTACTGATGCCAAGAGAATCCCAATGAGAATTCAGTTGTGGCTCCTGTTGTGGATGTAGTTCTTGTCGCCCATCTTCCTCTAATGATTCATCTGCCTGGGTTCCAGCCTAATCCTGTCAGACTCATACTCTGAGCTGCTCTACTCCTGAGTTAATTTTCTGAAGAGGATAAAATGCTGTGTGCACAGCTAATTTATATGTGAAACCAGGCAGAAGAGGGACAATAAATGCCTCTTTATTTACATAATTATTAATGCATTTTAGACTTAATGAGTAAGAATCTGCTGGGTTGATAGAAAATTTAGGTAAGGCAGAAAGAAAACGAAGTGTGGCTGAAATCTACAGTTCAGACAGGAGCCTAGCAGCCTTGGTATATGGCAGGAACCAGAAGACTCTTTGAATAATGCCCCCAAGTACCTCACCTCTGGATAACAATACTCTTCCCCTTGTCCCTGCAGGGATACAAAGACCCAGCTTAGTGTACGTGTGGGTGTGTTAGGAAGCAGGTAATGCCTTACTTGGTGATGGTTTGCTGTCACTATCCCTCTCTGCCTTCTCAGTTACCACTGGGATGTATAGCCAATTGGCCTCAATTTAAGGAGAAACATTACTTTGCTATAGCCAGTTCTGCTGATAGTTGCAGTTTGTTTATAGAGATGAGACCACTTGGTCTGTACTCTGAACTGAAGGCATGTGCTTTTGTTGATATTTCTGCTGAATGCTGAATATATTGAGCCTAAGATTTAGAAAAGGAGTTAGGTGCCATACTTACATGCAAAGGAGTTAGGTACCATATTTACATGCATACAACATGCACCTTTTCCTAAAATCAGCCCTCCAAAACTGAGGTGCATGTCTTAAGTTTGGAAGTTGATTTTTCTTTGCTGGAACAGAAACAGGGAAGAATAGAAATAAGCGGATACCGTGATTCAATGATTGCTGAGATGGCTGGCGCTCCTCTCTGGCCCCAGCAAGTAGAAGGGGCAGCATCCTATGTAGTAGCTATTGGCTGAGCACTGTGGCTTGTTCCTGAAGCAGTATTTGAGCTGGTCCAGGGAAAGTGGGCTGCCGAATACAGTCTGTAGCATCTTCATGATGCTTACGGTGCTATAGAAACTTATATAAAGAACTACTTACAGTGAAGAAGTAACAGTCTTGCTAGTACCCTTGCAAGGGTCAGTGGCCTAATTTTGCTGCTGTCTTGCCACACCAGGAATTTCCTGCTGCCTCACCCAGATTGTCTGCTGGGATGCCACACTTCTTAGGTACTCTGTTTCCAAGAGTATTTCTTCTTTGGGGGTCTGTTGTATGCAAGAAAATATGGCATTCAAATCCCTATGGAAACCCCCACCTGGAGCCGTGAGTATCCCTATGTCCACAGGGACAAAGTTCTCCTTTTACACACTCAGGAAGATCTTGTCATGGACTCTTGTCCAAGGAGCCAAGGCAGATGATGACTGTACATTTATATAGCCCCTCCCATTCAAATGGATCCCAAGGCATTTAAATGATCAGTGCTCGGCCCACCACAGAGAGGTGACTATCTGTGCAAAGCAGCATTCAGCAACACTACATTACAGCTTAAGACAGGTAAGAATATGTACTGAGTTGCAACAGCTGGGAGGATTTAGATACACTGACTGTAATTATGAAAAAAGTGCCATGGGTATGCATGGAACTTTGCAAATGATTATCCATGCTGGAATTTGTCTGGGATGCCAGGAATAACATGTTCCTAATGCCAAGATCTTTATTAACCACAAAGAATAAGGATCTGGATTTTATTCAACTACAAAAAGCTCTGTTAGATCAATGTTGATGTATTTCAGAATTGCCCTTCTAGAATGTCTCTCCTGGCAAGCTGCGGAAAACCAAGAAACAAGGAGCTAAGATACAGGCCCACATGGCCTTAATTCTGCCCTGCTGCAGATGGTCCTTGCCCTCAGGAATTATCTTTCAGCCCGCTCACTGACTTCACTACGCTATGTGTAAATGTAGTAATGGAGGGATCAGCTGGAGCAGCTTGATAGAGCTGTGATTGTGCTCTGATGTGATCCAGGAAGTCAAATCCTTTCAGGGGTGACTAAGCACCTTTTTCTTTGATTACACACACCGAGGTCAGGCAAAGGTAGCTTGAGAGATGCAGTGAGCTCGGTTTCAGCACAGTAGGATGCAGGGGTGGTTTAGTGGGGTAGAGGCACTTCCTGCAAGAGAGACTGTGGGTGATTGGGTGTTCTTAATGATGGTAAATAAAAGTGCAGTGTCAGGTGGCACCATGTGCCTGCAGGTGATGGAGCTGTAAAATTTTCCAGGTGAGATGTTCCTTCCATGGAGGAGGCAGAGTGAGGGACTACAGGGTGTGTTTTGGCAGCTCCTGTTCAGTACAGCTCAAAGGCAAAGTGTGTTTGTTATATACATATTGGTGCAGTTCTCAAAGGAGGCAGAGTTAGGGTTGCACTGGATTCTGCTTTAGCGCTTTGTCTTCTCGTTTTCAGAAGTGGGGATTTGCTGAACTCGGTGTTCTAGAAGATGACAGGACTCCTCCAAATAACTAGTTCTGTGCAAAGGAACCATTTTCTGAAGAGAAAGGGAAATGTTAACTGTGGGAGTCAGTCATCACTGATAAGGTGGATTTGTCCCCTTCCCTGCCAGCCCCAGCTAGCTTCCCTACCTGCAATGGTGCTGCATACATGACCCTGTATTTTCTGCTTTTCAGAGGCTGACACTTGGCTCATCTTCAGAGTTCTACAACCATGTTGGTGCAAGGCCTCCCCAAATCTCCATTCACCTAGGGACAGGGGCAGATGCATAACCAGAGGGGCAGAACTCTAAGCATTAGACTTATGCCAAAGTGTAGTGACTCCCATTGTTTCCTGACAAAGGAAGTGGGTACCATGCCATAGTGGGGTAAATATAAGGTGACTGAAGCCCTTTGGGGGCCATCATTTGGTAACTCAAGTGGACATAAAAGGATTTTGTAGAATCCATCAACTTGTTCTGGGGGAGAGAGGAGCTGTGTCTCTGTTCAACTGCTCCCAGATTTGGAGTACTGGACCTGTTCAGCAGCCCCATGAGACATTCAAGGTTGCAAGGAAATCTGATTAAGCAAATGGATTTTAGGGAATGTGGGACAATTTACTTTGACACATAAAGGCAGCTGCCAGAGAGGGGTAAAGTGTAGGGTTGTGTGAAGCTTCAGTAGCCAATTTGATTCAGAGGAGATTCAGCCCGATTCAGCAGCCAAATCTCTGAATCCAAATTGAATCAGGAGACTCATTAAGAGGTCCAAATCGAATCAGAAGCCTCCGAATCAATTGGGAGAGATTTGGGGCCGATTCAGAGATTCGGACATAGACTATACAGGTTTCCCTTGCATAAAGCAAACCCACTTTATAATGTAACAAATAGGGATAGGATCCCGAGGCAGTGAGAGAGGGAGGAAGTGAGACTGGGACTAGGGAAAGCAAGTGGGGAGGGGTCCCATTCCCAGGGCTGCACCATGCTCCACTTGTCCCCCCCGTGCCTGGGCTCCGCCTGTCCCCACTCACCCCAGCTCCTGGGCTGCGCCATGCCTGTTGACTGCTCCCGGGGGGGGCAGCAAGCGGAGCCCCGGGCAGTGCAGGATGCGGCACAGCTTGTCCGTGTTCACCCTAACCCCCTCTGCAGCGGCCCCAGAAGTGACCAGCGGCAGCTGCAACAAGTACTGTTGGTGCAGGTGGGGTGCACCTCTTGCTGCTCGATGCCCCCCAGGAGGGCTGTGAGCTGGGGGGCTGTGTCGGGCGTATGCCCCCAGATCTGGATGTGGGATGACAGCAGGCTGCTGCTGCAGGCTGGGGCTGGCAGCAGCACCAGGCTGATTTTTTCCCAGTGCTCAGGCCAGGTGTGCCAAGCACCAGGAGCAGCCCACTGTCACCACCGGCCCCAGCTGCAGCGCCAGCCTGCTGTCATCCTGCGTCAAGATCTGGGGGTCCTGGGCTGTTCGGGGCAGGCTCGCTGTGCACTGGGAAGAACACAGCGCAGCTAGTCCACACTCACCATAACCCCCGCTGCAGCGGCCCTGGGAGTGACTGGCACCAGCTGCAACGAGACCTGTCAGTGGGTGCAGGGCGGGGAGCGGGGCATGCCTCTTGCTGCTCCATGCCCCCCAGGAGTATTGCAGGCTGGAGGGCTGTGTCAGGCTCTTCCTGGGGGGTGCATGCCCCTGGATCTGTGCGCAGGATAACAGCAGGCTGCTGCTGCAGTCTGACTCTTCCTGGCACTTGTTGCTTGGAGCAGCAGCCTGCTGTCATCCCGTGTCCAGATCCAGGGGTATGCGCCCCTGTGAAGAGCCTGACACAGTCCCCAGCCCGCAGCCCTCCCGGGGGGGGGGGGGGGGGGGGGGG